>NW_027176285.1:11401933-11631933 GCF_023349555.1 Cebidichthys violaceus
GATAATCTGCCAGAGAGACGACTCTGCAGCTTGAGTACAGATTCAAATAAATGCTCCGGCTGGGAAACAAGAAACCAAACAGTTAGAATCCAACATGGAGTCTTTCTATCGAGCCGCTCTGACACTTTGTTTGTTGTGAATGCATGTCGGCTTAACAAAAAAATACAGAGATTCTCTCTTTAATCTTGTAATTCGCTCTTCTCCTCTCATCACGTCACCTCTCCTGCTTCCTCGTCTCCTCCTTTCTATTACTTGTGAGTGAGAGGAGAGAGAAATGGAAGCGAGGAGGAGATTGTTTCTCTCGGTTGAGTAACTCTGGTCTTATTATACAACTACATCCTCGGGCTGCAAACTTCTTCTTTTGGGAGAGAATAAGCATTTTAGAGAGAATGAGGGGAAGTGAGGCCGAGGGAAAGAAACATGAAGGCAAGTTTGAGAAAGAAAAGCAGCAGAAAGTAAAGTTATTATAGTATATATATACATATTATTGAATTATGATTAGTGATGCATTGAGTCACATGTTGAATGCAGAAGTTTTTATGATATTTTAATGCAAAATATGTGATTTTTTTTCTCAATCAAAACAACAACAGACGTAGTTTGGTGATGTGGTGAAGCAGCGTGGCATCATGGGAGATGTTTAGCTGTAGCTAACGTTTGCTTAGATTGTTTCTCTGATAAGTTCAAGTTACTGTGAGGAGCTTTAATCTGGTCCTGAATCAGTCTCAATGTAGTCCTGATCCTCTATCAGACTTCCATCAGTAAAGAGACCATCAGAGAGAAGATGGTCTATTTCTATAGAGTTATTCTTAATGCTCGTCATCGGAGCCACCGGGTCGGATTCTGGTGAAACCAGATGACATCATGCAGGTTCACCAGAAACTCCTTCAGCTCAGACTCCAGCAGAGACTGGTTCACTGTGGACAGACCCAGGTCCTCCAGCAGAGGCCGGTCCACCGTGGACAGACCCAGGTCCTCCAGCAGAGACCGGTCCACCATGGACAGACCCAGATCCGAAGCTCCGGAGGGAGGAGGAGAGCTCAGCTCCCGGCGGCAGCAACAGCGTCTCCTCCTCCTCCTCCTCCTCCTCCTCCTCCAGGAGCAGAGCTTCTCCTCTCTGGGAGCCAACACCAACACCACGCTGCTGGAGACCCATGACGTATTGCTAGACCCGCTGGAGGAAAGGGAGGCACAGGAGAACCAGAACCAGGACTGAGAGGGGCAGACTGTCAGACCCTGCTGCAGTAGAATGAGAGGTTTTCTAAAGAGACTCTGGTGCTCAGAAACACTACTACTTTAGTCCACAGGGACCGCCAGAATCAACACTAAATAGTTCCTCGTAGTACTTTTAAGATTCAGACGTCCGATGATTCATGAGGAAACAATGCGGAGTTAAAAACCACCAAGCTCTAAAATGTTTGACTTCTGACAGACGACCAAATGAAACGCACCTTTACTTCCATTGTACTTTCACACACTACACATAAACCTTTCTTCTTGTAGTCTATAGACACTTTACTGTATTAAAGTTACATATCATACCTTTTAATCTGAATGCTATTGTTATCTGATGACGTATCTGTATTCAGTTACATCCCTTTGAAGTAGATCGTTCAATTTAACTGTGAATGGTATTTGATTGGAGGTCGTTCTGGCGCTCGTGAGGACGACAACACGGCAGAAATCAGCCAGAGACAGAAACAAGACAGGAAGTTGGAGGTGACCCCGTTTTAATCAGCAGCGCTGTCGGCACAGGTGGGCTCAGAGGGGTTTAACCTTTCCTTTCAAGGAGAGCTCCTCTAGAATATGAAGCCCCCTGATTAACACCATGACATCACGCTGCTCTCAATGAAGAGCTAATGCTGCGTGTTCACCTGAAGTCTGCATTTCAAAGTAGCAGCTTTTTTTTATCTTATTAACTGTATGTTGTCTTTATGTTGCATTAGTGCAGCATTACCTGCTGGTTCCAGGTCACTACTGCGTGACAATCAACACCTGCAGAGACTGTGAAGTCCAAGATATTTTAAGGATAACTCTGCAATGATTAGTCCATGAATAGTTTTGTTTTTCAAGCAAAACTTCAAAATATTCTCTCGTTGAAGCTGACCATTTGAGAACATTTGCTTCTTTTCTTGTTGAACATCTTTGGTTTGTGAACAGTAATTAGAAGACGTCCCTGAGGGCTCTGAGAATTTGTGAATGGTATTTTTTTTACTGACAAATGAACATAAATGTCAGACTAATTTATAATAATCTCCATTAAAAACACATCAATGAACCTCACTGTTGCTCCTTCATCACCATCAACATATTGTAGTTTATTTTGACTCAATCACCTTGTACAAACACTCACGAGAGCTCCAAATGTGGATTCATCCGCCGCTGAAAATAGTCCCCAACAAATGCTCTATTTCCTCCTGTTTGTGTTTATGTATTTTGTGTTTTGACGTCTTCAACAGGAACCAATTGGCTTTCTTGTATTTCTTGTATGCTACAAAATGTGTATTATAATTTGTGTATTTATAAAAAAAAAGATAGAAAATGACTACAAGTTAATATTGTAAATAATCCCAGCAGGAGCCTGGAATGTAAATCAATTAAAAAATGTAGTGTATGCTTTTGAAAATAGCTGTTTTTTATTATAAATTATGCACAAGTTGTAGTTAACTGGCCTCATTTCGATGGTGCTGCTGCTGCAGTCTTTCCGTTAGTTTGTGGGGGTCTTTGTCCTGATTCCTCTTTGTATTTGGGAATGTGTGTGTGTGTGTGTGTGTGTGTGTGTGTGTGTGTTTATCCTTGTTTGTGTTTTGCTGCAGCTGGAGGAGTGTAGACGATGCACAAGCTGCCACCTCAATTAGTCCCAGCGCTCATTAGGACCAGAAGTGAGAGCTGAAGCTTTCTCGGGCCTCTTGCACACTCTGACATATGGTCCGGGCTTCTGCAACAAACTTACTCGAGACAACAACATCCCAGTGAATTATTCAAAGTTGTGTGTGTGTGTGTGTGTGTGTGTGTGTGTGTGTGTGTATGTTGGTGGGGGCGGAGGTTATGTGCCTCCTCTGATGAGCTCCCGGTGCTAACCTTCCTCTGTTGACATCAAAGGAGGAAGCGATGTCTCCACCTCAGCAGGTCTGTTTGGACCTTTGTGACTCAGTGTGGCTCTTTGTAAGTGTGTGTGTGAAGCCAAAGCTTCAAGTATTAAAGCTGCATTCTCTCTAGTTTCCATCAGGGGGCGACTCCTCTGGTTGTATAGAAGTCTAGTCTAAAATGACTCTACTTCTCTCTTGATTTATTACCTCAGTAAACATTGTAAACATGAGTTTATGGTCTCAATCTCTAGTTTCAAGTCTTCTTCAATACAGCATGATGTTCATGTAGTAAATTATGGTCCATTTAGTGTCAAACAGACCATAAAGCAGGGTATAGGGGCGGGGCGGGGCTACACAGTGATTGACAGGTCTCTACCAGAGACGTATACGGCGTCTCTACGTCACTCCTCCTCAATCCAGATATGGTCACTTCCTGTTCACTGGTTGCAAAAAAAACAAGATGGCGACGACCAAAATCCAAGGTGGCGATGGCTAAAATGCTGAATTTGTGGCTTCAAAACATCAGTCCACAAACCAATGAGTGATGTCACAACGACTATGTCCACTTCTTTATATTCAGTCTACGGTCCCCACAAGGAATACCATTACACTTTAGGGTGAAGACTTGGTTTAATGTTAGTGTAAGGTTAGGGTTAAGCTTCAAGAAGTGCATGTAAGTCAATGTAATGTCCTCTGAAGTGATGGAGACACAACTGTATGTGTATGATACTTACATTGTAGTGACTCGCTTTCCTTTAAGGGAGAACATATAGGTCCCCACAACGTACATCAGTATGTATCAGGGTGAAAACTTTTTTCAAGTTTCGGGAAGGTCTTCTGGAAATTAATAATGCCCTCGAAAGTCATTGAAACACGACTGTACATGTGTGGGCGTGTATTACTGACATTGTAGGGACTTTTTGGGACAAAATTCAGGTCCTCATAAATAAAGTTTTAGGTTGAGGTTAAGGTTAGGGTTACGTAACGTCCTCTGAAGTGATGAAAACACGACTCTCTGTGTGTGTGTGTGTGTGTGTGTGTGTGTGTGTGTGTGTGTGTGTATCCGAGATTATCCTCTCTAGGATGGCTGCAGGATTGCACGGATGCTGCTGACACTTCTCTACAATAGAAGCAATTAACTGAAGCTTAACTTTGTGTATGTCTGTTTTAAGCCATGGATGTGTGTGCGCGCGCGCGCGTGTGTGTGTGTGTGTGTGTGTGTGTGTGTGTGTGTGTGTGTGCGCGCGTGTACAGTTGAAACTAAAACCACCAAACCAATTTTCGGTTATCCTTCTCCTTTCCTGGGACTTCATTTATCAAAGCATTCTAGAAAAACTTCTGAAAAGTGCGAGACCCCAAATAAATAATTTGACTATGATTCATCTCAGAGTTGTTGGAGGGGAAGTGGAGAACTCAACGTTAACCCAACAACTTATTTTGAACATGTGAAATGTTCAAATTTCACTGGTTGAAAAGAGAAGATAGTAAATGTAATGTAGCCGACAGATAATAGTTTCTGAGGCTGATACTGATATTGATGTCTGAGAGTATAAATATAACTATATTTAACCTAGTATATATATAGTATATTATTATTTCTTTTTTATTCTAACTGAGATACTAAAAAGGACCTTTTAAAGTGTGAAAATAAACGTTTGAGAGCTCTCTGGTAAATTACCTCAGACCTACTGTAGTTTGGTCTGTTGCTACTTGTCAATATATTAAATAATATCAAACTCTCTCCGTTCAGTTTATTACAGCTGAGAAACCTAAATTGCCTCAATGCTAAATGGGACTCGGCACAGTCAGACTCCTTTCCATTTCATCGAGTAGCTTTGTCCAAAATTAAGTAGAGCAAGATTCAGCATGGGGACACTCAACAATCAAACTAAGAAAAAAGAAGACATTGATGCAGCACAGTGGAAACAAGAAGAAGTGGCTGACAGTAGAGTTGACATTTGTGTGTTTGTGATTTAGGACTTTTACCTTTTATGACAACTCAGACGCACTTTGGGTGCAGAAATAGAAGAAATAGATCGCTCAACATTTGAGGAAAAATACATTTATTCATTTTAATGTAGACTTAGATGAGAGGATCAATGCAACATTCATATATGCCTGTTAAATATGGAGCTACAGTCTTTTAGCTTAGCTTAGCTTAGCATAAAGACTGGAAACAGGGGGTAAAGCCAGCATGGCCTCGTCGAAAGGTAATAAAATCCACCTCTAAATCTCACTGATTAAAAACATTACATCTTGTTTGTTTGGAGGAATACTTCCCGCCCCAAAATGACAATTTGTATATCATTACTTACCCCAATGATACTTTGAATTCATGAAGAAAACGTTTCTCATGCTTACACGAGTCGTCTTGATGAATTTAAGTTAATGGAGGCAACGTTTAACAACAGCAAAACTATATCTAAACATCTTTTTACAAACTCTCATACGACTCATGCAGTTTAACCCGAGTCTCATTTATCCAGTCGTATGCTCACTACTTCACAAACACATGCACCTTTAACCGGACTATTTAAAACATGTCTGCACTTGGTTTAAATAGTCAGGTTTTAGCGTACGACTGGATAAAAGAAACTTGGATCATACAGCACAAGTTTTCATCTACAATTCAAGGGAACACAGGTTGAGTATTTGATATACAAATGGTCATTTTGTGGATGGAGTATTTCTTGAATCCAAAGTAAAAAAAGACAATTAAGGCTTTCTGATTCGAATTTGTGGTTCTACAAGGTTCATCTATTAAACACGAGATCGCACAATGAATAGTAAGATCAAGCCCCTTCATGCCACACACGCATATATAGAACATATGTTTAATTTACAATCAAATCAAATCAAAACAAATAAAACAATACATAATAACAAATTGTTATATATAGCTAGAGAGACTTTGGTTTAGTGGTAATGAGGGTAGTGTAAAAGGTGCAAAATTAGCATAACAGAAAGCTCCACGACATGTTTTCATAGTGAAGCGTGAAAGATGAGGATGAGTTGAGCAGGAAAGACGACAGTTTCTACTTCTGTATCTCTTGTCTTTCTTGTCTTTTAGTGAAAGTTATGTACGAGAAGACTCCTGCATTCAGCCTTTGTGCTAAGCTAAGCTAAGCATCTCCTGGCTGCTTCATATTTAGTGCACAAACAGGAAAGTGGTCTTCTCTGCAGAAAAGAGAGTGAGCATGTTTCCCAAAATGTCAAACTGTTCCTTTCAAGTAGAAAAGTGAGCTTGCAGTTGATAAGCGAGGCCCATAGTCTGATGTCTGTAAGTACTTCAAACCCTTCCGAGTGTCCACAATGAGCCACGGAAGAAAAAGCCAAATTTCTTGCTTAAATTCTCTTAAGAGAAGAAAAATATGTTCTCTCCTTTAAGATCTATATTTACCGCCTGTTTCCACAGCGGCGTGAAGAAAAGGGGCGTTCAAAATGTTGTTCATTTTTTGCTCCGTGGCAAATGATGAATTGTGATCCAGAGAGAGGTTTGATACGGTTGTCTGGGATTAGAGTGACAATTTGGATTTTCAGTCTGACTGCATTACACACACACACACACACACACACACACACACACACACACACACACACACACACACACACAATCACACACACACACACACACACACACACACACACACACACTCAGGGATTCACCCTGACACTTTGCCTTGTCAAACTCACTCAAAGCAGATTGGCACAATCAAGTGAGTCTGCAGCCAAAGCCTTTTAAAAGGTTAATATTTCAGTTCCCATTTGCCTCAAAGCTTACGCTAAGCCGACGCTCCGCTACCCTCATCTATCTGCCTCTGATACGGGAATCCCACTGAAGGAAGGTCTGTCGACGCACTTCGACAAACTGTGCGTGATAATCCACGCTCGCTGATAGCGATGCCTGTCGTGCTGTCGGGTCGGTTGGTTTTGTTTCCCTCGCACTTTAACATCAAGCAGGTCTGAGAGAGCTGCAGAGACGAGCCGAAGCATTGTGGGATGGGAAGGATGTCTGAGTGTGATTGGCTCCAATGTCTGTCTGGGCCGTGAGGTTCAATGTATCAGCGCCGCTCCGCTCCACCGGTCGGGGGAGGGGGATTGATTGATTGATTCCTGTCACGGGGTGTGCAGAGTTCTCGCACCGACCAAAGCCCCTCTGAGCTTTTCAGAAATTTATGGTCCAATAGTTTTGAAGCGTGATGTTGGATGAATTTAGAGGCTGAGGAGATGCAAAGCTTTCGTCCAGACTTCAGGTTCCTGCAGGATGATGGCTGCCAGTCATGCTCTGAAGTGGAGGACGGTTGTTTGTGTCAGACAGTTATTGATCCACAGACTTCTTTCTTCTTATGTTTACCCGATAGTTTCACAAGTTAGTTAGAGCGAGGCGCTGCTGCTGCTGCTGCAGCTCGGTTGTTTTGAGGACGTATTTCAAACTGAATTCATTGAGTCAGCTGTTGATAGAGAAGGCAGAAGGAGTTTTAAACGACCTTCCTGTTGGTTTTTGTATGTTTTTAATTTGCTGCATACTTCAGATTGATTTCCTGCCCTCCAGGCAATTGCTGCTCTCTCCATTAGTTTCTATGCAGAATAAAAATCTACTTGCAGAGATGTGAAATTTGTTGTTTGTAATCCATCATAGTTAACTTTTTGTTGCCATAGTCCATTTTGTTAAGGTTATGTTGTAATGGCATTGTATTGCAGTGGGATGCAGGAATTTCCTTTTCACATCTTAAAGTCTCAACCAAGTTTTTGCTTCCTAAATGTATATATGTCCTGTCTTTGTCACCTATATGTCCTGTAGCCATCACCTATATGTCCTGTAGCCATCACCTATATGTCCTGTAGTCGTCACCTATATGTCCTGTAGTCGTCACCTATATGTCCTATCTTTGTCACCTATATGTCCTGTAGTCATCACCTATATGTCCTGTCTTTGTCACCTATATGTCCTGTCTTTGTCACCTATATGTCCTGTAGCCATCACCTATATGTCCTGTAGTCGTCACCTATATGTCCTATCTTTGTCACCTATATGTCCTGTAGTCATCACCTATATGTCCTGTCTTTGTCACCTATATGTCCTGTCTTTGTCACCTATATGTCCTGTCTTTGTCACCTACATGTCCTGTAGCCATCATCTATATGTCCTGTAGCCATCACCTATATGTCCTGTAGTCGTCACCTATATGTCCTATCTTTGTCACCTATATGTCCTGTAGTCATCACCTATATGTCCTGTCTTTGTCACCTATATGTCCTGTCTTTGTCATCTATATGTCCTGTCTTTGTCACCTACATGTCCTGTAGCCATCACCTATATGTCCTGTAGTCGTCACCTATATGTCCTGTCTTTGTCACCTATATGTCCTGTAGTCATCACCTATATGTCCTGTCTTTGTCACCTATATGTCCTGTAGCCATCACCTATATGTCCTATAGTCATCACCTATATGTCCTGTAGTCATCACCTATATGTCCTGTCTTTGTCACCTATGTGTCCTGTCTTTGTCACCTATATGTCCTGTAGTCATCACCTATATGTCCTGTCTTTGTCACCTATATGTCCTGTCTTTGTCACCTATATGTCCTGTAGCCATCACCTATATGTCCTGTAGTCATCACCTATATGTCCTGTAGCCATCACCTATATGTCCTGTCTTTGTCACCTATATGTCCTGTAGTCGTCACCTATATGTCCTGTAGCCATCACCTATATGTCCTGTAGTCATCACCTATATGTCCTATCTTTGTCACCTATATGTCCTGTAGTCATCACCTATATGTCCTGTAGTCATCACCTATATGTCCTGTAGTCATCACCTATATGTCCTGTAGTCATCACCTATATGTCCTATCTTTGTCACCTATATGTCCTGTAGTCATCACCTATATGTCCTGTAGTCATCACCTATATGTCCTGTAGTCATCACCTATATGTCCTGTCTTTGTCACCTATATGTCCTGTAGTCGTCACCTATATGTCCTGTAGCCATCACCTATATGTCCTGTAGTCATCACCTATATGTCCTGTAGCCATCACCTATATGTCCTGTCTTTGTCACCTATATGTCCTGTAGTCGTCACCTATATGTCCTGTAGCCATCACCTATATGTCCTGTAGTCATCACCTATATGTCCTGTAGCCATCACCTATATGTCCTGTCTTTGTCACCTATATGTCCTGTAGTCGTCACCTATATGTCCTGTAGCCATCACCTATATGTCCTGTAGTCATCACCTATATGTCCTGTAGCCATCACCTATATGTCCTGTCTTTGTCACCTATATGTCCTGTAGTCGTCACCTATATGTCCTGTAGTCGTCACCTATATGTCCTGTAGCCATCACCTATATGTCCTGTAGTCGTCACCTATATGTCCTGTAGCCATCACCTATATGTCCTGTAGTCGTCACCTATATGTCCTGTAGTCATCACCTATATGTCCTGTAGCCATCACCTATATGTCCTGTCTTTGTCACCTATATGTCCTGTAGCCATCACCTATATGTCCTGTAGTCATCACCTATATGTCCTGTAGCCATCACCTATATGTCCTGTAGTTGTCACCTATATGTCCTGTAGTTGTCACCTATATGTCCTGTAGTCGTCACCTATATGTCCTGTAGCCATCACCTATATGTCCTGTAGTTGTCACCTATATGTCCTGTAGTTGTCACCTATATGTCCTATCTTTGTCACCTATATGTCCTGTAGTCGTCACCTATATGTCCTGTCTTTGTCACCTACACCCCATCATCAACACCTCTGTACCTTCATCACTACCTACATCCTGTTGTCATTGCCTACATCTCGTCATGGGGACTGACAGCACCATCCCTAGATGCTCTGCACACATGACTAATGTTGATTTATCTTCTATGGTTTGAGACTTGGCTGTTAAAAAGCAGTTATGGATCATGATACTGCTTGGTACCAATCTGCAGCTGTGAAATGTGTACTAATATAAATCCGTACATGTTAGATGTTTACACCGTTACTGCCCGATTCTGTTGTTGCCTCGTGGAGCTCCTAAACTGTTTTAATCAATTCTCACTCAGCAGAAACTGTCTTTTGATCATTTACTCATGAAGGTCTGCTGCCGGGCATTTCTGAAAGATAGATCATGTCACTGATCGACGCTGAGGTCAGCTTTGATTGATTTGAGCCTTAAAGTCAAATATCTTTTTTATTACACCGACATGAAAATAGCCCCTCGCTATAACATCCTATATAAAGACAATAATGGACGGCTGAGTCAACTTTCTGCTTTCAGAGCACATAAACTATTCTATACTGTAAAAGCTTCAGCGGCACACTCAGGTTTTTATATCTGAATCACAACATAAGAAATAAATCTTTAATTGAAAGATGAATATAAAAGAACACAATGTGTTATTATGAATGTTATTGAAGCTGTGCCACATATCTGAGTTTTTAACCTCATGGTTAGTGTTTCTTTTTCACTTTTATTTCTTATTTGCCTCATAATTTATTACTGAATGTTCTCCATGTTGACATTTGGGTCATGGCCGCCCAGAGGTTCACGCTAAAAGCATTCCTTCTTTCTTCTGTGACCCCTCTACACTCGGCTCTCTGCCTCCTTTCACAATTGATGTGGCTGGTGAGGAGCTACATCCACCTTTTCTTTTATTCATGGATTAAAAGCACGGAGCTCCACATACCTGTGACAGGCCCTGACACACACACACACACACACACACACACACACACACACACACACACACACACACACACACACATACACACACACACACTCTGTGAGACAGTGCGACTTCACTCTACTTTTATCTTATCGGCCTTGGGAGTTAATTATTGGCTTCGTGGACGTTTGACAGTGTTGAGATTAATAGCTTTTTGCAGATATTCTCATTTTTCAAACATGGTGATAATGAAATTACATTTTTTAAAGATGAAAATCTCACATATATTACATCATTTCATTTTTTACTTGATACGACCACTTTTCAAAGCACAACACAAGCTTTTAGATGACCAACGCTGTTGCTAAGTTGCTTGAGATACTGTATGTGAGGTATAGATAATTGGGCGACCGAGCAAAGACTTCCTCTTCTGTGCAGCGCTCGTTGGCAACTTGAGACTCGAGAATGGAGTTTTATAACTGGATTGTTTCACAAGTATTTCTAGTTAATAAAAAGCTAAATCATCGCCAGACGATAGCTGATGGGTTCTGCATTTTGGCCAATGTTTTCCGCCTTTTTTTGCAACCAAAGCTCGCTTAATCGTTATTGGAAATCAGAACGCTTTCGATACCAAAAATCTAGTCCTGATGCCTACAGATTCTGAATTCCTATGCAGATATCAGTTCATAGAGATTATGATATATCACAGTGAACATTTCAGTACTTTTACTTCATTGCAACAATGCGTTTTACTCTTGTATGGCAACGCTTCATGGTCCTTTTAAAATGGGAGAAACACAGTAAAAGAAAAATAAATATTCTATGTTTTTCTTAATACTGTTTGATTATACTGATTGAGTCTGCGGCTCTCAGCCCCAAGCCCATTGGTTCCTACTGAAGACGTAAACGTTAAAACACAAATGTGTAGTTTCATCAGTTATTTACTTTCATTCAAAACAGCTGCTCACTGTAGTTTATATCAAACAAACAGTTGGCAGTAGTGCGTTTGTTGGGGACTATTTACAGCGGCGGATGGATCCATATTTGTGACAGCAGAACGGTGTGTGTGTGTGATTGAGTCAAAATAAATAGGATTTGTTGACTAACTGAACACATACAGATATTACAAATAAGAGACAGGATACGTCTGAGTAGCACAGGTGTAAACGATGACAGTAAGGATGATACCAGTTTCAGGGTCCTGGTGCGGTTTATGCTGGCTCACTGTTACACCACCATGGTTTACGGGGACACGTGAACAGAACGGAGACATTGTGTGCTTTTCCTACTGTGACAGGTCGAAATGTCTGCTGTGAAAAATGTCTATTATTACCAGCGTTTCATGGTGCTGTCCTTTGTCTTTTTGACAACCTGTCTGATCGGGTTTCTTGAACTTTGTTGTGACGATGTCTCCATGTTTCCAATCGCCGCTGTTACTTTAGTGCGTATTAAGTTATTATAAACCGATAGAAATGATGAGCAAAACTATGAAAATAAGCTGGAATTATCCTTTAAGTAAATCATACAGTTGTGTGAAGTTGAGCTGACTGAAATCTCTCGTGTCTCTTATGTAAGAGTCCGGCTCTCCCAGAAGTCTCTGCTTCTAACTCAAGATAACATGCAACAAAAATAAACATGGCGACGTGTTCACTGCATGGATAATTGATCAAAAGCAGATATCTGCAAGCAGTTGTTTTGATTTTTCAAGATGTAGTGAAACAAATAGAAACCATCGGTCATAAAATAATCAGTAACAATGTAAAAACAATTTCCAGTTAATGGACTAAAACGTGCACAATAAATACGGTGCTTTAACTTCATTTTAGTTTTAAACAAACACAAAATGAGAAGAGACGATTGTCGTGGTGAAAACAGAGCGTGATTTCAGAGTCTGTGGAGAGACTGAGCTGTCTGTTTCCTCTGGCATCACTTTCTTCCATCACTCCCCTCCCCCCTCCTCTTCCTTCCTCCCTTCCTCCCATCAGCCCTTCCCGCTGCTAACTGGAGGCAGGCAGGAGTGTGAGGAGAGTTTCAATGACTTGTGGCTGCGAGTGCACTCTCATACTGCGATGTTTCCGCTCGGCGGAGCAGCTAACAAACACGTACGCGTCAGCACAAACACACTCTCACATTTGTATCACTGCTGCAGACTTTGTCAGGGAACTGTATTCATTCCCTAACCGTTTCCTCTAATCCTAACCTTTACCACCGCTAACTCTTGACATTTCCACTAAATCCCATTCTAATCTCAGCCCCGAAACCACATCTTTACTCCCGAAGCAGCCACTGAAAAGAAGTTTAAAAAAATTGTTCTGGCTCAGGAATATTTTCCTTCCCTTCCTTCCTTCTTTTTTGAGGACATTTAATCCTCATGAGGATTAAATGTTTCCACACAAGAAGACACACAGAGTCCCAAAGCTTTGGCAGCAAAGAAAACGCACCACACTTTAAATCATTTCTGCTCCTCTTGTGGGTGTTTCGTTCTTCTTCACTGCTGCATCATTTACACACAGTCCTCACTTGAACACATACCAAGAGACTCCCTCACTCATGCTAGGATCAGCCAGTTGCCATGACAAACGTATTTTTCTGAAACGTAATCGCCGATGTGAACGTGTGAAGGTTCAGTCACCGCAGAAAGGTGTTCGACAGTCGGCGACGTCCATCTGTGAGCTTTTTTGGCACAACAAACGTGACCGAGCGTCTTCTGTGAATGTGGTGAAAGAGTCCAACGAGGTCCCATAATCTTTATGATGTGAGAGTTTGACTTCATGTGACCTTCATGCTTGTATAAATCAAAATGTCCTCTGTGTCAGACAGCTGTCACAGTAGGAATCAGCTTCGTATGAGCCTGGGAATACTTTTAAAAAATCTGCTGATGACATAAGAACAGGATCATCAATATGAAAGATAATCACTTGTTTTCAACGTGTTTTAAAGATTTTAGAACTTCTTCTGTTGCTGCTCAAGAAAGACTATTTGTTTACATACAAGAATAATAAAGAAATGTGGATTCTTTTGTTAATTAATTGTCTTTTTTTCTCACAATATAATCAAAAAGAACCAATAAGAGTATCGATAAGAGGACTCATACCTAAACGTAGCGGTGAAAGTTTTAAACACGAGGTTAACGTTGTGAGAAAGAGACACAGTTTTGTTAGTTTTAGGCAACAAGATTATTTGGTTCCAATAAACGTAAATACGGGTTGAAATGAGGGAGGACAGATTATGTAACAGTAACACTTTTTATGAGCGTTGAACATTAATGCATCAATAATTATAATACAATAATATAATAAATATACTGCTTTAAGAGTACTTTTACTAGTACGAGAGTATTTCTACACTGTGGTATTACCACTTGTACAAATCTTCCACTGCTGTGTTTGATTTTGTGCTCATAAAACAAGTGTTTTTTTTGCTACAATCCAACTGGGAAACAGTTTTTACGGTTGAACAACAGGATTTATCGCTCATTAATCATACGTGTTGCCAGAGGGAGAAGACACAGACACGCCACGTCTTTCACAGAGAAAAAAACAAACCATGGAGGCAGGATAAAAGTAAAGACGTGGAAGCAAACAGGAGGACGGAGAGAGGGAAGCACAGCTGCACCAACAGGCTGCTCACGGTGGAGGAGGAAGAGGACGGTGTGAAGGAAAAGAGAGCCCACAGATGATGCCATCTGCTCCACTGAGCTGGTCATGGCTGGCTGCAGTAGCACCTGCCTCTGACAGCACACACACACACACACACACACACACACACACACACACACACACACACACACACGCCAGCTGATGCTCATGGCTTGAAACCACAATGTCATTGAGCATCAAGTTCTGAGTCTTAAACCAAAAGCAGTGCAGATGTTACACAGGTGTTGACTGTCTCTCCTTTAAATAGTTTGATATTTACCAAAAACAGAGACAAAACTTTACTGATCCACGAGGTTCAATAACTGACTTGTTGCGTTTCGAAGCTTTTTAAAATAATCAGACGTGCAGAAAAAGATTAGTTTTTGTTGTTATTTTTGCACACCTGTACACAGACAAAAACATCAGCTCCCAAACTTGTCTGATAAATCAGAATGTAGCTCCGGAATCAATTATTCATAAGTGTTGACAGGTGCAGAATGTTTTCGTAAATTTTGATCCAGGACTTTTTTATGATTGTTTTCTCCATTTTTTTAAATTTTATTTCAAATGCTGAAACAGAAATATCACAGACAACAACACAATGTGGGCAGTGGATGCAGTGGAGAACTTCATGAGTCATCTTGGAGTATTTTAAATAATTAATGCAGTGTGTTGATGAAAACAGTACTGAGCCAGTCAATGAAGTCTAAACTATTGCTCCAACACATCTATTCTGTTATTCTGCTGATGTTGGAGTCCCAAAAAATGTTGAAAGAAATCACTGGAAGCGGTCAGAGTTCGATGCAATAGAGTTTATTCTTTGAGCAAAGAAGTAAACCTGAGCAAGACTCCAGAGTCCAACTGATTTCTTTGTTCTGAAGAGTGAAGTCAAAGCTTCATGTGTTAAAGCTGCATTCTCTCTAGTGTCCATCAGGGGGCGACTCCTCTGGTTGTATAGAAGTCTATGAGAAAGTGACTCTACTTCTCTCTTGATTTATTACCTCAGTAAACATTGTAAACATGAGTTTATGGTCTCAATCTCTAGTTTCAAGTCTTCTTCAATACAGCATGATGTTCATTTAGTAAATTATGGTCCATTTAGAGTCAAACAGACCATAAAGCAGGGTATGCTTTAGGGGCGGGGCTACACAGTGATTGACAGGTCTCTACCAGAGACGTATACGACGTCTCTACGTCACTCCTCCTCTGTCCAATGATAGTGTTGTTACGTGAACTTTTATCTCCCATTGTCTCTAAATGTAGCACATTATGTAGATGAGCATATTTTATGATGCAACCGGGTGTTTTGCAGAATGCTGGTGCAAAGGGACGGTTTGTCCTCGGGACATTTCTGTTACTGTGGGAATGCTGCGGATGGCTTGTATGCGATTAGGTATCGATTTTTTTTTTTCCATCTCATTTCATGCAGAATGTGGGTCACATCTGTGGTTGTGTATTAATGTACCTCAATCTCTGTCTCTTGCATCGGTCTTAACGGTACAAATCTGTTGATCTTTACTCGTGTAGTTAATCTTTACGCCCCTGAGATGTAACCGCTTCATGTTCTGACAGCAGACACTTTATAACGGCTGTTAAAGTTTAAGTCACTCCCCTTTAACCCTGGTTGGTACTTTTAGTGTTTGTATTTTCTTTAAACATATTAGTTTTTACCAACACTCACTTCCTGTTCACTGCCTTTCCAATCATCCAGCTTAAATTGATTAACTTTAATTAACTCTCCCTGAAAACGCTGCCTCCACTCTTTTGCATCATTAGTTGAATGATGTTGTCATTTAATCCTGACAAAATAACTCTCCCTGAGTTTATTAATCAGGACGCTTAATTTGATAAACGTTCAGAATTACTAGTTTTACAAATGCATCCATCAAAACACGAGACGAGGATCAGCTTTAATGAGGCTGCGTGCGCTAATAAGAGTCTACGTTTAAAGTGTAAATCATATGCATGCTAACAGGCTTGTTTACATAATATGTGTGTCAGAATGTGTGTGTGTGTGTGTGTGTGTGTGTGTGTGTGTGTGTGTGTGTGTGTGTGTGTGTGTGTGTGTGTGTGAGAGCAGAGAGGAGATTGCCTGTCTACATCTGCTCAGAGGTCATTCGTGATTGGTCGGATCGATATCTGCTCTGCTTTCAGTTTCAGGTCGTTCCACTCGATGACCCCGAGCTCAGTTCAAGCGTTAATTCTTGATAACATCGATCTCTGCGTGTGTGTGTGTGTGTGTGTGTGTGTGTGTGTGTGTGTGTGTGTGTGTGTGTGTGTGTGTGTGTGTGTGTTGGAGCTCGTCGGTTCTCACACAGGAAATCAGTAAATCACCGCGGTCTGCTTTACCCAACGCCGGGATTTTTAGAGGCCGACGCATCTGAGACCACAAAGTCTGCAGTCTTCCTATGAGATGGACGCTGATGGCCAAGTCATCCTGGTGTGTAAAGCTAGCGGCTCCTCAAGGATCATTTGGGTTTCTCTGATGTTATGATGTTAAAAGTCCACCGTCCCTGAGGCAGAACAGACCAGAGACAGTAACTTACGTCAGGGATGATGGGGCATTCGATTCTCTCTCTCAAAGGCGTTCATACTCAACACGCTGTTCGTTGCATTATTCTCTTTATATCACAAAATATACTGTGAAGAAACAAGAAGACGAGTGTAACCGACAAAACGCCGCAAAGCAACCTCCACTCTGCTGAGGAGGGGCTGTAATGATCTGTAAACTCATATCTCATATTTATGGACTCCTTTATTGCCTTTGTATAAACCCTGTAAGGAAAGAAGTCAAGTATTAAATGTATTATAAAGAAACAAAGGTTGAATATCCTGTAAACTAGTTGTCTGCAAAAGACTTCCTGTTTCTAAAGCATCTAAAAATGAACAATTTGTGACAGTCACGTCTGAATAGTTCTGATTGCATGCCCAAGTATTCCGATAACGTCATTTTCTGGCGCACCTCAGTGTAACCCTTCCTGACCACATACTGTACCTCATGAGGCTTTGTTTCAACCTAAGATATTCAGGGCAGAAAGTCTGCCAAGTGAAGACAATGCTTCATGTGTTAAAGCTGCATTCTCTCTAGTGTCCATCAGGGGGCGACTCCTCTGGTTGTATAGAAGTCTATGAGAAAATGACTCTCTTGATTTATTACCTCAGTAAACATTGTAAATATGAGTTTATGGTCTCAATCTCTAGTTTCAAGTCTTCCTAAATACAGCATGATGTTCATTTAGTAAATTATGGTCCATTTAGAGTCAAACAGACCATATAGCAGGGTATGCTTTAGGGCGGGGCTACACAGTGATTGATAGGTCTCTAACACGGCGTTGTCCGGTCTGTAGGTTGTCTCTGTTTTCATCTTTCAACTTTAACCCTTTCACAGTGTGTTTTCACTTCATGACAGTTAACTGGAACATTTTAGTCGCCTAAACATTTCTTATTCAGCGGTCGGTTGTTCTTAGCTCCGCACTCGCGTGGATGGCGGTGGCTTCAAAGTGGTATCTCACAAACTAACGGATGACGTCACGTAGACTTCGTCCACTTCTTTCATACGGTCTTTGAGTCTTTCAACATAACTGATATCAGAAATGACCTTCAAAACTACAAAAATAATATTTCATTTGTTTTGGTTCATTCAAACAGAGATGATGTGCTCAGACTTGTTATTCGTGCTCCTGAAACGTTAACCTGACGTGTCTTGTTAATGCAGCTAAAAAACTGTATGTGATAGGCTGTGCAGCATTCAGACAGCTGAGTCGTGCTGTGTGTTTTTATATATGTGTGTGTGTGTGTGTGTGTGTGTGTGTGTGTGTGTGTGGGGTTATCACAATGAGTCTCCAAGGGGAACGGACATGGCAGACTGGGAATGTATTCCAGATACAGTTTCTGCCAGTCTGCCAGTCTGATGAAGCACCTTAAACAGCCACCAACTCGTAGAATACAAATTAAACAGAGTGACAAAGGAAACAAAAGCTTTTCTCTCTGTATTTAGAAAAATATACGAAAGGAGCCAATTTTCCTTGTTGTCAGGTTCCTCCTTTCAGCGACGTTGAAACCTTGTTTTTTGGTTGTTTTTGACATTGCTTTACAACCTCAGACTTGATTGTGTTGGAGCAGCAGTGGAAGTCTGCAGTCACTGAGGACGGTTGAATTCTGCCTCCATTTCACTCTCTTTCTCCTCTCGCAGCACTCAAGCACGACCAAATAAACAGACGGTGTTGTTTTTCCTCCTGCAGTTAACTCGTAGCACGAACTACACACACACACACACACACACACACACTCTAAACGGTGCTAATAGGTTGGTGTGGTGAGCGCCGCGTTGAAGGTTGGCCTGGACTCCTCGGCGAGACATATTTGTGTCTGCGCACATTAACGGAGAATGAGAACCAGCATTGCGACTACAGACAGAGGCGAAACACAGGGAGAGAGTTTAATGAAATTCCTGACATCTAATATCCACGGCTTCAATCAACCATGTGATAAAAAAACACCATCAACAGTGATGATACAGAATGCATTTCCAAATTCATTTCTGCCACAGATAATTTCCTGCATTGTCAAGGAATTCAAACCAGCAACATGATGGTGCCGTAAGTCCCAGACTGGCACTTGATACCACAAGTGGAAGGTTTGTGTTTGTGTTTAAAATAATAACCTAACAACGTAGCGTAACAACGTAGCGTAACAACGTAGCGTAACAACGTAGCGTAACAACGTCTGTTGCAGTTTGAATACTATTATCTGATTTTCCCTCTCGGCTGTTGTGAAGACATTCGTTATAAACTGTACTGGGCTAGTTTTAACATTATAGCAGTAGTGTTTTAGATGTTTTGGATAACACTGCAGTCTTGACTGAGGCTTCGCTGTGATAGAAACTGAACTGAACTTTGTTACAGACCAGACTGTCCACATCGTCTCAGCCATCCACAGCGCCATATTCTTTTTTGTTTTTGCCATCTTGCTTTTCTTTCAAAGCAGACTTGCATAGAGTAACACTGCCTTTCTCTTTTTGGTCAACGTTTTGAGAATGCAACCATCTTGTTGAATAAAACTAATTGATGAGTTTGGTAGTTTTCTCTGGTAAACTTTCCCAAATCCAATAAAGAGCTGTTAACATTAGCCTGAACTTCACTCTACTTTTCGGTACAGCATAATATACAATACTAATAATCTTATGTATAATACATAATATACAATGTCAGAACTTCTGATGTTGCATCTTATATATCATTTGTAGAGGTTGATGTTTCAGCACATGGCCTTCAGGATAAATGAAGGAGGTAATTTACCAAAACATTGATCTCCAGAGCTTGAAATAAAAAGATATCATGATGATATGCAGGTTTGCCCTCCTCTCTGTAGTATCTGTTCCGTTAACAATCCTCTAGCAGTAAGACTTGTTTTTGTTGCAGCTGTCACCACAGATTGGGCTTTTTGTAGATGCTCAGAATCAATAAAACTCTTCACTGATGTCCTGAAACCGCCCTGATTATTGTGAGCTACAGTAAAAGGCTCCCATTTTCTATGATACCCTTGTCAAGCACGACCCAGTGGTCCCTTTAATCCCTTCTTTGTGATCGGGAGGTCACCCAGATATAACCACACCCCGGGGAGCCACCACGCAACATATTTCACAGCCCTTTGAAACATCAAGGCTTCTCCAAACAGAAAGGTGTGTGTTCAGATGAAGGTACAGTGACCTTTCACATCTGGACCATAAGTACAAACAGCCAAACCAACCAACAGTCATTCTTATTTAACAATTAAGTTCATCAAGTTCCTACAATAACGTCCTTGATGTGCAGGACCATGAAATAGATTTAAACTCTTACAGATGATAACCATGGCTCATATGTCCTCCGTGACAATCAAATGATAAGGTATGCTGTTATTGTACTTTTTACTAATTGTTAACAAATCCCATGAAAACACCAACTACTTTATAATATCCAAAAAGAGGATTATTGGTGGTGATGGTGGGGGGGGGAGTGGATGAGTGGATGAAAAAATGTCAAAAAGAAGACCGGTGTGAAGACCACCGCATTGTGGTTTTGTTGCCTTTCATCTGGTTTCACCAGAATCCGACCCGGTGTCACCGATGACAAGCATTAAGAATAACTATATAGAAACAGACCATCTTCTCTCTGATGGTCTATGTACTGATGGAGGTCTGATAGAGGATCAGGACTACACTGAGACTGGTTCATACAGAGGATCAGGACTACACTGAGACTGGTTCATACAGAGGATCAGGACTTAAATGGAATTCCTCCGTTGGTGTTTGTGATTTTGTGATTTACAGAGCAGATATGTTGCTGTAGCAGCCGAAAACGTTGGATTTTAACCAAGAACACTTGGCATGAATAAATTAAAAACAAACAACACCAATTTGACTTTGTGTTTTTTCAGAATTTGAAAGATAATTTATTCTCACAATTAGTGGCTTTTAGTGGAATTCTGCAGAATAAAACATAACTTTGCATTTGTAGTTATGAAAAGCTTCCTGTGATTTATTCCACACCCTAAAACAAGTGTTTTCTCAGTGAGACCTGGTGTTGTGGGTTAGTTATCTTCGACCACACAGGCAGCAGGATTATGTTCCTGTCAGCACTTAGGACCTTTGTCGTTCCCTCCTTATTAGGTTTAAAGTGTTTAATCTGCTCACTGCCTCTTTTCTCGTCCCAGTTGTGTCATACGACCTTTTCTGCTCGGCGTTCAGACCGGCGGAGCGTTATTATCCTGCAGCGCTTTCATTCCTCGTTACTCCTCGCCTTGTGTTGCTTTTCTGTGAGCTGTGTCAGCGCTGCAGTGCCAACATTTCGTTTGGTTTAGGGGAAAAAAAGCAGCGGCTAATTTCACAGATTATCTAATTTCCCTCTAGTTGAATCTGCTGATCTCTGAAATCAGTTGCTCTGGTTTCTTTGAGTGAAATAAAAATCTACAAACACACAGGTGCTGGTAGCACTTTAAATGAAATCCAACGGTTTAAAGTAGGATCTCAGAGTACACAGAACCTGATCATTGATCTGCTGCCACAAAACTTGATTGTGTCCTGATTTCTTTAAATAATAATGATAATAATCTTTATTCGTATTTAACATTCTACATCTTGTTCAACAGCAATCGCCGGTTCTGAAGTCAAAGCTTCATGTCTTAAAGCTGCATTCTCTCTAGTGTCCATCAGGGGGCGACTCCTCTGGTTGTATAGAAGTCTATGAGAAAATTACTCTACTTCTCTCTTGATTTATTACCTCAGTAGACATGAGTTTATGGTCTCAATCTCTAGTTTCAAGTCTTCTTCAATACAGCATGATGTTCATTTAGTAAATTATGGTCCATTTAGAGTCAAACAGACCATAAAGCAGGGGATGCTTTAGGCAAGGCAAGGCAAGTTTATTTGTATAGCACATTTCAACAACAAGGCAATTCAAAGTGCTTTAGGGGCGGGGCTACACAGTGATTGACAGGTCTTTACCAGAGACCTATACGGCGTCTCTACGTCACTCCTTCTCAGTCCAAATATGGTCACTTCCTGTTCACTGGTTGCAAAAAACAAGATGGCGACAACCGAGGCTTCATAACATCAACAAACCGATGAGAGACGTCACATGTTTGTGTGTCCGTTTCAAATAGTTATTATTGAAGGAAAGAAGAGGTACATCTATATAAAATTGTACGTCTAAAGTTGAAGGTTATTTATTTCCTTGTTTCATCCTCTTTATTATCATTTTCTTATAAACTCACCGTGTGACAAGACTCTCGTCTTAAAGCTGAATGCCTCATCAAACTGTCACAGCAGCGAATGTCACGGCAAGTTTCCATCAAACAAATCTGAAGAAACAAAAATGCCACAAGTCTGTCAGCGCTCATCAGCGCTTCTATTGTCTCCTCCAAGGAAACTAAACGCAGCACATTCATCTTGTAAACTGGTTATGAACACAGTCGGCGCTCTAATGGACTTCTCAACATCTGGGATTTTAATTATTCATCTGAACCGGAGTTTTTTGCGCAGGTAGCAGCACCGATTTGGAAGCTGTCGGCACATTTTTCTCTGATTCATGACAGGAAGTTAACTCCACAATATGTTCAGCAGGTTTTTTGAAGCTCCATCAGAAACACTAACTTGTGTTGTAAGACGTTTGTGTTTCAGCGGCTCAAACAGCAGGTCCCACGTTATAATTCTCTCTCTGTATTCATGCGTCTGCTCTCAGAACGCTTTTATTGTTTGAATGGTTCAAAGTCACATGGTGACCCTGCTGATATTTATAAGGTAATTGGGATGAGTGCAACAACAAAAGCAAGGCGCAGGGAATGCAAATGTGCACACACACACACACACACACACACACACACTGGAGACCAATTAAGGGCAAAGGATTGCCAGCCACCAACGGCTCCTAAAAAAAAAGGAATTCTGCCAACACAATAAAGAAAACAAAACCACAGACGTGTTGTTCTTATTCATCTCATTTAGTCTGAAAGGTTTGGTGTGTTCCCCCTCAGCTGTGATGCTGTTTTCAAATGTTTAGAACCACAGGATCATAAGTGGGATATTCTCTCGTATCATATTTTGTTTGTCTAGTAGTTCTACTCCACTACCCCGTTAGTCGCGGCTAAAGAAGGAGCTAATCGAAAAGCACAAACCAAAGTCAAAACACTTTGTTTCGTTGCCGTTTAGAACGAACCACACCTAATTGGTGTTCTGTTACCAGCAGTGTAAAACGGACTTCAGCAGATCAGAACTAAAGGATAGCAACATCGTCCAAGTGGTAAAGTTGAGGTTTGATGGAACTATACCGTATTTCATGTGCAAGTAAACGTCATGCTGATAAATAATACTGTGAACGTTATAAGTACTTTTATAGAAGGCTTATTTTAGAGCCGGCAAGCCGGGTCTCATTCGTAGGAAGTCAAACACGGACACTTTGTCACAATCTTTGCATCGGTGTGAGGCTTTTCAAGGACTTATGATGTAAACCCGTCCTCCTCATTATTAGACGCTCAGAGAAAATGAATCGTACAAACACAAGACTTTCAACCAGGAGATTGGTGTTCGTGTCCCAAAGTCATGTTAGCGATGTTTGTGTCATGTTTTCCGTACTCACGCTGTTTATGCTTTGTTTGTATTTATACTGTCAGTGAAGTAATAAGCCCCTCAAGGGCAGTGTTGCGCGATCGGATCACAACTTCAAACTCCAAAATCAATAAAACAAACCAGCTCAAATCATAACCTTTTTTTGCAACCGGTGAACCAGTAAATGAGTCAATAATAATATGTTATCATATATAATATGACAACAAAGTGAACCGAATGTTTGTTTTTTATCTGTGGCCCAAAGTTCATCTGCTTTAGAGACCTTAAAGTTTTTTAATCTGAATCTGTGCAAAGTTTTTCTATGTCTTTAGAAGATGTATAGGTGTGTGAGTGTGTGTGTGTGTGTGTGTGTGCGTGTGAGTGTGTGTGTGTGTGTGTGTGTGTGTGTGTGTGCGTGTGTGTGTGTGTGTGTGTGTCGACATCTGCTGCTGAGTGGCTGCCTAAATAATTGCGAGCTGTGAAAGCTGAAATGAGTTTCTTGATGTCGGCGGTTTTGACACATTGAGCGGTAATTCAGGTACGTCCAGAAAAAAAGAAATGGCTATTTATTTCCTGTCTGCAGGTGTAAAAACCGCAGAAGAAAAAGAAAATCGCTCGTGTTGTTGACAACCCAGAGAGGATATTTTTCCGGCTTGATAGAGATGACAGGTGCTCATGTTTTTGCCGTGTAAATGACACTCAAATGTATATTGAGGAGAAACTGCACCATGGTGTTCAGTGTATGTTGGATTGTTGTGACCGCAAAGTGTGTGTGTGTGTGTGTGTGTGCGTGTGTGTGTGTGTAAATGCTGCTCTGTGCTGTTTTTGAACTAAGCTGCTGGAGATGGCATTTTAGCATGCACGGCAGAGCGGTTTGCCTGTCTATGCATTTCTTCTTTCTTTTTTTTTTAGCCCCCACCATCCTCTTTGCTCAGCTCCTGTCATGCTTAACTGCCCTGTCTCTCCACTACACCATCACCACCAGTGTGTGTGTGTGTGTGTGTGTGTGTGTGTGTGTGTGTGTGTGTGTGTGTGTGTGTGTGTGTGGCTGTGCTGGCTAGATAACCTGGCTCCTGATAAGCCCAGCAGGACAGTGACAGAACCACCCAGAGTCTTGCTCCAGGGGCATTTTCAAAAAAAGAAAATACATATTTTTGTCTGGACTGTCGAAATGATTTCCTTCCATGTGTTTTTTTCTCCCCCCCACTCTTCCCAGATAAAGAAGTCCCCATGGCCTCCTCCTCCACCCGGCCACCAGCGGTGACACCAGCAGGCCTCACACAGGAGAGCCCCAGAGCCAAAAGCTCCAGCTCGTTGACCGGAGGTTTGCTTCAGTCGGTGCTGAAAACTCAAAAGGGACTTGTCTCCCAGGAGGGGGGGGGCATCCTCCCCTCCGCTCTGCCCCAGAACCTGCTTCCTCTTCTGGGCAGAGGGCTCAGCATCGGCTCCCTCCCCGGAGGTCGTTCTCTGGAGCATCAAAGCGGGGGGTTGCTGAGGAGGATGAAACCCCCGGCGGCGGGTCGAGGCGGCGGTCCAACCGAGCCTCCTCCAACGCACACACCTGAGCAGGAGGAGGTCACCACTGTGGGCACGATGCTGGACACGGACACGGAGACACCGTCCTCAGGTACACAGCGGTGCAAAATAGTACATTTAGTACAGTTTTGAGGTACTTCACTACCTACTACATTCTCCGGTACATTTCATAAAGTAATATTCTAGTGGAACAGCTCTTATAGATGGTTACATCGGCCGGTCAGCCACTTTGGTCCGAGACGGAAATATCTCAAAAGCTGTTGTGATGAAACATTCATGTTCCCCAGAGGATGAATTGTAATAACTCTGGTGATCCTCTGACTTTTTTATCCAGGGCTGTCATCAGGCAACGTGTCCTCATTCGTGATTTTTACCAAAAAGTTATTCGTCATTTTTCAAAATTAACTTCCGTCTTCACAGGAAACAGCTTAGTTCGGAAACGATGGTGAAATACGTAGTTATATGTTTAGGCAACAAAACTGCTTATTAAGCTTGAGGAAAAGATTGTTCTTTGGTTGAAATAACTATAGAACTGGTGTTACTTGCGTATGCAAATTACGTGATGAATAAATCAACATCGACGTGTCGGTTTACACGGGGAGCCTCTTGAATAAAAGATAAAAGGTCATTCATTTCCGTACTTATATCTACAAACGCTGTTTGAGAACCGCCTGCATCAGTTCAACATTTCATAAGAATTATCGGATTATGAATGATGCATTCAATGATCCGCTAGAAGTGGAGTTACCTTTTGATATTATACTCTACTACTTTTAATCAGAAATAAAGGAATACTGTTCCGCCACCGATGGGAGTATGTGGTTATTTATTAGCAGTCACTGTTAGCAGCCTGCTGCCTGCTGTGTAGCCGCTTTGATCCCTGTAATTTCCATCATTAATTATACACAGCAGGGATTTCCAGCTCACATTAAAGGGAT
Source organism: Cebidichthys violaceus (assembly GCF_023349555.1). Taxonomy (NCBI): domain Eukaryota; kingdom Metazoa; phylum Chordata; class Actinopteri; order Perciformes; family Stichaeidae; genus Cebidichthys; species Cebidichthys violaceus. The sequence goes on from NW_027176285.1 coordinate 11,427,879, forward strand.
TACAAGGCAGGGTTGAGAACACACAAACAAAAAAAATGTAAAATAAATAAATAAAGGTCAGAGCAAAATAAAGTCCTCTATCTCTCTCTCTCTCTCTCTCTCTCTCTCTCTCTCTCTCTCTCTCTCTCTCTGCAGCTTTGTCGAGCTGCATGGTGAATTTCTCGGACCCAGAGGGCTACATAGACTCATCCGATGACCCCCCGCTGCCCGACGGCGCCGTCGTACACTGCACCTACACCGTGACGGTGTACAATGGCTACGGGGTGGAGCTGCAGGTAAACACACCTGGGGGGCAGCACAGTCACAGACACACATCACCTGTGAAACCATCACACGGTCACTGAGATTCACGTTGCTATCCTGCCGGTCGTCAGGTGGGTTGATCTCAGGTTGAACTCCGCCTCCTAGTGGCAGCTGCTTGTTCTCCCAAGTTTTTCAAAATGCAAGAATATTGAAAACTTTACAATAACAATATAATTTAGAGATACAATATAATTAAAAAAATTATTTATAAAAATATTGAAAAAATATTTGAAAAAAATATTTTGAAAAGTTTTTAAAAAATAATTTAAAAAATATTTTAAAAGTATTTAAAAAAATATGTAATAAAATATTTCTGTTTAAATGTAATGTTCGTATATATTCTGTATATATATATACCGTACGCAATGTTATATTAAATAATATATATATATATATATATATATATATATATATATATATATATATTATATTCTGTATGTCTCTTAGATTAAAGAAAGGGAATAACAAACATCCTTTTAAGAGCAACCTGAGTACCATGTCTGACGATTAAAAACACAAATAATAATAATTTTCTTCTCCTCTTTTAATCCTTCCTGTGCTTCCAGGTGAAGAGCGTGAACCTGTCGGAGGGCGAGCAGCTGTCCATCAGGAGCGCCGACGAACGAGGCGCCCTGCTGGTCCTGGCCAACCACACGCTGCTGGTGGAGGGTCAGGTGATTCGCAGTCCCACCAACACTCTGTCCGTCTACTACCGCTCCGCGCCAGAGGCCAGTATGGGCATCTTCCAGCTGCACTACCAGAGTGAGCGTGCACACGTATATATATCAGGATGCAAATATGAATATTCATGTATTTCTTTAAAACGCACCGTACAAATTGAATAAAATGAGGATGCTTCATTAGGGCCTGGGGGCCTGTTTGTACTCTGTATACGTGCTAATTGCATAATCAAAAGTCTTCTCATCTAATCACTTAGCAAGGTGATTGAATCTGTCGTGTGAATTGGCTGATGAGAGATCTGATTAATTGGCTCTCATCTCATTAGGAGGCTGAGGATGTGGGAGTTTGTATAGAGAGTGTGTCTGTGTGTGTGTGTGTGTGTGTGTGTGTGTGTGTGTGTGGGGGGGGGGTGTGTGTGTGTGTGTGTGTGTGTGTGTGTCAGCCCATAATGGATATGACAAGGACTGGAAAAGGAGGAAGCATCAGTGTGTTAGGACCCACCTGTGCCATTAATCACAGCCATCTAATCCTCTTACATCACCGCCAGGTAGGAGAACAGAGCAGAGTTTTAAAAATACCTTCAGGGAGAGAGGGATATGCTCAAGATGAGGCATGAAAAAAACAGCGTTAAGGGAATAAAAACGGCATAAACAGACCAGGAATATTATCACTCGCAGCGCACAAAGCTTATTTAATTACAATTTACTCAATTAAAAATCACCCGTGGGGTGTTTGATTTCTCAAGTGACCCTCCAAATAGATTAGAAACGAAAACAATGAACCTATAAAGTGCTCATTTACAAAATGCTTTAAAGCTGATTTTAATTAAATATGAATCTTTTTTTTTCATAATAATATATTTATATAATTAAGAAGAAGTTTCAGCTTCTTCTTGTTTTGCCAGCAACTCTGTCAAGCTTCAATGGCCATTGAAAGAAAACTAAACTGGTCTAGGATCCGTGCTGTAAAATGTGATGAAGTAAATGTAATAATTGTCTAAACGGTGATGAAATAAAAGCTAAAAGTCACACACAAAGACTTGCATTTATATCATGGCCCTGGTGAATACTCGATTCTGATTGGCTGCAGGGTATCTATTAATTCCTGATAATGCACCTATTAAGTAATTCCAGTTAAGCTGGCTACATTTAAATAAATACATAAATACCTTTTAATATCTTATTTACAACAACAAATGTAGACCGTCAGTGCTTTGTCTGCTAGAAAATAAAAAAGGATTTCGTCAAAATATGGATGTTGATTTGGGGACAGTGACATGGCTGGATAGCTAGCGTTAGCTAGTCCGGTTGTTAAACATATTATCAAATCATATTCACTGTTTGTCATCCATATCCGATGTCACTACATACTTTGAATCTTGCTAGCATAAATAACGTTAGCTTTATGCTAGCGTTATGCTAATCAGGATGTCGTGAAAATATGGATATTGATTTGGATACAGTGACATGACTGAAAAGTTAGCTATTCATGTTGTTAAACTGTCAAATTATATTTACTGTTTGTCAACCATAATGTTATTTACTTAGAATCTTGCTAGCATTGATATATATATATATATATATATATATATATATATATATTGATATTGATTGATATTGATGTGGGGCGGTGACATTATTTACCTTCAATCTTGATAGCATAACATTAGCTTCATGCTAGCTTCATGCTAATCAAGGTTTCGCAGAGCTAGCTAGTCTATCAAATTATATTTACTGTTCATCAACCGTACGCAACCGTTCTTGCTAGCATAAAATCAGCTTAAAGGCTGGCAGCCAAGTGGACGAGAAAGTTCTCCAGTTGCCAAATCACAGTTAAGGTCTGTTCGGTCTATCTTTCTATCGGGTGGTACATTTTTAATTCATCATGTGTGTTTTGCAAACTGTAGCTGTAGTAGTTATTATAGTATTTACTGCAGAAGTAGAAGCAGTAGTGCTCTGATTACCAGTGGTTACAACAGCAGTAACAGCAAAACAAGCATTGTGCCGTGAGGTCAGTGCTTATTCCCTTCCTAATACATGAAACCCTGGTGAACTGTTTTTTCTCCCTCTGTGTGCAGTCTTCAGGCTGAGCTGCTCACTGCCGAAGAGGCCTCACTTCGGTGAGGTGTCCGTCCTGGACCTGTTACCAGGAGGCACGGCCCGCTTCCACTGCCACATGGGTTACCACCTGCAAGGGGAGCCGCTGCTCACCTGCCTCAACGCCTCCCTGCCGGTGTGGAGCGGCAAGGTGCCGAGCTGCAGAGGTGAGTGCTGCTGCTGTAAAGGAGTCTGCCAGCGCCATCTTAGATTATGGCCGTCGCCATGTTGTTTTTGGCCCTAAATCATACCCTGCTTTATGGGCAAAGCATTTAAGGGAGCAGTGTGTAGGATTTTAGTGGCATCTAGTGGTGAGGCCGCAGATTGCAACCAACTGAATATTCCTCCATTTACTCGTCTTTTCCATCGAATCCGAGAATTATACGGTGGCCTTCAGGTAACGTAAAACCAGACAGCAACCTCCGCTTCTGCCGAGTGAAACTGATGCGGAAGTGTCTTAAACCTGCATTCTCTCTATGCTTTAGGGGCAGGGCTACTCAGTGATTGACAGGTCTCTACCAGAGACTATATGGCGTCTCTATATGTCACTCCTCCTCTGTCCTAATATGGTCACTCCTGTCCACGGTACCAGAACGAATCACCAGTGTTTTCACAATTCTAAATATTTGATGCACAGTAAAGCTACTGCTCACCAGAACCTGAAAATATACTTAAAGGATATGCTGAACATAAATGTGTGTCTTTATGGCGGATCACATTGTGCCTTTTCAATAAATAAAAGTGAACTCGTTCTCTGCAGCTCTTTGTGGAGGCACAGTGAAGAATGCCACAGTGGGTCGGGTGCTGTCCCCTTCGCCCCACCATGGGCCCAACGCCACCCAGGACCGCTCCTGTTCCTGGTCCCTGGAGGCCCCCAAGGACCAGAGGCTACACCTCCATCTGGAGAGACTGGCCCTGGGACCCACTGACAGGTAGGAGAGCATCACGTTTTCAGGGTTTTACATATAAACAATTGTTGTATATTTTTAATTTTTAATTTTTAATTTAATGTTCTTCACATTAGTTTAAAACAAAATAAAATCATATTTTACAAACTCTTTGTGTGTCTTGGCTGTAAAAATCTTAATTTGTAAAGTAACTAAAGCAGATAAATGTAATGGAGTAGAAGCAGAAAGTGAAGTGGCACGGAAAGAAAAGTACAAGTACCTCAGATTTGTACTTGAGTAAATGAACCTGGTCCTCCACGGTGTAGAACCAGAACCAGGTTCTGTGGATCACCCGTCCTCACGGTGATCTCCTCCCCTGCAGGTTGGTTCTGTGGAGCGGACTGGATGCCGGCTCCGTGGTTCTGTTTGACTCGGGTCGGGGGGGTCAGATCCCTTTTGAAGGGGTGATCAGTGAAGGACCGGCTGTGAGGATCCAGTTCATCACCGATCAGCCCAACCACAACACGGGCTTCAACATCCGCTACGAAGGTACAATATATATTTATATATGAAGGTACAATATATATTTCAATATTTATATATGAAGGTACCCTACGAAGGTACAAGCTGCTGTATGAGTGGATATACTCTTTCTCTGTCTCCCTCCCTCTCTCCTTCTCTCCTACCCTCCCCCCTCTCCCTCCCTCTCATCGCTCCCCCTCTCTCTCTCTCTCCCCCTCTCTCTCTCTCTCTCTCTCTCTCTCTCTCTCTCTCTGTCTCACCAGAAACAACTTTTATGAACATCATTATTTCCTCAGAGAATGAAACATAATTTTTCTCATCTCCTGCAGCTTTTGAGCGAGGTCACTGCTACGAGCCGTACCTCCAGAACGGGAACTTCACGACGTCCGACCCGTTGTACGGCGTCGGAGCCGTGATCCAGTTCACGTGTGACCTGGGTCACGCTCTGGAGCAGGGCCCCCCTGTCATCGAATGCATCAGCGCCAGGGACCCTTATTGGAACGACACGGAGCCGCTGTGCAAAGGTACCGCTGAGTCAGGGCTTTATATCAGATTCAGGGAACTCTGAACTCGATGCTCACTTCTTCATAACTTGTGAGGTTTGATGATTTACGTCATAGAAAACCCCAAAATTGATGTTTAAGGTTCCCTGTTCTGCTTTTTGTGTTCTGCTTTTTGTGTTGAGTTTCATTCATCTCCCCCCCTCCCTCTCTCTCTCTCTCTTTCTCTCTCTCTTTCTCTCTCTCCATCCCTCCATCCCTCTCTCCCTACAGCCCAGTGTGGTGGTGACCTGACGGGTCCCGGTGGGGTGATTCTGTCTCCTAACTGGCCCGAGTGGTACGGAGAGGGGGAGGACTGCAGCTGGAGGATTCACGTCGGGGAAGACAAGCGGGTTCTTCTGGATGTACAGCTGTGAGAAACACACAAACACACAAACACACAACTACGACTCGTAAACATAAAAAAAAAAACTTCCATCAGAAGTTTTGTGCTCCAGCAAGAACCGAACGTTATCATTAATAATGCATGAGAGGGCTCCGGCCTATTGATATTTCTCCATTTCTGCTCATACGGAGTCATTAAATTCAAAACTTGACAACATGAGAGAGCGCGCTGCCTCTCTCATGATCCTCATCCTGTACGTTTACTGGCCTCCGTCGGTTAACTGCATGAAGCTGATGGATCCAATCTTTTCCTCTGATCCCCTGTGTTCATGCCTCAGAAACACACAACATTTAAGAGCCAATATATATGTAGAAGTTTTATTCAGTTCAAGCAGCTCTTCAAGTGATTCTGATGGATTCATATTTGTAGATAAATCCTGTTGCAGTTTGAATGTTTAGACTTTAGTTTATGTAGAAGTTTGTATCACCCTTCAGAGTTTATTCCCACAAGATATTTTAGTTAAATCTAGGAACAGTTTAAATAGTCAGAACAACGTGAAGGATGTGGAGTAATAAGACCAAAGACATTGAAATGAACATATGAAATAATATCTTTAAAGGGCGTTTTTTTTTCTCGTGAGATTCATTCCCATTATTTTTGAATAAATAAATTAAGTTTTTACATTTTCCTGTTGTTTAATCGTCACCCCCCCGAGTGTGTAAAGGCAGTTCAAAGTAATATCTGTATATTTATTTAATCTACCTCAGTGTGTTTTAATGCTCAATTAAACATACTGTAAATAAGTAAAGTTTAGGCAGTCAAGGAGATAAAATGCCAGCAGCCTTATTCTTTAAAAAGTATATTAATTAATTCTACATTCAACGTTATTTTTCTTTGGTATGAAATCACTACTTCTCAAACATCCTTCAGTCCTTTTGGTAGATTTATGATGTATCATATTTACAGATAATATAATTTCCCCCAAACTGGATCGTCTGCGATGTGTTGAATCGAACGTCTCTGGGGCCATAAATCCACATCTGTGTTCAAACACTCTGCCCGTGGATGAATGCAGCGTTTAGCCTCTGAGGTCACCTCGTCTCCCACGCAGTTGCCTGAGTCATCGGAGCGAGCTGATGCTCTCCCTCGTCTCGTCTCCCTTTTCAGACTGAACATCAGCGACAGCGACATGTTGACCATCACGGACGGCGACGAGGTGACGACTCGCATCCTCGGGCGCTACGTGGGAGGAAGCGGCCCCTTCAAGCTCTCCTCCACCACCCCGGACCTCACCGTCTCCTTCCACTCCGACCCAGCGGGGCTCGTCTTCGGCAAGGGCGAGGGCTTCATCATCAACTACATGGGTGAGGGTTCAAAGCTGCACAAACAAGGGGCCTGTTCTACCTTTATTGTGACAATATAAGGATGAAGTAGAGGGTCATACATGGCGTTGATCTAAATGTTTAGTATCGTCAACTAATCCCACGAAAAGACCCAAAAGAGACAAAACGTTCAGTCCTTCTTCTCAATACTTCCTGACTTCCTGTCTGTGGCTTCAAGCACATTGGTTCCTACTGAAGATGTGAATCTTTACAAACACAAATATATAGTTGCATTTAAAAAACAACCGCCAATTTTTCCATTTCCACTTCATCACATCACTCTGTGCTCCCGCTAGAAAATTGTTTTATTAATCCGCCGCTGAAAATAGTCCCGAAAAAAGTCACTAGTTCCTCCTGATTGTTTGATTCAAACTACAGCGAGCAGCTGTTTAGGAAATTAATGACACTTTAAAAAGGATTTAAGAAGAAGAATACCATGTTTACAACATGTAGCTCTGAGATGTAGTACAGTAAAAAGTACAATATGTACCTCTGAGATGTAGTACAGTATAAAGTACAATATGTACCTCTGAGATGTAGTACAGTATAAAGTACAACATGTAGCTCTGAGATATAGTACAGTAGAAGTATAAAGTACAACATGTAGCTCTGAGATATAGTACAGTAGAAGTATAAAGTACAACATGTAGCTCTGAGATGTAGTACAGTAGAAGTATAAAGTACAACATGTAGCTCTGAGATGTAGTACAGTAGAAGTATAAAGTACAACATGTAGCTCTGAGATGTAGTACAGTAGAAGTATAAAGTACAACATGTAGCTCTGAGATATAGTACAGTAGAAGTATAAAGTACAACATGTAGCTCTGAGATGTAGTACAGTAGAAGTATAAAGTACAACATGTAGCTCTGAGATGTAGTACAGTAGAAGTATAAAGTACAACATGTAGCTCTGCGATATAGTACAGTAGAAGTATAAAGTACAACATGTAGCTCTGAGATGTAGTACAGTAGAAGTATAAAGTACAACATGTAGCTCTGAGGTGTAGTACAGCAGAAGTATAAAGTACAACATGTAGCTCTGAGATGTAGTACAGCAGAAGTATAAAGTACAACATGTAGCTCTGAGATGTAGTACAGTAGAAGTATAAAGTACAACATGTAGCTCTGAGATGTAGTACAGTAGAAGTATAAAGTACAACATGTAGCTCTGAGATATAGTACAGTAGAAGTATAAAGTACAACATGTAGCTCTGAGATATAGTACAGCAGAAGTATAAAGTACAACATGTAGCTCTGAGATGTAGTACAGTAGAAGTATAAAGTACAACATGTAGCTCTGAGATGTAGTACAGTAGAAGTATAAAGTACAACATGTAGCTCTGAGATGTAGTACAGCAGAAGTATAAAGTACAACATGTAGCTCTGAGATGTAGTACAGCAGAAGTATAAAGTAGCAGAAGATGGAGGTGATTTGTTGACATAAAGATGAACAGAATAAAACATCGTCTTCATCCTTTAATTCTTTTCATTCACTCTGATTCAGCTTCTCCCTCTCGAGCTGTCGACTCCGTTTTTCATCTTCCCTTTTCTCTCTCTCTCTCTCTCCTCTCATCTTTATTCGTCTTCTCCTTTCATTTCGATCTGCCCTTATTCAATCACGTCTCGTTTGTTTTCCATCGCCTCACAATGCGTCTGATCTGTGCACACAGGCAGAGCCCGGAGTTTAAACAAGCAGCCAAATAAGCTCAGTCTGCGCCCACAGCTGTCGCCATGCATCCAACACCTGACTCCAGTTCTGAGACAAAACACATTGTCCAATTTACTCGTCACCCTTCGTGACACCGCACACGTTTCCCAGAGGAGTAAATCGAGCAGACGCAGCGTGGATGCTTATAGGCTATTCTCTCTCTTTTGATTGTGTGTGCAGGAATGTGTGTTTGCTCTCGGAATACATTACCCCGCCACACACACACTCTCTTGGAGGAGGAGGAGAACCGAGCCAATAGATGATGAATAATTGATACAGGAACTTCAACTTACAACTCCCTGTAGGCCTATTATATTGTACAGTGTAATGCAATACTGTACGCTGCCCGATCAATCATCAAATACAGCCAACATTATGCACACATACACACATACACACACACACACACACACACACACACACACACACACACTACGAGTCCCAACAGGAGGTTACTTATTTCGGTCTCTCTGGGCTCCGTAATGATTTTTTTATTATTTTTCTGTTTTTAAACGGCATAAATAATATTAATGTTCTGTATTTTCTTCTTGGCATGAGTGGATACTGGAAGTGGTTTTGTTTTTTTTGTTCGTCCTTTTGTTCTAGTCTGTTATACACTCGAGACATTAGAATCCACAGAGCAGCAGATGTGCAAAAAGGCAAGAATGAAGGATGGAAAAACACAAAGCGTCTGCAACATCCAGCGGATTTAACTGCCCTAATTGTTTGTTGGCAGGAGATGTATGCAATGTACAAAGGGGGTTTCCAGACAGGGACATCCAGAAATATAAACTTGTTAAGATTCCTTCACAACAAATCTTACCATTCAAATAAAGAGTTCTTCACCAATTGAGTGTTTCACCTACCATAACATTATTGTACATTGTAACATTCTCAGACTCACGACTGACAGGTTGAAGAAGAAAAAGATCAAAATCAAAGCAGCACAATCAGAGGTTGCTGCTTTTTTTTATATGCTTTTTCCCCACACATTCTTCTTTCATTTCTGGCACCTACATTACCCACAATGCAACTCTGCTCCTAACAGTTGTGTGTGTGTGTGTGTGTGTGTGTGTGTGTGTGTGTGTGTGTGTGTGTGTGTGTGTTTGTGGTGTGGTATGCTAGTAGCAGCTAATGTAGCCTGCAGCAGAGATGAGCAGCGGCCTAAAGAGGTCTCACGTCTTTCTAAACTTCACACTTCCAGATTTGTTTTCGTTATCAAATTTGTAGTCTTCAACTGACGCCGACTCAAGTGACATCACTTGAGGACATTTACTCCCTCTGGAGACATGAAAGGCTTTAACAGCAACAGTAGGAACAATATAGTAAGAAATAATGATGAAATGAATGTGTCTTAAAGCTGCATTCTCTCTAGTGTCCATCAGGGGGCGACTCCTCTGGTTGTATAGAAGTCTATGAGAAAATGACTCTACTTCTCTCTTAATTTATTACCTCAGTAAACATTGTAAACATGAGTTTATGGTCTCAATCTCTAGTTTCAAGTCTTCTTCAATACAGCATGATGTTCATTTAGTAAATTATGGTCCATTTAGAGTCAAACAGACCATAAAGCAGGGGATGCTTTAGTGGCGGGGCTACGTGCTGATTGACAGGTATCAAGATGGCTACAGGAAGCTTCAAAACAGCAGTCCACAAACAAATCACTGCGACTAAATCCACTTCTTCTATACATATACAGTCCATGACTATTAACAACAGTTACTGTCCACAGTTGGTTGCCAAAGTAGACATTATCTGTTGTATTTCCTTGTACAAAGTACTGCAGTTCTAGTTGTACATCAAGATTTGAAATACACATGTATGTCCTCTGTGTTTTGTACAATCACAAAAGACATTAACATGATCACAGCTTCTCCAACATAATGGTGCTGATCCATCTCACCAGAGGACGTTGTTACTAATTAGGTTCTTGGATTGAAAATGAAACTAAAAATATAAAGCTTATACTTGTTCAATACGCTGACATGACTTTAGATGTTAATTCCTTGATCGGTCTGAAGGGAGAGCTGTTCTACTCTTAAATTAAATTCAACTGGGATCTAAAATCTGAAGCTCCATTGATTTTTAAGATCGTGAAGACAAACACGGGGCGAGAGAGTTTGAGCTGCAAGCTTTAAATCGGAAGATCAGAAGAATTTTTTATTTGAAAAAGATCTTCAGAACGATCAAGAGACCGTTGGTCTGAGCCTCCTGCTGCCTCTCTGTCTCTGCTCCTCAGATACAACATGTAAAGCTTAAAAGATGAATCAGGGGAAAATATTCCTCCTCTGTATTCTTTTTTTCTCATTTAGGGAAGCAAAAAGGTTTCTGCCAATGAAAACACGTAAAAACTGAGAGCATCTGCTCCACTGAGAGTTTGAAACGGCCTCTTTGAAGGTGCACTAATTTGTATTTTGGGGTCTAGTGAGTTTGTGTAATGCAAGAGGTAGTGGTTCAAAACCTCAGATTAATCCCACAGTTTACCGTTAACCATCAGAGTGTAAATAAAGTTTTAACATTAACCATCAGAGTGTAAATAAAGTTTTAACGTTAACCATCAGAGTGTAAATAAAGTTTTCCTGACGATGGTTCTCCTCCAGTATTCAGTAGAACATGTGTTTCTAGTCTCTGATCTCTGATCATGTTTCATTGTAAACAACCAATCAGTGTTTAAACCAACAGGAGGAGAGCTAGTAACGTTAGCAGCACCGCTAACGGCTAACCAACGGAGGTTCACTTCTGTTACATTATGATGCCTTCAGGCTCTGCTCAGTGAAAATGAGTACTGGCTGAAGGTACATCATAACATTATCATGATGTATTCACATGTAATCTGTAAAATGTAGTTTTGGTGATAAACTTGGAGAATATAAAATAGATATTATGCTGATCCGAACCATGACTTTTATGATCCGGTGCACCTCTAGTAAGAGTAGTTGCTAGCTCGCCACGCTTCATTTTTAAGATAAAACACAGAATGAGGATTTCCTTTTAGTCCGGCGCTCGGTGACTCAATGAGCACCTGATGAGAGTCCAGTGTTCTCTCTCTTAGCTCTGTTTTTGGTCTCCACCACCTACTGAGAATAATATCTGTCTCTTTAGCTGCTAAATTGCTCCACTATGTTCCAATATAGACATTCTTGTCAGGTGATGGTGTTGATAAGTAGTCAAGTGTTTGCTAACATGGTCATCGACTAAGCTCATAACATGTCAAACTTGTCCATGACATTAAGTTATAATTTAAATTAAACGTTGATATCCAATTGGAATATAGAGAAAAGATGGAATGGATAATTTTATATTGTGTTTTTTTGTAATAAACAAGACAAACTAGAAAACATGTATAAAACAATGACAAAACATTGAGCGTTAAAGTTAATTCTTGACGTGAACAGAAACTGAGAGCCACTTACTCGCTTTCATCTGAATCTCATGGTCCTCATTAGAAGAGTTAGCTCAGTTGTTATCATGTAACCTCAGTATGTCATGTGATACCACACGTTCATGTAAGATGAAGACTGTGAGATGTGGCTGTTAGCCACTTCCTGGACCTTGAGTTAAGATATTTTTTCAAACATTTAATTACAAAGAACATCACTCTGACAGCAATGAAAAAAAAAACAACATTTTCTTCTGAGAGAGAAAGCTGACAGCTCATCATCATTGTATTGAGGGCGGCTTCAGTGGGAGTCTGAATTAAAACTGACTCCAAACGGCAGCTTGCAGAGGCAAAGTGTCCTCGTTGGAGTGGAGAGATGTGATATTTGAAGACTGTCCAACGCAGACGAAATCCATCATCCTGTCACACGGTTCAAGTGATTGCACAATAACTCCCATCAATCATCAGCACTGCGATCGCTTCTTCCACAAAGAGAGCGTGAGCCGGCGTCCCGTTTAATTCAGATGTCACGTCGTTCCTCTCGTCGTCTTCTTGACCCCCTTCGTAGGAAACGCTTCACTGCAGCTGAACTTGAACCACGAGCACAACGCCGCCATTAATCAACCTTTTTAAAAAGAAAAAAATGTCTTCTCTTTTTTCAGAGGTGTCCCGAAACGATTCCTGTCCAGACCTGCCCGAGATCCAGAACGGCTGGAAGACCACGTCCCACATCGCGCTGGTGCGCGGGGCTCGAATCACCTACCAGTGCGACCCTGGATACGACCTGGTGGGACGGGAGACCCTCACCTGTCAGCTGGACCTCTCCTGGAGCTCCCAGCCGCCGTTCTGCGAAAAGAGTCAGTTCTGCACTCTTATTCATACGTCCGTGAGCATGTATCTGTTATTGTTTAAAGGAATCCCCGTAGCTGGTGTTCACCTCGGACGCCATAATTCATACTCATTTTAGACACCCGCTGAACTTTGTATAGCTCTGAATTAAAGTCCAACACTTTGGTCCAACCTTCCCTGATTTGTCACCGGAGGAAAACAACAGCCTTGATTATTGATCCTCTTATTATATCATTGAACACAGCGGCGTTATCAGCCCTTCGTAGTGGACGTTTATAGGCCTGGTTTACGGCTTTGAGGAGGAGCGATGGACACAAAACAGATGATTCTCCTTTTCTTTTCAATGCTTATTTTGTTTCTCACAACTGTTGTGAAGTTCACACAAAAACTGTAAACAAACAAAAGCATAAATGCTCTCGAGCCACCGGCAGAGCTACGAGTGAAAACAGACAACAACAAAACCGAGAAATAAAATGTAGAAATACAGTATATTTAAAGGATTTATGAAGTGCAGAGGTAGAAGAATGTAACCTATTTAAATGACTTTGGGAAAGTTTTAAATTATTTATTGAAGAGAAGCTCAAGAGTTACTGTGTGTAGAAACTGAAGGCCGTCTCAGCTGATCTAAGAGCTCTGGATGGCTCCGAACACAGCTGTGTAGGTCAATAATGAATTATTTGGCAGCCATCTTACATTCACACATTTTGGAAATTCACCCAGAAGTTTGAGGGAAAACCACGTCCAGAATTTATTATGAGGAACTGAATGCACCCAAATGGATTTACATAAAGTATACTGAGGATATTCATACTCCTCAGAGGAACTATTTTCCTGCAGGTTTCACTTTCAAATTGTTCAACTTCAAGAACATTTCAGTCTTAAGAATCTTCTGGTCGAACTACTCATGTGATGTTTTATGCTATTTTACTTTTGTCTAACGATCAGAATATTAAGCGCTGATGTTCTGAGTGTTTTCTCAGTCATGTACTGCTCAGATCCGGGCCACGTGGAGCACTCCACCAGGTCTCTGTCCGACCCTAAACTCCTGGTGGGGACGACCATTCAGTACAGCTGCAGCCCTGGCTTCATCCTGCAGGGCGGCGCCACCATCACCTGCTATGGCCGCGAGCCCGGGACCCCCGTGTGGACGTCCCGACTCCCTCACTGCGTTTGTGAGTAGTCCGTACAGCTTCTTTTACCTCCCAGGGAAGAAACAAAAGCTGGTTGTTATTTTATTACTGGCTGAAACGGGGTTAGTTGTTTCCCCATAATTTGTCAGCCCTGTGATTTTTAAAAACCTTTCATCAGTCGCACATTTAACTGAAGATGAGAGCTCTTCTTTCCCCGTGGCTGTGCGATCTAACATGAGTGGGTTTGTGTGATTTCTTGCCCGGCTCTTTCTCTCTTTCTCTTTTTGCTCCGCTGACACAGATCACAGCGTCTCCACATGCCAGAGACGATGCTTCATCTCCTGCATTTTCATCTCGGCACTGACTTGTGTGTGTGTGTGTGTGTGTGTGTGTGTGTGTGTGTGTGTGTGTGTGTGTGTGTTTCAGGGGTATTAATGTTTGCGTGAAGTGTTTGATATGCAAATGTGATGCTAATGCACCGTACCAATCAGCTCTCAGCCACCTGGAGGAGGGGGGGTGGGATTATCCATGAGTCACGTCAACTCAGCCACAGCCTGTCAAATCTGTCAGTCCAGCTCAGTCAGCTTTCTTCTTCTTCTTCTTCTTCTTCTTCTGTGTCTAGCGGAGGATTCGGTTTCCTGCGAGAACCCCGGCCTCCCTGACAACGGCTACCAGATCCTGTCCAAGAGGCTGTACCTGCCGGGCGAGTCGCTCACCTTTGTCTGTTACCAAGGCTATGAGCTCATCGGAGAGGTCGCAATTAAGTGCATCATGGGGAACCCGTCCTTTTGGAGCGGCCCACTCCCACTCTGCAGGGGTGAGATTTTTTACCTTTGGATTTAATGCATGAACACATTATTCTTCAAAGACTTTTTTTTGCCCCCCCATGCTTGTTGATACAGATTGATCATGGCTCCTATGCACGCTAATGACCGCTTGCTGAACCCCCTTAACCCAAAATTGTAGCTTTGCAACTGCAGCCAGGCACAGCGTTTAAAGGAGCAGTGTGTAGGATTTTAGTGTCACTTGGTGGTGAGGATGCAGATTGCAACCAACAGAATATTCCCTTCGTTAAAACAGACCATAAAGCATCCCCTGCTTTATGGTCTGTTTGACTCTAAATGGACCATAATTTACTAAATGAACATCATGCTGTATTGAAGAAGACTTGAAACTAGAGATTGAGACCATAAACTCATGTTTACAATGTTTACTGAGGTAATAAATCAAGAGAGAAGTAGAGTCATTTTCTCATAGACTTCTATACAACCAGAGGAGTCGCCCCCTGATGGACACTAGAGAGAATGCAGCTTTAACACATGAAGCTTTGACTTCACTCGGCAGAACCGGAAGTTGTCGCCTGCTGACGACGTCCTCTAAAACGTGTAGAGTCAGGACCTTGAGCACATCTGGAAACCTTTACCGACGTAGTGACAGTTCAGAGAGGATCAGCCAACGGTCATTTCAAAGCTGCCCTTGTTACCAAATCAAAACTCCACATGAATGTCAATTTTCATATGCACTGACTGACAGAATGATGTCTTGCAGCCATCCGTGACTGCTTTGGCAACCATGCTTTGGAAGGTGAGTCTTATCCGTGTACGTCAGTGGGCTGAAAAGACCACACACAACAAAATTCAATGTGAACTGCTTGCATCTGCAAACATCTGCCTGCAGCGTTCATTCACTGTGTGTGTCTGTGTTCATGCGTTCACTGTAGCACACGTCTACGTTCGCTCAGCCTTCAGTTAACCTTGTTTTTTTCGTCTCTCAGTTGCGGAGGCGACGGCGGGCTCCACTCTGGACGGAGGGAACGTAGCGCTGGCCATCTTCATCCTCGTCCTCCTGCTGTCCGTGCTGCTCGGGGGGGCGTACGTCTACGTCACACGGTGAGATGTTTGACCTGCTCACGCTGGATCACTCACAGGGCAAAGTAGGAAAAACTCCCAAAAAACAGCTGACATGATGAGTAGCGGAGCAGCAGATCGGAGTCACAGATCGGATCAGAACAAAAGATAAAAGGGAGCAAATATAACTTTTAGAGATCCCATATCACGTTTTATTTGCCGCTGATTCTAATTGATTGATGATCCATATTAACAGATACAGATCCCTTTGATGTCTGATTATAGCAGCTGGTCCACAAGGATTCAGAATATTTATTTTGTTTTCAAACCATCCCAAAAATCATGACACACTGTCACTGTATAACACTGTCCTTGTGTTGTGTTCAGGTGCCGGTATCACTCCAACTTACGGCTTCCTCTGATCTACCCTCATCCGTACCGACAGATCACAGTGGAGACGGAGTTTGACAACCCACTCTACGAGACCGGAGGGGTGAGCGTCCATCACGTTAAAACATTCATCTCACTGGACTTTATTCCTTTCTCATTATCTTCATGTGTGGATACAGTGCACACGTTCTTTTACAGAATAACTCGGACTATTTGAAAAAGAAGAATTAATAGATGTGTTAAAGATTTATGACGGATAATAAAATGCTGTTAAAAAGGAGTGTGTCCAGTCTGACGTCTGAGAGGACGACTCCTGTATGTTTTAATGATGCTTTTATTTTGAAGAAAGTCTCTTTACTAATAGATGTGTTTAGGTTAGTAGATAGGGTCAACTTACAAAAGCATCATAATCAATAAAGAAATCTAATTTCTTGGTGTTATAAGCATACGTTCATTATAAATATATATAATATAATATATTATTATTATATATAAGTGTATATATGTTTATATATATTTATAAATATATTAATAAACATTACATTAATATAAATCGATTTTATGTTTATTAAAGATATTTATAAATATATATAATAATATAATGTATATTATACATTATTATATATATTAGATGTTATAATTATACATATATTTATAAATATTTTTAATAAACATTACATTGATGTAATGTTTATTAAAGATATTTATACATATTTATATAACATACAATATAAAATATATACTCTATACATTATATTTTATATTTTTATTGTATATTATAATTATATATATTTTTAAGATATTTTAATAGACATTACATAAATAAATATTAATGTAATGTTTATTAAAAATATTTATAAAAATATATATAATTATAACATATACATATATATAATAAGAATATAATATATTTTATATATTTTTTATATTTTTAATAAACATTGCATAAATACATATTGATAACGATGTGTTTAATTGAGAGTGAGGTGGACCAATCGGTTTGTTTGTTTGTTTGTTCTCATTGTCGACAGGACACTAGAGAATATGAAGTATCGATATGAGAGAGGACGTTCCCCCCCGTCCTAACTCTTCATCCCCTCCTCCCTCCTTCTCCGCCCCCTTTGGAGGAGGCGATGTAAATACAAATAGATGATGTCCGGCCACTTCTGCCACGAGACGAGAACCCATCGATCCTGTTCTCCTCCTCCTCCTCCTCCTCCTCCTTTTTTTGGACATGGCAAGCTTGATGGGAAACGGAAGAGGAAATCAGGGAGGTAGATGAAGAGGAGATGGAGGACGAAGGGGAAAAAAAGACCCAAAGATCCTCGAAGAACATCGAAGCACGGTGAGGAAGAGATGCTGGGTGTGAAAAAAAATAGTTAAGGAGGGGAGAGAAGGGAAGGAGAAGGGGACAGGACACAGTACGAGGACTGAAGCACTTTTTAGGATTTAGTGAAAAAATCCTGGAACAGAAAGAGAGAGTTAAAGTTGTAATCCTTAACATTTTCATGAAATCAAACCACACTTTTCATACTGTTCATGGTCTGATTTATTTCTGCAGTAACCACTCAACGTATTTATATTCAGTAATTATTTCTCTGTATTGTAGTTTTCAGTGTTGGTGGCGGAGTCTGCCATTCCTATGGTCTCAATCTCTAGTTTCAAGTCTTCTTCAATACAGCATGATGTTCATTTAGTAACTTATGGTCCATTTAAAGTCAAACAGACCATAAAGCAGGGTACGCTTTAGGGGCGGGGCTATACGGTGATTGACAGGTCTCTACCAGAGACGTATATGGCGTCTCTACGTCACTCGTCCTCAGTCCAGATATAGTCACTTCCTGTTCACTAGTTGCAAAAAACAACATGGTGTGGGCCGTAATCCAAGATGAATTCCCCTGTTTTATGGTCTGTTTGACTCTAAATGGACCATAATTTACTAAATGAACATCATGCTGTATTGAAGAAGACTTGAAACTAGAGATTGAGACCATAAACTCATGTTTACAATGTTTACTGAGGTAATAAATCAAGAGAGAAGTAGAGTCATTTTCTCATAGACTTCCATACAACCAGAGGAGTCGCCCCCTGATGGACACTAGAGAGAATGCAGCTTTAACACCTGAAGCTTTGACTTCACTCTTCCGATCCTCAGGTTGCTGCCTGGGTGACGCCCACTCACTTGAATAAAAATTGCTCTCTGAGCTCATGAGCCAGAAGAAATATTCTAGCTTCCAAGTCTGTTTCCGCCCACGGCCCAAAGCAAGGACGTCACACACACTTTAAAAAGGCTTTTCTTGGCTCTGGGAATGTTATACAAATATAAAAACCCTCCTTGTTTCAAAAACCAATGATACAAAGATTAATAATTGTCCTTGTTTGCAGTTGGAGGTGTCCTGTCATCGGTTTTACAGACATCTCTATTGATGGTGGATCTATTAAAGTAAAGCGTTCACTTTAACCAGATTGTGTAAAAACATTAAATTGTGAGCTCCTCAGTGAAACTATGAAGTCATGATTGATTCATCTGAGACCAACAGTCATGTGACAACAAATCAGAGAAACTTTGACTGAACTTCAGGAAGTGAACACAGAGAGGAGAGGAGAGGAGAGGAGAGGAGAGGAGAGGAGAGGAGGAAAGGCGAGAAGAGAGGAGAGGAGATGAGAGGAGAGGAGAGGAGGAAACATGTGAATCGTTTAATATTTAAAAGACGTGGAGCTTCTATTTTTTTCCAACATTGGTAACTCTAGTGGACACTTGAAACCATGTTTAATTTATAGATTAAACATTTGTTTTCCAATTTTAGTAAAATAAATTATCAAAGATATTCAACTTGTTTTTTCTTATTTATTATTATTATTAATCTGCACTAAAGACATGTTCTAGTTATCTCTTCTTCTAGTCATGATGGTTCTGTTTCTAGGAGCAGGACTTTTATTTTGAAAAGAAAGCCAAAACCACAGAGAGAAAAATGTGACAGAAGTAAAAAAACTCCCCAAAACTGCTTTGGGTTCAGAGGGTTAAATGAGAACATGAAGAATAAAATGATTTTGGTGAAATATCACAACTTTAAACTTCGTTTCGGTTGCTTTTTCTGGCGGAAGCGTTCAAGGACCGTCGGAAAGGTGAAAATCTGACAATTATGACATATTTCAACAGCTTCTGGTTGTGATGAACAGAGAAATTTTGGCGATTGTTTAAAGAAAACATGCTTTTCAATCCCGCCGGTGGGTTTTGGGGTTCAGAGGGTTAATAAAACACACAGTAACGGACATCTTAAGGATTACAACTTTAACAGTCTTGGGGATTAATGGACTGGTTTTGTTGTTGTTTACATCCACACTCCCATCACCACTCACCTGCCACAGAAGTGATAATAACAGGAAGTAAATACTGTTCTGTTTCCTCGTTGGTGTCCAGTCCCTGAACCCCGCCCCCCCCCGCCTGCAGGCACCTTCAAGGCTTTTTGTTGACTCCGGTCCGTCCAGCTCTGGCTTTAGCTGTAGTTAAGTGGTGTTTTAATGACTTTAGGGCCAGTGCATTGCTGATGTCTTATTTCTCACATGTAGTTAGATGGGTGACTGTCGTAGACTGGCCTCAGAGTCTCCAGGTCCGGACCGATTCAGGACTTAAAGAGAAGTTAAATGCATCGGAGGTTTGCGATGTGAATAGCGTAGCTGTAGTTGACTGACTTGAGCTCAATCAAACCCACCAGATGATGTATTTATTTTGATGTACTGTATATGTGATGTTTTATGCAGATTGATAAATGTACATTTTCATTATGAGAAGACAGATGTTAACAGTTTCCCTAAATAAATGGTAAAACTTGAATAAAAAAGTACAAAAGACTTTCTAAAAATTGAGGCATTCTGGTGAATTCTTTGGTGTCGTATTTATTTTAGGAGCCAAATGTGGAAAATTATACTTTATCTTCTATTTATTGTCAGCCAGAACCATCTCAAATCAGCTATGCTATGCATCTATGCAGAAAATGTATTGTTTTGTTTTGTTTAAACTTCTATTTATCTGTCTCACAAAGTCTCGTATGAGTTTCAAATATGGACATAATGCACATTTAATGGATCCAAGATTTAAAATGTTTTATCTGAATGTTTCATTCATGTTCGCCTCCAAAAAAATGCATTTTATTAGAATTCACTGCAGGAAAGTCATCCAAAAAAACAGCAAAGAGGACCAACTAAACCATCATTAAGTGGAACAAACGTTGACTCAGATTCACTTTTTTATTTTTCTCACTTTAAATAAAAGATCTCCATGAAACTCAACTACTAGTAAAAAGTAGAATGTGCTTTTTAAAAAGAAGACTTTAAAAGTGTTTTGGAGACAGAAATCACAGTTAAGAGTTTTTAGAACGAGAGAGAAAAAAATTAGCAAATGAAGCAAATCAAACTTAATAATAATTTGTAGAGGTAAAGTAATGTGTTGATCCTCTTGCGATCTCTTTTTGTTGAGGATTAGACACGACTCCAACGTGAACAGATTTAAATCTACTGAACAGTCACTAACAGACTCCTCAGACTCCTGCAGTTCTGGCTTCCATCCAGTTTGAGAAGAAACTATTTTAGTTTCTGGACTGAATGCTGTTGTTTTTTTGCAGCTTTAACCCTGATGAGTGGGAGGCTTAAAATCCTGCCCAGCAGCGCTACCCGTCCTCTAAAAACCTGTTCTAGTGTCCTAATGACTCCTTCTGTTCTCCACGCTGAATACTAATAAGAAGAGAGCGCTTCCTGACACAATGGCAATTTCCTCAGGGTTTCCTGCTGCGGTTAGCTCGACTGTTGAGGCGCTTTTAACCAGATGCTCGATGATATCGGGCACGCTGAGGAAAACAGAATTTAATGAACCCAAAAGGCATTCACAGAGCCAGAAGTACATTACATTTATGTCTGCATCATTAATATTACCAGCAGTTAACAGCATGGGTCACACTCACACCACAGAGGCGATACATGCAGAGCAGCAGTTTGTATAAAGATATTAATGCATAATAGAGAGATGAAGGAACGGATGCATAATTCATTTCATTCAGTTTGACACTTGCTCTGCAGTGGTTTCACGTTTATCTTATAAAACCTGCAAATTTATATATATATAGATATAGATATATATTAGTTTGAATCATGAATACATTTCTAGAATTCCGGGTAGAAGTCGTTGTAAAGGTGCTCCTTATAACTCCAGAACTTCACTGAGAATTACCACGTTTATAAGTTTTCTTCATTGTCAAACTAACCCTGTGACAGTTGTCTGCACATGCACAGGTTCAATGCAAACAGCAGCTGCTCATAGCTTTTTCGGCATACTTTTAAATTTGCCAAAATATGAACAAATGTAAGCTAAAACTCACTGAAGAAATTCATGTATCAGAACCACTGGACTAAACTATGTGACTGTATATAAAGTAGTTAAAGTATCTACAACAGTAACACTGATGCTTCAGTATTAACTATCTAATAATGTCACATAGGAGTACTTTTACTGCAGAACGAGTACTTTTACTGATGATACTTTAAGTACATTTAGATGATAATACGTCTGTACTTTTACGCAGATGAGATCTTCAGACACAAACACATAAATAAACTGCTGAGTTATAAATATGACTAGAATATCAACCACAGAAACTCATGTGAAACCAAACTTCTGTGTTTGCTTTTTGCATTTGAAAATATATATTTTGTATTAATGTAAGTGTAAAATGTGGCTCCAGAAAGCCTCAAACTGAAGAAAATCTTCAAGCAGCTCATATTAAACACATACCAGGTGAGAGAAAATGCACTTCAGACAAAAAAAGACGATTACAGAGAAGAAGAACTCTACTGAAGCCTGTTAGCCTCCCTAGTTAGTCGTTAGTGTTACACACAGAACAGGGATGGAGGATGACACAATGGTCACGGGGTCACTCAAATCAATAGGTTTCCTCCTTTTGGGAAAAATCTGTCAATTATTTAGTCAATTTATGAATAATGACTCAGAAGATCCTGCTTGTTTGACAATATAAAAGCATGATGACGGTGCAGAAAAAAAAAATCCAAAATCTATATGTTCTTTTTCTCATGTAGAGATGGAAAAACAAACTAATTCTAATTAAATTTGCAATATATTTTTAAGAGATGCAAATGGACTACTGGACACCAGTTTATGTCAGAATGAAATGCTAAAATTATGATATTTAACAGGTATTTTAATACACAGTGAAAGTACTTGAGGCTGGGTTTCATGTCCTATCATAGAAAAACTCATAATATAAGGTTGTAATTCTGGGTAAATTAATATGTTGACCGTATGATGGCGCTAGATGAAAGGTCAGCAGGACACTGAAGTTGTTATAGATTTAGCAGTAAAAACAGAATAATATATATTATATGACTGGATTATTGTTATTAATGCATGAATGAGCACTTTCATGTTGCAACTGGTAGAGTTGGGGCTATAACATACACTGCTGTGTGGCTTAATCTATAATTATGTAAACATTTATTAGTTTATTTAAATTGTGTAATATGAATCTTTAAAGTAACTTAAGCTGTAAATTAAATATATTGGAGTTAAAAAGAACAATATTTGTCTCAGTGACGTTTCACCACTGCTGCAGACTGGCTTCACGTCTATGTTGAGTCCATTAAAAACCATTATGTCTTATTATGTTTTTCAAATCCCTTAACAGCGTCTTTTAAGATGATATGTTATAGTTCCACCGGATAAGCCCGCGGAAGGATATTGGGCGTGTTCACTATAAATACACTTCCGCTTCTCTCCGGAAGTCAAAATATCTGACGGAGCCCAGTGAGAGCGTATCAACCAGCAGTGGAACCATTTGTTTGTGAGTATTTCAATCGATATGTACGTGGTTTTAAGGAGTATATGACACACACGAGGCTAGTACTTTAATATAAAATGGTATGCGTGTTTATCTTACCTTAATTCCCGGTTTGTAACGAAGAATCCGCAAGCTAGCGTTACGTCAGCGGTTTAGCTAGCTAACTAAGCTAACTGCTAACTAGCTAGCCGCGGCCTAGTTAGCCTAAGAAAGCGTCGCTAATCCTCATAACTCATAATGCAGCTTTTATTCAATCAGTTAATCAATTAAAGCACGAGTCATTACCCTTTTTAAAGATATAACGTATTAATATAGCTCTTTAGGCACAATAACGTCGAACGACGACCGTTTGTTGCGGCATCCGGTGTTACCGTAGCTTCATTAGCAGTTAGCTTCATTAGCTGTTAGCCGACTCGATAATTGTAAACGTCTGGTTTTGCTGGATTACTAAACGAGTCTGCTTCGATATTAACGTGCTTCTTCTAGCAAGTACGCTTACAATTAAGCTTACGGCTGGTTGTCTTTTATTTTCTTATTTTTTATTTATTTTACCAAGCGTCTCTTAGTTGTGAATGATCGGTAACATAAGCTAACTGCTAACTTTGACTGCTAGCTAAACACCGTGGTGGTTAGCTGAAGTACAAATTCGAGGTACTTTCACTTAAATGTTACTTGTATTTCTCAATTTACTTAATACTCCTACTCCATTGTTACATCTCAGAAAACAACGTTATTGTGCTTTTTATTGTTACTATATTATATCTGACTGCTTTGGTAACATTTAATATTACCGTTTTCAGTGAAAGCATCGTGTATCCAGATGTGTTTAGCAGTAAACGTACAGGAAACTGATTGTTAACCACATAACTGATATAGCAGTTTTTTTAAGAAGTGTAAATGCCAAACATTTGGCTAGTTTCATCCTGAAAGTAATGACCTGTTGCAGTTTTGTATCTAAACAATAAATATATATCAGGTGTTAAAACTTTTTTTTCAAAGGACCTGCTCAGTTTTCTACGCTTTCATTTTTATTAATGCTTAATTTCCCCCCCCTCAAGTGTCAAAATGCAGATCTTTGTGAAGACCCTGACTGGAAAGACCATCACTTTGGAGGTGGAGCCCAGTGACAGCATAGAAAATGTCAAGGCCAAGATCCAGGACAAAGAGGGCATCCCTCCAGACCAGCAGCGTCTGATCTTTGCTGGAAAGCAGCTTGAAGATGGCCGAACCCTCTCTGACTACAACATCCAGAAGGAGTCCACCCTCCATCTTGTCCTGCGTCTCCGTGGAGGCATGCAGATCTTCGTGAAGACCCTGACCGGAAAGACCATCACCCTGGAGGTGGAGCCCAGTGACAGCATTGAGAACGTCAAGGCCAAGATCCAGGACAAAGAGGGCATCCCTCCAGACCAGCAGCGTCTGATCTTTGCTGGAAAGCAGCTTGAAGATGGCCGAACCCTCTCTGACTACAACATCCAGAAGGAGTCCACCCTCCATCTTGTCCTGCGTCTCCGTGGAGGCATGCAGATCTTCGTCAAGACCCTGACTGGAAAGACCATCACCCTGGAGGTGGAGCCCAGTGACAGCATTGAGAACGTCAAGGCCAAGATCCAGGACAAAGAGGGCATCCCTCCAGACCAGCAGCGTCTGATCTTTGCTGGAAAGCAGCTTGAAGATGGCCGAACCCTCTCTGACTACAACATCCAGAAGGAGTCCACCCTCCATCTTGTCCTGCGTCTCCGTGGAGGCATGCAGATCTTCGTCAAGACCCTGACCGGAAAGACCATCACCCTGGAGGTGGAGCCCAGTGACAGCATTGAAAATGTCAAGGCCAAGATCCAGGACAAAGAGGGCATCCCCCCAGACCAGCAGCGTCTGATCTTTGCTGGAAAGCAGCTTGAAGATGGCCGAACCCTCTCTGACTACAACATCCAGAAGGAGTCCACCCTCCATCTTGTCCTGCGTCTCCGTGGAGGAAACTAATCTCCTGCTTTTGAAGATGTCTCGGTAAACAGCCAACATTTATTCCAGCGTTAATCGCTGCTGAGCTCCAGCTGTCAGACATTCCTATTTTTCTTTTTTCCATTTGCTTAAAACAGTTTCAGTAAAGGTTGTTTTGAAGTTCACGTTGACTTTTTAATAATTTCACTTTATTTTTTTTTTTACAGCTCAGTTACTGTTGTGTTCCAGAACTTGATTTTAAGTAATTTTCATAATCTTTACAAAACAGAAAATACAAAACCAAATGTTAAATTTGATAACTTGGGATCGGTTTGTTTGTTTGTCCATCATTGATAAAAGTTCAACAAGTTTCAGTGTTTGTTATTATGACAGTTGGAGCCTCTATAGAAACGCTGTTAAATGTTGATCCTAACTAATAAAATGTCTTCTCATTATTACCTGGTCATTGTTGTTCTGTTACTGTCACAAGTAAAAGTCCTGTTCAAAACTTTATAATACAAATATTAGCATCAAAATATACTTAAAGTAAAGAAACTTCAAGTCTGAATATTTATTAGATGCGTTGTGTCACTTTGATGTTGCAGTTGGTAAAGAGAGCTTATTTGACTTTATATTGCTTACATTTTTATCTCAACCTATGATAAAGCTGTTAATATATTTATTATAATCAGAATCTGTTAGAAGTTATAAAATATATGTTCAAGTGGGGAAGTTTAAAGTGGAATCTGGAGTAAAGGTACCTCAGAATTGTACTTATTCAATGTTGAAGTACATTTGCTTTGTAACCTTTGTTTTTGACTACATGAATATTGTATTAATACAGCAGTATTTATATTAGTTTGCAGGTTCATCGGTACTCTGATGATCGTGATTCTTTGTAGAACTTAAACTGACAAATTTAAAGACATTTTTGTTAGTCTGAGTTTAACAAATTAAATTTATGCTTTACTGTAAAAAATGAAAAAAAAGCTGTTTATGTACTTGTACTTTTTTTGAGTATCTGTAAAAGTCAGTAATTTGACTTGTATTTATAAAAAATAAATAAATCCCATTTACTTGTATTAAATAAAATGAAAGGGAAAGAAAAAGGTTGTTAAACTTAAAGCAGTGATAAACAAATCAAACGAACCTACGATGTCACGTCAGCAGGTGCATTCTGGGTGTGGCTAACGTGCTACATGCTAACATGCTTGTTCGAGCACCCAGCTCACCTCGTCCCTCCTCTTGAGGTGCGGTTGTTGTGGTGGTACTGGTTGTATTCGTGGTACTGGGACCAGAGAGGCTGGAGGCGTTCTGGACTGAGACGGATCCAGCAGACGTGGATCCTGGATCAGATTAAAGACTACACGGTGCACGAGACTCGCGTGCAGACAGGTGAGCACAACGACACACACACACACACACACACACACACACACACACACACACACACAGATTCATGTACCTGTGCAGCAAGTATTTAAACCCTTTAACTGAGTAAAAGTACTAGTACCACACCGAAAACAAGTACAAATTTGACGTTTTATGACATGCTGTATTACGACTTGTATTTACTTTTTATGGCTTATTATACTGTATAATATTAATACAATTTGACATTTAATGGCAAACTACACTCTTTTTTTTTACATTTGACGGCTGTAGTATATAGCTTTGGTTTAAATAAAATGCGTGTCATAATATACATTTATTTTTCTGACTTGTTTATTATCCTACACTCTGCCCTTTAATGAAATGTTTTGCCATATTATACTGTGACATTTTATGTATTTATTTTGTACTATACTATGACTTAATGACATTCTTTATATAATACTACACTATGAATTTTTATATATATACTGTGACTTTTATTTCTTTGTCGCGACATACTGTAGGACTCTTTTAAATAACATACCATATAAATATCCTGCTTTACTTACTGTGACTTTTTACTACATTTTTTACTACTTTTAATGAAATACTTTTCAGGTAGTTTTCATCCTTTTGTAACACGAGTCTGATTTATGTTTCTTTGACTGGTGACGCCCTGAGGTCTTTGTTTTATTTGTCTTGAAGTTTTTTATTTACATGAATTCTTGCATATTTTGATTATTGAAATTACAAACACAAATATGTTTTTTCAAATGAATCAAACCAGTCTGCAGTTTCCCCCGCAGCCCACTAGATGGCGCTGTGAGGCCCGCTGGTTGAGAGTGCATGTACTATAGATCATAATCATAAGTCTTTATAATGTGCTATGTTTTTATGGTATTTTGAGATTTTTATATTAGAATATATATATATATATATATATATATATATATATATTGTAGTTCATTTTAAACTATTAACTAATGATTATTTTCATCGTGGATTAATCTTCTGATTATTTTCTCCATTAATCGATTATTTTATTTGTAAGAAATAGCGAGAAATGTCGTCACAATTACCCTCAACATTTTTATTTTATATTATAACTACAAAATTAATTTACTAATCTTTTCAGCTGTACTTCTATAAAATGTCAGGTGGTTTAATTTACAACAAAACATAATTCATAGTGTGTAAAATGTGTTATTTGTAAAGTAACTAAAGTGTAAAGTTGCATTTAAATAAAACACAAGTACCTCAAACTACTACTGAAGTACAGTACATGAGTACTCTTAGTTACACAAAATAAACCAACAAACACATTTTAAATGTTTTATTACATTTTCAGGGTTTTTCATCCACAATGCACACAAACCATCATGTGAATCTTTATTATTATTTAAATGCAGAAGAAGAAAAAAGCAACGATGAACAAATCCTGATCAATAACAGATACAGAGTGAGTTTCATGCATTTATTAATTATTAACACATTTTTGGATGTTTCTTTGCAGCTTTTATCGTCACTACAGGAAGCAGCTCACAGATCTGAGCTGAATAATACATGTGGCATTATATCTGACAAAGATCCAATTAATCAATTAAGTGTGAAAGAGGTACTTCCTGTATGCTAATTAGGCCCCGCCTCTGGAAAGTGTGACATAAACGTAGATAAAAAAATGGAAATAAAAGGCAGATTATGAGTTCTTATCGGTGTGCAACACTTTGCAGCCTTCTGTCTGTCTCTCTATCTGTCTGTCTGTCTCTCTGTCTGTCTGTCTCTCTGTCTGCCTCTCTCTCTGTCTGCCTCTCTGTTTGTCTCTCTCTCTCTCTCTCTCTCTCTCTCTCTCTGTCTGTCTGTCTGTCTGTCTCTCTCTCTCTCTCTGTCTGTCTGTCTGTCTGTCTCTCTCTCTCTCTGTCTGTCTACAGGATGGTCTCATCACCGAAGTGAGCGTGTCTTTTCTGATAAAGGTCTCTTCTGTGAGTCCCAGCTGGAGGCAGCAGGTCCTGAGGGGAGTAGAAGCGCCGCCGCGGTCCGGAGTAGAATCCCGACTCCTCGAAGTCCGAGTCCACCTGGATGCTCACCTGAGGAACGGGGGGGCGTGACGGCAGCAGGTGTGAGGGAGTCAGAGCGTCCCCGGCGGCGAGGCTGGAGGTGTGTGAATGGGCAGGTGAGTCTGGGCAGGAGATCTTCAGGTGCAGAGTGATGCTGTGGAACCAGGTCACACTTTGAAGGTGCAGCGTGTTACATAAAAAACAATAGTGTTTTATTCAAAGTTGTTTTCTTTACTTGATAACTTTAAATTTATTTTAGAAAGCCTACTAAATTTGATTTATTTTTGTACTTTTATTTGATTTATTTTTGTACTTTTGTTTGATTTATTTTTGTACTTTGATTTATTTTTGTACTTTTATTTGATTTATTTTTTTAATTTTTTATTTCAAACATCGCACTAATTTCAGGCATGTAAAGAAGCCTTGATTGTTAGAAGTTTATTTTCTGAATAACTAATAAATCAATATAAAATGTGTATTTTATGGAGACAGTAGAGGGCGCTGTTCATCAAGCAGAACAACTAAAGCTTCTCACTCTGTCAGGTGGAGGAAAGACAGGAAGTGAGAGAGAGCAAAGGGGCTGATGGGAAATTTTAAATGTACTTTTTTAAAACTCAAAAGCTAATTTCACCGTTCAGATTAGTTCATCATACGACTGTTATGTTCAGGATGAATCCAATCTGAATATATGTGAGCAATATACAAAAATGAGTCTAAAAAAAAAAATTTCAGCAATTATTTTGATGACAAATTAATTATTTGAGATACTTTTCATGGAAAGAAAAGGGCAAATAATCTGGATTTGGTCCTGAAGAGCTCAATTAATGTGCTTTCACTCTGAAGTCAAGGAAGAAATGATTGACTGTTATTTTAAAAAGAAACAACTAAAATGAAGAACATGAAGAGCAAAATCTAACGTCTAATTTATTGTTTAACAGAAAACCCTGTTGTATCGATGGAAGCTCAGAGTGACCGTCCAGACACATGCAGCAGAGAACAGTGAGTCATAATTAAAGGACAAACAGAGCAGAGCTTTTCAAACTGAGCTGAAGCAGAAATACCATCTGAAGAAATACAGGTGTCAGGTTGTAGTCCAAAGGGGGAGTTTGTAGTCCCATTTTACTACATATGAATATAAAACATATATACTGTATATACAGGTATATATGTGGAGGATGAATTAAGAGAGAAGAAGCTGCTCTGAAGTCTGGCATGGTAACATAAGTCTTATTTAAATCTCCCAAAGCATTATGGGAACCGTAGTTCAAAAGTGTAAAACTTGTATGGGAGGGAGGGAAACGAGCCCTGAACTATCTCCTAAATCAACGGTACAAAGCCTGTAATAAAACAAACACAACGTAATGGTACAATAATGTTCCATCACAGATATGTAGAAACACAAGTGGACAGAGTGTGTTTTGTGTGAAGCTGGTGTTGTGTGAGGATCAGATCACAGTACCTGCGGTCTAATTCATTTTGATCAGATGTCATGTACGGGTTCATCTCCTGTAAGAACACACACGCACACACACACACACACACACACACACACATAAAGAGAACATGTACACAAAACAAAGACCAGCATACAGAGGCAAATATACACATGAATACAAACACAGCGACACAAAGATAATGAAGATGAACAAGAACAAAAACAAAAGATTCATGAAGACATGCTGTTAATCTTTACAGGTTTATCTGGACCGATGATCTCTACACTTTTAAAATAGTTTTGACTGACAACACTAACTCTTTGATTACATACTATACTATGACTTTTTTATGACGTTTTTCGACATGTTATACTATGACTTTTTTTGACATGCTACACTATGACTTTTTTCAAACTGCTATACTATGACTTTTTTGAAGACATTTTTTGACATGCTATACCAGGGGTCACTAATAGGCGGACCGCGGTACGGATCCGGACCCAGACGTCGTTATATCCGGACCCTGGACCTAAAACCGATAGATAATTGAGAATTATTACATTTTGATGGAGCGCCTATATTTTAACTGCCGCAGCTTTTCTAGCCTTTACGGCGCTCGGTCAGTGGTCCAGGAAACAAACCGACCAATTACATGCGTTGTGTTTTTTCGACATGTTATACTATGACTTTTTTCGACATAATATACTATGACTTTTTTTGACATGCTAGACTATGACTTTTCAACAAGCTATACTATGACTTTTCAACATGTTATACTATGACTTTTTTTGACATGCTATACTATGACTTTTTTTGACATGCTATAGTGTACCTTTTTTAATGACCACTAGGTTTATGTCTCTTGTCTTTCAGGGACCAGGTCTTGGACCGGGTGTCGTTCCTGATATAAATAAATCACCACCTGCCCACGGAGTCGTCACCTGCTGATGTTTTGTTTTGTTTGCTGCAGACATTTTTACACATCCATACATGTTCAAATGACTAATTACTGATTTCCACATTTGTACTGTTTGTTACTGTTGTTATGAAAATAAATATGGTTATTCATGAACTCTAAGCTCGTCTGGTCTCCCATTTCTGACAGCCTACAAAGCCTTTTCAATATAGAAAAAGTCATACTTTACTTTTTTTCATGACACTTTTCCACTTGCCATACTATGACTTTTTTCGACATAATAAACTATGACTTTTTTCACCACGTTATACTATGACTTTTTTCAACATACTATTCTATGACTTTTTTCGCCACGTTATACTATGACTTTTTTCGCCATGTTATACTATGACTTTTTTCAACATACTATTCTATGACTTTTTTCGACATGTTATACTGACTTTTTTCGACATACTATACTATGACTTTTTTCGACATGCTACACTGACTTTTTTCAACAGTCATAGTTTGTTGAAAGTCATAGTCATGTTATACTATGACTATGACTTTTTTCGACATAA
The DNA here is from genome assembly GCF_023349555.1 of Cebidichthys violaceus. Classification (NCBI taxonomy): domain Eukaryota; kingdom Metazoa; phylum Chordata; class Actinopteri; order Perciformes; family Stichaeidae; genus Cebidichthys; species Cebidichthys violaceus. Next base: position 11,459,064 of record NW_027176285.1, read on the forward strand.
TAAACTATGACTTTTTTCAACATGTTATACTATGACTTTTTTCGAAATGCCAAAATGACTTTTTTCGACATGCTATACTATGACTTTTTTCGACATGTTATACTATGACTTTTTTCGACATGCTATACTGACTTTTTTCAACAAAGTCATAGTTTGTTGAAAGTCATAGTCATGTTATACTATGACTATGACTTTTTTCGACATAATAAACTGACTTTTTTCAACATGTTATACTATGACTTTTTTCGACATGCTATACTATGACTTTTTTCGAAATGCCAAAATGACTTTTTTCGACATGTTATACTATGACTTTTTGACATGCCATACTATGACTTTTTTCGACATAATAAACTATGACTTTTTTCGACACGTTATACTATGACTTTTTTCAACATGTTATACTATGACTTTTTTCGACATAATATACTATGACTTTTTTCGACATGTTATACTATGACTTTTTCGACATGCTATACTATGACTTTTTTCAACATGTTATACTATGACTTTTTTTGATATAATATACTATGACTTTTTTCGACATGCTATACTATGACTTTTTTCGACATGTTATACTATGACTTTTTTTGACATGCTATAGTGTACCTTTTTTAATGACCACTAGGTTTATGTCTCTTGTCTTTCAGGGACCAGGTCTTGGACCGGGTGTCGTTCCTGATATAAATAAATCACCACCTGCCCACGGAGTCGTCACCTGCTGATGTTTTGTTTTGTTTGCTGCAGACATTTTTACACATCCATACATGTTCAAATGACTAATTACTGATTTCCACATTTGTACTGTTTGTTACTTTTGTTATGAAAATAAATATGGTTATTCATGAACTCTAAGCTCGTCTGGTCTCCCATTTCTGACAGCCTACAAAGCCATTTCAATATAGAAAAAGTCATACTTTACTTTTTTTCATGCCACTTTTCCACTTGCTATACTATGAGTTTTTTCGACATGTTATACTATGACTTTTTGACATGTCATACTATGACTTTTTTCGACATACTATTCTATGACTTTTTTCGCCACGTTATACTATGACTTTTTTCGACATGTTATACTATGACTTTTTTCAACATACTATTCTATGACTTTTTTCGACATGTTATACTGACTTTTTTCGACATACTATACTATGACTTTTTTCGACATGCTACACTGACTTTTTTCAACAAAGTCATAGTTTGTTGAAAGTCATAGTCATGTTATACTATGACTATGACTTTTTTCGACATAATAAACTATGACTTTTTTCAAGATGTTATACTATGACTTTTTTCGACATGCTATACTATGACTTTTTTATGACTTTTTTCGAAATGCCAAAATGACTTTTTTCGACATGCTATACTATGACTTTTTCGACACGTTATACTATGACTTTTTTCGACACGTTATACTATGACTTTTTTCGACATGCTATACTGACTTTTTTCAACAAAGTCATAGTTTGTTGAAAGTCATAGTCATGTTATACTATGACTATGACTTTTTTCGACATAATAAACTATGACTTTTTCAACATGTTATACTATGACTTTTTTCGACATGCTATACTATGACTTTTTTATGACTTTTTTGGAAATGCCAAAATGACTTTTTTCGACATGTTATACTATGACTTTTTTCGACATGCTATACTATGACTTTTTTCGAAATGTCAAAATGACTTTTTTCGACCTGCTATACTATGAATTGTTTCGACTTTCTACACTGACTTTTTTCAACATGTTATACTGACTTTTTTCAACATACTATACTATGACTTTTTTCGACATAATAAACTATGACTTTTTTCAACAAAGTCATAGTTTGTTGAAAGTCATAGTCATGTTATACTATGACTGACTTTTTTCGACATAATAAACTATGACTTTTTTCAACATGTTATACTATGACTTTTTTCAACACTTTATACTATGACTTTTTTCGACATGTTATACTATGACTTTTTTCGACATGTTATACTATGACTTTTTTCGACATGTTATACTATGACTTTTTTCGACATAATAAACTATGACTTTTTTCGACATAATAAACTATGACTTTTTTCAACATGTTATACTATGACTTTTTTCGACATACTATTCTATGACTTTTTTCAACACGTTATACTATGACTTTTTTCAACATGCTATACTATGACTTTTTTCGACATAATAAACTATGACTTTTTTCGACATGTTATACTATGACTTTTTGACATGCCATACTATGACTTTTTTCGACATAATAAACTGACTTTTTTCAACACGTTATACTATGACTTTTTTCAACATGTTATACTATGACTTTTTCGACATGTTATACTATGACTTTTTTCGACATAATAAACTATGACTTTTTTCAACATGTTATACTATGACTTTTTTCGACATACTATTCTATGACTTTTTTCGACACGTTATACTATGACTTTTTTCAACATGCTATACTATGACTTTTTTCGACATAATAAACTATGACTTTTTTCGACATGTTATACTATGACTTTTTGACATGCCATACTATGACTTTTTTCGACATAATAAACTATGACTTTTTTCAACACGTTATACTATGACTTTTTTCAACATGTTATACTATGACTTTTTTCGACATGTTATACTATGACTTTTTTCGACATAATAAACTATGACTTTTTTCGACATAATAAACTATGACTTTTTTCAACATGTTATACTATGACTTTTTTCGACATACTATTCTATGACTTTTTTCGACATGTTATACTATGACTTTTTTCGACATAATAAACTATGACTTTTTTCGACATGTTATACTATGACTTTTTGACATGCCATACTATGACTTTTTTCGACATAATAAACTATGACTTTTTCGACACGTTATACTATGACTTTTTTCAACATGTTATACTATGACTTTTTTCGACATAATATACTATGACTTTTTTCGACATGTTATACTATGACTTTTTTCGACATGCTATACTATGACTTTTTTCGACATGTTATACTATGACTTTTTTCGACATGTTATACTATGACTTTTTTTGACATGCTATAGTGTACCTTTTTTAATGACCACTAGGTTTATGTCTCTTGTCTTTCAGGGACCAGGTCTTGGACCGGGTGTTGTTCCTGATATAAATAAATCACCACCTGCCCACGGAGTCGTCACCTGCTGATGTTTTGTTTTGTTTGCTGCAGACATTTTTACACATCCATACATGTTCAAATGACTAATTACTGATTTCCACATTTGTACTGTTTGTTACTTTTGTTATGAAAATAAATATGGTTATTCATGAACTCTAAGCTCGTCTGGTCTCCCATTTCTGACAGCCTACAAAGCCATTTCAATATAGAAAAAGTCATACTTTACTTTTTTTCATGCCACTTTTCCACTTGCTATACTATGAGTTTTTTCGACATGTTATACTATGACTTTTTGACATGTCATACTATGACTTTTTTCGACATAATAAACTGACTTTTTTCAACATGTTATACTATGACTTTTTTCGACATACTATTCTATGACTTTTTTCGACACGTTATACTATGACTTTTTTCGACACGTTATACTATGACTTTTTTCGACATGTTATACTATGACTTTTTTCGACATGCTATACTATGACTTTTTTATGACTTTTTTCGAAATGCCAAAATGACTTTTTTCGACATGCTATACTATGACTTGTTTCGACTTTCTACACTGACTTTTTTCGACATAATATACTATGACTTTTTTCGACATACTATACTATGACTTTTTTCGACATGCTACACTGACTTTTTTTGACATAATAAACTATGACTTTTTTCGACATGTTATACTATGACTTTTTTCGACATGCTATACTATGACTTTTTTTGACATGCTACAGTGTACCTTTTTTAATGACCACTAGGTTTATGTCTCTTGTCTTTCAGGGACCAGGTCTTGGACCGGGTGTTGTTCCTGATATAAATAAATCACCACCTGCCCACAGAGTCGTCACCTGCTGATGTTTTGTTTTGTTTGCTGCAGACATTTTTACACATCCATACATGTTCAAATGACTAATTACTGATTTCCACATTTGTACTGTTTGTTACTGTTGTTATGAAAATAAATATGGTTATTCATGAACTCTAAGCTCGTCTGGTCTCCCATTTCTGACAGCCTACAAAGCCATTTCAATATAGAAAAGCAGACGTTTTTTTTGACTGACAACACTAACTCTTTGATTACATACTATACTATGACTTTTTTATGACGTTTTTCGACATGTTATACTATGACTTTTTTTGACATGCTACACTATGACTTTTTTCAAACTGCTATACTATGACTTTTTTGAAGACATTTTTGGACATGCTATACCAGGGGTCACTAATAGGCGGACCGCGGTACGGATCCGGACCCAGACGTCGTTATATCCGGACCCTGGACCTAAAACCGATAGATAATTGAGAATTATTACATTTTGATGGAGCGCCTATATTTTAACCGCCGCAGCTTTTCTAGCCTTTACGGCGCTCGGTCAGTGGTCCAGGAAACAAACCGACCAATTACATGCGTTGTGTTTTTTCGACATGTTATACTATGACTTTTTTCGACATAATATACTATGACTTTTTTTGAAATGCTAGACTATGACTTTTCAACAAGCTATACTATGACTTTTCAACATGTTATACTATGACTTTTTTCGACATGCTATACTATGACTTTTTTTGACATGCTATAGTGTACCTTTTTTAATGACCACTAGGTTTATGTCTCTTGTCTTTCAGGGACCAGGTCTTGGACCGGGTGTTGTTCCTGATATAAATAAATCACCACCTGCCCACGGAGTCGTCACCTGCTGATGTTTTGTTTTGTTTGCTGCAGACATTTTTACACATCCATACATGTTCAAATGACTAATTACTGATTTCCACATTTGTACTGTTTGTTACTGTTGTTATGAAAATAAATATGGTTATTCATGAACTCTAAGCTCGTCTGGTCTCCCATTTCTGACAGCCTACAAAGCCTTTTCAATATAGAAAAAGTCATACTTTACTTTTTTTCATGACACTTTTCCACTTGCCATACTATGACTTTTTTCGACATAATAAACTATGACTTTTTTCGCCACGTTATACTATGACTTTTTTCAACATACTATTCTATGACTTTTTTCGCCACGTTATACTATGACTTTTTTCGACATGTTATACTATGACTTTTTCAACATACTATTCTATGACTTTTTCGACATGTTATACTGACTTTTTTCGACATACTATACTATGACTTTTTTTGACATGCTACACTGACTTTTTTCAACAAAGTCATAGTTTGTTGAAAGTCATAGTCATGTTATACTATGACTATGACTTTTTTCGACATAATAAACTATGACTTTTTTCAAGATGTTATACTATGACTTTTTTCGACATGCTATACTATGACTTTTTTATGACTTTTTTCGAAATGCCAAAATGACTTTTTTCGACATGCAATACTATGACTTTTTTCGACACGTTATACTATGACTTTTTTCGACATGTTATACTATGACTTTTTTCGACATGCTATACTATGACTTTTTTCGAAATGCCAAAATGACTTTTTTCGACATGTTATACTATGACTTGTTTCAACATGCTACACTATGACTTTTTTCGACATGTTATACTATGACTTTTTTCGACATGCTATACTATGACTTTTTTCGAAATGTCAAAATGACTTTTTTCGACCTGCTATACTATGAATTGTTTCGACTTTCTACACTGACTTTTTTCGACATGTTATACTGACTTTTTTCAACATACTATACTATGACTTTTTTCGACATGCTACACAGACTTTTTTCAACAAAGTCATAGTTTGTTGAAAGTCATAGTCATGTTATACTATGACTGACTTTTTTCGACATAATAAACTATGACTTTTTTCAACATGTTATACTATGACTTTTTTCGACACTTTATACTATGACTTTTTTCGACATGTTATACTATGACTTTTTTCGACATGTTATACTATGACTTTTTTCGACATAATAAACTATGACTTTTTTCGACATAATAAACTATGACTTTTTTCAACATGTTATACTATGACTTTTTTCGACACTTTATACTATGACTTTTTTCGACATGTTATACTATGACTTGTTTCGACTTTCTACACTGACTTTTTGACATGCTATACTATGACGTTTTTATGATTTTTTTTGACATGCTATTTCAGTTCTGCATTCTTGCTAAAAAAATGTATGACTATATCATAACATAAAAATGTCATACAAACAGTATATTATGACAAAAAACGTGACAGTATAATAGGTAGTAATAAGACATTGAACATCATCAAAAATATTAATATATTCATGAAAAAGTCAGTACAATAAATCATAAAAAACATTAATTATACTGTCATAGATCATAATTTGTATGTCACGAAAATTCATAGTATGTCATAAAATGTCATTAAAAAAGTTATAGTGTTACATGCCGATGTAATTATAAAAAATGATATTATTGTTTGCTCGTAAAAGTAGTCAATGTGAAATTTCTAAATGATCATCCATCAAGAGTAACAAAAAGCTCTATTAGCACTTCATCCATCACATTCAATAAATGGTATCAAACATTTAAACCAACAATACTGACACAACAAGAGACTGAGGAGAGGGTTGGCTTACTTACAATCAGAGGTTTGGTTTTGGGTGGGAGGGTTAACATGGACGGGGAGTGGCTCTGTTTGGGGCTCTGGGGCCTCCACGGGAATCTTCACTGGAGGGGGGACAGAGCTGTTGGGCTGAGGGACAAAAAGACGAAGAGGTCGGCATGCAGGACAAACTGGGATTTTAAAGAATAAGACTCCATGTATCCTTTATTTTTGTTATCATCAAACAGCTTCTTCCTCTGAGCCATAGTGGTCCATTGAAAACACATCAATGAGCCACACTTCATTAACACATTACACACACACTGTAGTTTATTTTAACTCAAACCCACAGACACTTTTCCCCAAATGTGGATTAAACCACTGCTAAAAATAATCTGTTTACAAATGCACTATTTCCTCCTGTCTGTTTGGTAAAAATTACAGTGACCAGCTGTTTTAGGAAATTACTAAGGATTTTTTGTAAAAATGAAAATATATATTTGTGATCTCCCTTCTTTTTAAATTCTGTTTATTAGTTTTCAAGTTTACATATAAGTTCAATGAAAATTACATGTTTGTGTTTTACAAACAAAAGAGCAAATAGGACAAAAAATTAAAAGAATATTGACAACAAACAAACAAAAACGCAAAAAAAATAAAATATAAAGAGAAATAAAAATATTTTAAAAAGAGGAGGCCCAAGTTGCTTGAGAATTCAATATCAGAAGATTTGCAGATGCTTTGTGTCTAAAAAATAATGACAATAACTTTAAGTCTATAAATAACATATGAGGAGATGTAAAGCTTAGATTCAGCATAGTACAGGAAGAGATGCCACATTTTCTCAAATGTTTCAGTTTCTCTAGCTTTAAATTCTGTATAATCACAAAATGTTTGTGATCTTTCTTTTTTTCTCACAGATTTAAACGTCAGGACTTCGAGAGGACAAAAGGATTAATTTCACTTTCTGGTGTGACCTTAAACATAGTTGATTTTTTTGTCTTTTCATTGGATTTGTTGACAAAAATTTAGATAAGCACCAGCCTTATCATTCAATCAGAATCATGTGAACAACAGTGGGAGAGCTAGACAGACGCAATAAGAGGAGGATGGATGGACACAAAGACTGTAGTAAGTGTTGTACAGTGCCTTTTCAGCAACACTGTGGGACAGAGAGGAGAAACATACAGTATTAGTCAGAGACAACAAACCCAGGATCGACACAACTAACACAAGATGGAGAGACACACATTTAAATACAGTAAATACAGTAGATTACAGTAGCTGTGTGTGTTTGGCAGGCAGATATGGTATTTGTGTATATTTGTCAACGTATCCCTCACCTCCTCATCGCTCTCTGGCTCCGCTTTCTTCTTGTCCTTCTTCTTCGTCTTGTCATCCTCCTTCTTCTTCTGGTCTTTGTCCGGCAGGATGTCGTCCAGCCAGGCCAAGTCGTGTTGTGAGAACATCAGATCCAGCAGCTTCCTCACGACCAACAGACCCAGAATCTACGCACAGAGGTAGGACTAATACATTAATATTAAAATGATAACTAATACATTAACAATACTAACATTGTTACTAATACATTAATATTACTAAAATTATTACCAATGCATTATCATTATTAACATTGTTAGTAACACATAATATTAACAATATTCATAATACACTAATATTATTACTAGTATTACTAAAACATTAACATTTTTAACATTGTTACTAACACATAACATATTAACATTATTTCTAATACACTAATATTAATATTATTACTAAAACATTTACATTCTTAACATGGTTACTAACACATAATATTAACACTATTTCTAATACACTAATATTAATATTGTTACTAAAACATTAACATTCTTAACATTGTTACTAGCACATAACATATTAACATTATTTCTAATACAATAACATTATTATTTGTTTTATCATATAAAAATGATTAATTAATACCACAAACATAAAGGACACAAGACACAGGGTAACACACTCACCATTACTGGGAAGATGATGGCCAGGAAGGTGGACTTGAGGATCCAGAGGACGGCCAAACAGATGATCTGGACGAGGGTGAAGAGATGGACACGTCTCAGAGGAACATGACGCAGGAAGGAGAAGTCTGGCTGGTGTTTAGGCGGCATGAGGTACAGCTTGATACGCTCCCAGAACTGGAACAAAAAGAGACAGAACGTGTTCTACAACTATTCTTTTGTTTGATGTGTACCTATTTTATTCTGTGCAGGAACATTTATTAAGGATAACATAAGTAACACATGGCTATACAGCATGAACGTTTTATTATCTCTACCTGGATGCCACTCAGGGAGGCCACTCCCATGTAAAGGAACACTCCATAAAGGACTGGCATAGGGATGTACTGAACAAAACAGAACAGCAGTTTAAAATACAGCTTTAAAGTAAGTGTTTAGAAAAAGAAACATCACACAATCGACCATGTTCACGTCTACTAACATACCTGAAGAACTGGAGCGAGGAAAATTGAGAGTCCTGTCAGAACAAACACCAGAATGCCCGTCAACCTCTGCTCCCTAAAAATAAAGACGCATACAGTATTAAACACAGTGGAAATGATTCACACACACATTATTAACATTATTACTAATACATTAACATTATTAACAATATTACTAAAACATTCATAATATTAACATTGTTACTAATACATTAAAATTATTAACATTATTATAAAAAACTAACAATATTACTAAAACATTACCAACATTAACAATATTAACAATATTACTAAAACATTAACAATATTAACAATATTACTAAAACATTAACAATATTAACAATATTACTATACATTAATAATATTAATATTGTTACTAATACATTAACAATATTAACATTATTATAAAAAACAACAATATTAGCAATATTACTAAAACATTAACAATACTAACATTGTTACTAATACATTAACAATATTAACAATATTACTAATACATTAATAATATTAACATTGTTACTAATACATTGACATTATTAACATTATTATAAAAAACAACAATATTAACATTAACAATACTAACATTGTTACTAATACATTAACAATATTAACAATATTACTAATACATTAACAATATTAACAATATTACTAAAACATTAACAATATTAACATTATTATAAAAAACATTAACAATACTAACATTGTTACTAATACATTAACAATATTAACATTATTATAAAAAACATTAACAATATTAACAATATTACTAATACATTAACAATATTAACAATATTACTAAAACATTAACAATATTAACATTATTATAAAAAACATTAACAATATTAACAATATTACTAATACATTAACAATATTAACATTGTTACTAAAACATTAACTATACACACACACAGTCACTTCAGTGTCAGTTCAGTGTTACCTGACTCCGAGGAACTGTGGCTGCTCTCCGGGGGCACTGGACTCACTCTCCATCTTCAGAGAGTCAATGTGAGCGATGGAGATGACGGTAGCGGCTACGTACCAGGGCAGACCCATGAAGGAGCACACGGCCATCAGCACACCCACCCAGAACAGGTCCAAGTGGTAGCCACAGCCTTTCTGCCAGACAGGAAGAGGAGAAAATACATAATAAATAGATATTTACCTCAACTACAGAGGGTACCAGGCCTGTATTTGAAGCAGGCTTATATTAGAGACGAACATTTGTTTCTAATGTTTGTTAGGTATAAGTTTTAGCTTTTTGTTTTTTGTTACTGCGTTATGCCAAACAAACTCAACACTTTTTGTGTCGATTTCAAATTAAAACTATAATAATAAACTATTTGTATAGCACCTTTAATACCTGTGCTTTACAATAAGGGGAAATACACAGTGTGAACATAACAGGGAAAATAAGATGGTAAATAAAACAAACTTGATAAAATAAGAAAAATCCAAATAAGATAAATTAGATATACATAAAATGCATAACATAAGATAAAGATAAAACCTACTTATACTATAAAATTAAATTAAATTGTGACCCATATTTGCTGCATTCACGTATACATACACAGTCTAAAATGTGTGGATGATGAAGTTGCCGGTAAGTCCCGTTTCTTTGAATGTAAAACGGGGTTTTACCGTAAAGTAAAATAAGCTAGTGTTCATGACAGTTCTTTTACCTTCAGTTTGTTTTCTTTGCGGTTGACGATGACGGCGCTGATCTGCTGGTCCATGAAGATGAGGATGGTGACCAGCAGAGCGGGGACAGAGCTGGCCACATACCACCACCAGGGGTTCTTACCGAACGGCATCACCAACCAGCCACGGTCAGAACGTGTGGGCTGATCACACACACACACACACACACACACACACACACACACACACACACACACGCGACAATAACAAATGAATATATAGTACAGGTAAAAAAGGTGAGTGCACACATCCTACATTGATACTGATGCAACTGAAACATAACAGCATGCAGTGGGGGAAGAGGTATTCAGATCAAAAGCACCACTACAACAATGTAAAAATACTCCTTTACAACTAAAAATCGTAAGTAAAGTATCAAAGAAAAAGTACTTGTTTGGCTCTGCAGCTGATTATTAAATGTAACATTATATTGCTGAAGCATCAGCGTTAGAGCAGCATGTTACTGTTGTAACCGCTCCACTTTATACACAGGTAGTTTAGGCCAGTGGTTCTCAAAGTAGGGTCGGGGGTAGGGGTTGCACTATGTTTATCGAAATGCACCAATCACCAAGCCAAATTCCGCGTATGTGTAACGTACTTGGCAATAAACCGTTTCCAAGACGTTTTGGGGTTTATTTTGGACTTTTCTCAATTATGTCATATTTTGGTTAAATGCAACCACGTGAGAAGTTTAGAGCGGAAATGTCTCTTTGATAGAACTTCTATCAAAGAGACATTTGAAATGTGACAAAGAGGCTCAGACTAAAGAGGTCACAGGTATACAATAGTTGTAAACCTCTGATTTAATCTTTAACCATGTTGTTTTTTACTTGACATGTAAAATCATAATCTGAAAGTTAATTATGTCAAACTATAATAACTTCAGCTGTCAGATAAATGTAGTAAACAATCAAATATTATTTTCTCTGAAATGTAGTGGAGTAGAAATATAAAGAAGCAGAAAAAAATGGAAATGCTTCACTTAAAAGTTGTACTTCCACCACCAAAGCAGTCACATATCCAAACACAGATTAAAGTGAGAAATCAAATACCTTGAACTCAGTTGGAACGATTAGTTTGGGTGTTTCTAACCCCATCAACATATCCAGACCCACAAAGGACATGATTGACATGAAGATGGCAAAATCACTGATTAGCTTCCTCAGCTGAGACAAAAGGGAGAAGGGGGAGTGTGACGTAGAGGAGGGGAGACAAATATACGCAAAAGTACAAGAACAAGGTGCGTACATGAGGAAGAAGACAGGAAAAAAAGATATATTATACTCGGTAAAAGAACGCTTGCATTCATAAATCAAACATCTGATTATAAATCCATAAACACAACATCCTCTGGGAAAGAAATGCATTGAAGCAGGGACGTACAAAAAAAACTTCGAGAGAAGGTAAAAAGAGGTATTTAGGTAAAAGTGGACCTTGATCTCAGTGGGCACGTGCAGTTTGGGGGTGTCCAGCTCCATCAGGTGATCCAACCCACAGAAGACCAGGATGGAAATAATGATGGAGAAATCACTAATCAGGGAACGGAGCTGGAGCACATTCAGGGAGAGCAGAGGAGATCATGGGAGAACATGGGAGAACGTGGGGGAGAACATGGGAGAGAACATGGGGGAGGACATTCTGGTATGGATATAAAAGGTTTTTTTGGGTAGAAGTTTGGATAAGGAGAGGGACGGGATGAAGCTGGCTGCAATCGGCATATTTTTAAACTAAAGATGCTGATATTTCGTGCAGATATTCAGCAGCTTTGAAGGAAAAAGTGGTTTTCTAGATTATTTTCATCATCAGCAATTCCCACAAAAAGAAACTGAAGAAAACTGTATGTTTTAGCAAATATTACTCATAAATAGTGCTTGTGTTGGGGACTATTTTGAGCTGTGAATTAATACACACATTCACATTGTGATACGTGGAATTGAGGACTTTATATTTACTGCTAACTAGCAATTTGAAGCATGCATTGGAGGAGTCTCACCTTTGTTGGGAAGTAGCGGCTGAACTTGAACTTCTTGAGAGAAACGGTCATGGAGTAGGTGCCGAAGAAGAGGATGAAGGACATGAGGGCCAGGTCGGGAACATACTTACAGGAGTTGCCCACCAGCATACCGCCGAACTTCATGCACTCTTTCTTACTCAGCTGACTCCAGTCCAGGCCGGTCAAGTTAAACTGCAGAAGACAGGACAAGGGTGTGTGTGTGTGTGTGTGTGTGTGTGTGTGTGTGTGTGTGTGGTGTGTGTGTGTGTGTGTGTGTGTGTGTGTGTGGGGGGGGGGGGACCAGAACTTCCTACTCTGACTTTCATTAGAGTCTCTTATTACATTGCTGTTTTATGACAATCAGAGCCACAAAATAGAAATGATCTTCCTGTCACTTTCTGGATCATTCAAATACTAATTTGGACACTTTTGTGGATTTAAAAAATGTTTTCCCCATTCTTCATTTGTAGAAATAAAGTAAAATCAGCATGTGTCTGTGTGTAGAGATCAGGAACAGGAACCGGATCTTAGTTCGTAAAAACCCGTTAGTATTGATGCGGTCCAGAGTTAGCGGTTCTGCTATCAGTACTTTAGTACTTAAGTTCTGGAGTGAGACGTCCTCATCTCAAACCTATACATCTCTGCCTGAACACCAGCTCCTGTCAGTTCTGACACCTCTGCGGTTTCCCTAAATATCAGCTGACACAAGACGCCTCTCCTAAATCAAGAGAGCTGAAAAAATACTTTTACTTCTGCTCCTCAAAGTCAGAGCAAAAATGCGCAATTTTTCTCCCCAGTTAGGACTGACTTCCTAACCTGAGATGCTTCTTAAATATGAGCCCAGTTTCTGTCCAGTAAAGCTTGAGTCATTGTGAAATCACAATAAACAATTTAAAATCCCTCAAAAGAAACTAGAGATGCATCTCAGTTACTTCTGTCCTTTACCTTCACAGAGAGGAACAGAAAAGGTTCAGGTGAGGAATGTTTCCGGTCTTTTGTCACTTACCAGCAGAGTCATGTTGTCATCTGCGGCTGGAGCTGAAACATTGAAGGCCAGAGCTGAGGAACACAAGAGGACACACAATGAATGATGGGTAATAATAACCCAGAGTAGAAAATATAATGAGAAAATAACACAAAGAACTCCATAAGGACATGAAGGATCAACTTCAGATGTTGGGTGTTAAAGGAACATTTCTTTAAATCTTGTGTATCAAATGATCTCTGCAGGCGGGAAACTCTGGCTCTGAAAAGAGTGCAGCTTACAGGGGATCCCAAAAGTTCATTCCCAAATATAATATTACTGTGAAAGAGCCACCGTGTCCGCACAACGTTAGTTAGTTTTGGTTGTTTTACACAAGAGACTTCTATATTTTGTTGTTTTGTCGTAGGTTTATTAATATGTGCTTCAATCACAGCAGCATTTAAATCAAAGTCTGAGTCGTCAAGCAAATCTAATCAAACTACACATGCACAGTCCTGAGCTAAACTTGACATCTTACATTTTTTTTATTTGACTGTTGCTTAAATAGTCAGAGAAATACTAAATCAAGTGTCCACATACTCACTTTGTCAGACAGCATCCAAAAATGAGGCAGAAACAGATGAGAGACGAGAGATTTGCAACTTATTACGTATATATAAAGTACAAAAAAAACATTTTACATAATTATGTGTCAGTTCAGCATCTTGGGAATTCATGCATTTGCTTTTTTTTCTATTTCCAAGAGTGAAAATTCTCACATTTCTCACATTCAGGACGTGGTTAGCCTAGCTTAGCATAACGACTGGAAGCAGGGTGAAACAGAAGTTCTATTTGCTCCCTTTTTTCTTTGTGCTGATCAGAACCGTGAGTTTTATGATCCGTTGCTCCTCTAGACAATAAATAGATATCCATCTTCTCATCTCACTCTCAAAAACAAACCAAATTCAGCTAAAGTTTGTCAGCTCCGACTCTAAATATTTCATTTACCGAATCATTCAGTTATTCCAGTAGCCATTTATGAACTTTTTAGGTGAGAAAAAAGTAAAAGTTTGAAGACTCACCCTGGTCTGGTGCGATGCATTCACACCTGTAGGAGGTGATGTAGTCAGGCTTGAAGCCGCGGTTGATTGGGTAATACTTCCAGGCTCCTATCTGTGAAAAACAAAGCAGGAGTTATATTTATCTTAAGTGTCCTTCTGAACATGTTGGTGTTTTAGTCCCGCCTTCAAATGTCCCCCACCATCTTCTTAATGGCGTCAGAGATGAATATGAAGGAGATGAGGCTGGAGAAGCCCTCCTCTGTGAAACGGGTCATGTACTTGATGATGTAGCTGGCGTCTGAGAGCACCAGCACGAAACACTGGAGACACGAGTGAAGGCCGATCCACAGACGCAGCTCCATGTAGTCGATCTCATTGCTCCTGTTGAGACAAAGTGTTGACGTCACGATATGTCATTTTTATGTAACTTCACTAGCTTGAAGCGAAAAAAGTGCTCACACCACCTCATATGTTTTTTTACTGTTCACATGTCCGTGCTTTTACTTACTTGCTGAATTCATAAAGCAACTTCTCAAAGATGAGAATGGGTCCAGTTGAACTGAGGATGATGAGAGGCTGCCCACCGAAAACACAAAAGACGGTCCCTGCTAGAGCGGTGCCGAGGAAACTCTCCATCACTCCCTTTGAAAAGAGAAAGAGAGACGTCAATCAACCCGACGTCAAACTTTGTCCGATGAGACGCCGGCTGGGCAGTTGTTTTTTTGTTCTTTGATAAAAAAAGACCTGGTAGTTGTCGGTGGCGTCCCCCAACAGTCCTCCGAAGGTGATGGCGTTGGTGATGCAGCCCAGGTAGATGAAGAGCACGGCAGAGATGGACTGGATATGGAAGCCGTCGTAGATGTCGCTGCAGACCCACGGGATCTTCCGTTTGATGTCGAGCCACAATCCGCCTCCGAATCTATCAGAACCAGGTCGAGCACATCGTCAGAAAGAGACCTTCCAAACTTTTGATCGCACACACAGACATTTTTGTAACTTTTCTTTCATGGAAAATTAAATTGTATATTCATAAATTAGGAACATGATATGTTAGAATCAGAGAAAATATTATTCTATACTGTGTATATGACTTTTATGGAGAGTCAACAATTTATCTAGAACTCTGTATTGATACATTTTTTTCATACAAAACCATTCATGAATCTATTTACAGAAAATGTAAAGGTTTGTGTATTATTTTATATTATATTAATTGCCTGCCAGTAAACCTCCTGACAGGCGAGAGCACTTAAATTACTGGAAATTAATTACAATCCAATATATTGTAATATATTTTTTGCCTTTTCCTTGATGGTCTGAATATGTCACTTAATTTGTTGTTTTTTTGTTGCATTTTATAAAAATAAAAATTACAAAATCTAACGAGAACATCGCCAAGTTTTGTAACACTATATTTGTGGTTGTGACAGAGTCTGTTAATGTCATCGTGTTGTGCATGTGTGTTAATCTGATCAGCAAATAATCGGTCGATCAAGCGGAAAATCGTCCGATTCCAGCGAGGTGATCGATCGGTGCATCTCTAGTTTTAGAAACAGGATGGAAAATGGACGCTGTGATACATCATATAGTCCTTTTCTCACCTCCCAGTGAATTTCAGCTCCTCTCCAAGCTCATGTGGAGCCGGAAACTCCTCGTCTTCTCCTCCAGCGGCGCCGCCGGCCGAGCCGTTCATCTGACCCAGCTCGTTCAGGTTCAGCACCGACTTCCTGCGGGAAACACGGAGACAGAACATGGCTGACTTGAAGTGTTTGTAGTTTGGAGACATGGACATTTAAGTGGCTATAGTCAATGAAAAGCCACTGTTTACTACCTGACACATTAGAGACTAACTGTCAAACATTGTGGAGCATTTAGCAGCTAAAGAGATATTTTTGTCAGGAGGTGGAGGAGACCAAAAACAGAGCAAAAAGAGAAAATATTGTAAGTACTTCTGCCGGATGTGGAAAAAGATTTTTTTTTTTAACAAGTTAAACATATCAACTTGTTTCTGTTTCCCCCAAGTGGTAAAGACAATCTGTTTGAATATAGTTTGATTAAGTGTACATGCCTCATTTCTGCCGATGGAACCTTCTTGGGAGGTTCGATGCGTATTTTGGGGTCCCATTCCCCTGGAGGAAGGACAATCACCTCGTCCAGAAACTCGTCCACTCCCGCAATCAGGTCTTCGCGGTCCCTGGCTTTGTAGGCGACGTCACTGAACAGCTGACAGGAAGCGAAGAAGATTTCAAAATCAAATGTCATGTGCGAATGAGTTCGGTCCATCGGTGGCGGGACAGTGGCCGTCACTTACGTCGTCCACCATGAGCGTAGCGATAGCTCTGCCGATCTCATTGTAGGACTTGGTTTTGCCATGTGGGCCCAGCAAGATGAAGAGAAACCTGCCAGAACAGAAGGTTGAGAGGCGATTAAACGCAAAGAGACTCTCTTATTCTTTTATTCAGAATATGACAATATTTTGAAATTGATATGGTTCTAAAAGGATAATTTTCAGACTAAAACATGTGATATGTTGACATTGTTGAGCTTCTACGATTATTCTTTGGACATACAGCTCATTCACTATCAGAGTCTCAATAGAGGTCTTTTACGTCTCTTTTTGTGTGTTGAACACAAACCAACTAGCAACAGTTAGTAGAGCTGGAGTAGAGATGATGTCCAGAAGAACAGAAGGAGAAATTAGTGCAATATTAATTTCCATTAGCCATGTATACAGTAGGAATATTGTCTTTCTCAGAATAAAAAAAGAGGAGTATTTGGTGCATGTAAACGTAGTCTCACACTCTGCAGAGAGATTAAAGAGGACACATAAGACACACTCACCTGGTCGGCACAGGGACCTCGGTGAGGCCTCCCAGAGTCGTGGCCTGAGCCAAACGCACAAAGGAGACGAAGGGTTTGTCCAGAAAATCCACCTCACCAATCAGGACGTTGGAAGCTTCGGCATCACGAGGAATCTTCTTCATGAACTTATTCTTCAGCTGGAAGTAGAAAGAGAGAGAGAGAGAGAGAGAGAGAGAGAGAGAGAGAGAGAGAGAGAGAGAGAGAGAGAGAGAGTAGAAATCACATTTGAGGCATGTTGCACTGCAGCTGAACTTTCCTATCTGCTCATGTCAGCCACAATCAATTGGCATATATAATGTGCTAGAGGCTGATCAAATCATGTGATTAGTTGCAGCAGTTGAGTCGTTACAGAATAGATTTTAGATAACTACATTAAAAGACATCGGTGCTTTCTGTTACACATGATTTCTTTCACGTTGACTTCTAGCAGGAAGCTCACTGAAACCTTTTAGGGCAATATTGGCATAAAAGTCTTTATGTCCCCCTCCTCCTGAGTGAAATGTCTTAATAAATAGATGGATTTGTCATGAAATTAGATACACCTATTTAAGGTACCCAGAGGATGAATCCTAATAACTTTTGTAATCATCTGACTATTCATTTAGAGCATATTAACATGTTACAATGAATATCCATAAATATGGATTGTCTGGCTGGGCGATTATTCCGTATGATAATTTATTGTCTTTCAATGGAATCATATTGTGATGAAATCATATAGACATTGTGATACAGAACTACTTTATCTAGGTTGAAAATAACAAGTGCACACTAACTTAAAATTCTGATAAAAATGAGTGGAAACTTGTGGTGTAACGGATCGTTGTGGATCCGTACTGATCCCCTTCACGGTTATGAACCTCAGATTAATCACACAGTTTATCGTTAACCATCACGGTGTAAATAAAGTTTAAACGTTAACCATCACAGTGTAAATAAAGTTTAACCGTTAACCATCACAGTGTAAATAAAGTTTTAACGTTAACCATCAGAGTGTAAATAAAGTTTTCCTGACGATGGTTCTCCTCCAGTATTCAGTAGAACATGTGTTTCTAGTCTCTGATCTCTGATCATGTTTCATTGTAAACAACCAATCAGTGTTTAAACCAACAGGAGGAGAGCTAGTAACGTTAGCAGCACCGCTAACGGCTAACCAACGAAGGTTCACTTCAGTTACATTATGATGCCTTCAGGCTCTGCTCAACTGCTTCCACAATATCGGAGGCATAAACACATCTAAAAAAGTAGAAAAATCACACAACACAACGCCCTTCCTCTTCCTCCTCTTCCTCCTCCTCTTCCTCCTCCTCCTCTTCCTCCTCCTTCCTCCTCCTCCTCCTCCTCCTCCTCCTCACCAAGGAAGCACGTGGCAGTGGAGTGGTGGGCGCTTAAATTAAAATCTCTTCCTAATCTGTTAATGCTGCTTTTTAAAATCAATTCAACGACTGTGAGAAAAACTATGCTTAAAGCGTTCCTAGAGATGATCAGTGTGTTACAATATGATTACATGTTGAAGGCCAAAACCAAATAGAAACTTAATGAATGTAGTAGAACAATGATGCCTTGTGATATGTCCACCTAAAAGTAACAAATGAAGATAACTGGATGTTAGCTAGGGTGCAGTTTACGAGAACGGCGGCTCCATTCTTGAGATAAGGATGCAGCTGCAAAACAAAGATGCCGACTGGACTCCGGCAGTTTCGAGAAGGAGCAGATCGAAGTCACAGCCAATCCCTGAACGAAACGTGTTGCTGACATATGGAAAGAGGTGGACTTTAAGGCAATACAAAGCCTGAGGCTTTTCCGCAAAACGGGAACTCTGTTTTTGACCATTTTACAACTAACTGGAATACGCCAGCCTGTTGGGTGGAATGCAATAGACCTCTATCTCATGAGATCTATTTTTCTGTACTTCATAGTGTGATTCAGTTTGTAACTGTATTTGCTTTTGTTAGAGATTTTGTTCGAGATTAAATTCCCTCGTTAATGAGAAAGTCTGAACACGACACGACTGCTCCTCTTTCCCTCTTCTTGGTCCTCAGAAACTACAAACACGACATTTCAACCTCTCACGCTAACGGCTAATTTAAGAATAATCCAGTTGTG
The DNA here is from genome assembly GCF_023349555.1 of Cebidichthys violaceus. Classification (NCBI taxonomy): domain Eukaryota; kingdom Metazoa; phylum Chordata; class Actinopteri; order Perciformes; family Stichaeidae; genus Cebidichthys; species Cebidichthys violaceus. Next base: position 11,478,873 of record NW_027176285.1, read on the forward strand.
TTGCCACCTGCAGCTGTACTGTAGCTTTAAACTCCTCCAGTAGCTATTTACTGTACGAGATCAAAGAGGGATCGAGGTGCCATGCAGGCTTCTGTGAACAAATAATCAAACCGGTCCCAGCGGTCACATGCACGAGTACATTTCTTTCTTTCTTTGAAGTTCGTGTCAAGATATTCACCCCAACAACAAAACACCAAATTACTGCAGCTGGTTAACAATGAAATGAAACATGCATGTGACTGAGACTGTAATGTTCTTCATGGTCGTACTGAAAAACAATGCAGCTCAGAGGAACAATGGAAGCTTAGAAGTCTGCACACAAACACACACTCGTGAGTAGAAACACACACGCAGGTACGAACACTATTTAACAGCCACCAGGCTGTGTGGATTAGAGAGATTAAACAGTTCTGTCAACTCTGAATACGTTCTGACACACACACACACACACACACACACACACACACACACACTTAGAAATGTCACTTTATGCCATCTGTGCACAGAGCTGACATGAACGTTATTCTCCCAGAGGCAACAGGAAATTATCTGATAATAAATCAATAACTGTGATAGAAACGACTTAATGTGTTGAAAATCCAGATATTAAAAAACAATTATGTTTGAATTTATGTCCTCTGTGGCTCTGGAGGAGCTCTGTGAAGGCTGGTTAAATAATAACCCTGATGACATCATAGTGATGTCATCAGGGTTATCTCAGTTTGGGCTCCAGAAAATAACAAATGTGTGGAAGGAAGTCTGTGATACAAACTGGGGGAATGTGGATTCTATCGACATTTACGAGGCAGAGCGGGCATAATGAAGAGACGTTGTTTAAAATGCATCATGGGAAATGTAGGACCCAGTGTTTCTGGAGCTGTTTGGAGAAATGAACAACTATCTGCACGGCTGCATACCACGAGGGATGAAGTGGATCGACTCTTTAACTGTAACATATTTCAAAGACAAAACAGTAAATGTTCATATATGCATATAAAATGCATTTTAAGTGTTTCTGCAAGTTAACACTTCATTTCCAATGAATCAAAGTGTTTCTATCCAGTGGCCTTCAACTTTAACTCCAACTTGCTTTGAAGAAAAAGGATATTAAATATACTGCATTTTTCTTATCGTCAATAAATCGCATGAAAAGACCCAAAATCACCATTTTTTTCATTTTTCTTTCATGAAATATTACTTTTTTCTTATCCCACTTCATTCCTACTAAGCGCTTTACCCAGCTGATGAAAATTAACATTCCACTAATATTCCCATGTGCAGCCGTGACTCCGTGACGTACTTCATAAGTGTTCCTCTTCTTTCCCAATGTTGCTCCCATCATGTACCCATGATGTCATCGCTCTGAACGCTTACCTTCGAGGTTTTGTCTTTACGGCTGTATGCTCGAGAACAGACTCCGACGTCATGTTAATATGCTGCTTACACGACAAGCATCGAATTCAGAATATTATTTTTAGAATCAGAAAAATTAGAGCGCATGTAAATGTATCACAACCTGATATCTCTTCATCCTCTTAGAGCTCCATTAAAACACATCAGTGAGCCTCACTTCTGTTCCTTCATCATCATCATCATCATCAACACTCTGTAGTTTCATTGGAATCAATCACACTTACAGACACTCACTAGAGCACCAAATATAGATTCATCCGCCGCTGAAAATAGTCCCCAACTAATTTATATTTCCTAAATGTTTGGTAACAAACCACAGTGACCAGATGTTTTAGGAAACTGCTGATGAAACTATATGTTTGTGATTTTAAAGATTGGCGTCTACAGACAGGAAGTCAGAAAGTAATAAGAGACAAACGTACACATAGTTGGTTTTGGTCTATAAAAATACAGAATATAAAGTCTTAGTAGCTTTAACTTTGTGCAAAAACCCACAAATGCACAAAACACATTGAACCTAACAGTTACCTGGTCAGTGCTTGGTGTGTCTGAAATATCGTTCATGCTTCGGCTCTGCACCTGATCTGTAAATGAAAACAACACACTTATATTTAACATTTCACAAAACACAAAATGCCATCTGAGGTTTTAAAAAAGAAAGTAAAAGTTGTGTTTCAGGGAGATTTTATTCAGTAACAGCTGAGAAAAATTGTATCCAAATAAATGGTTATAAAAGCCACAGCGGAGGCATTCAAGTGTGTCCACAATGTTTGCCAGAACTTCACCATAACCAGTCTGGTTCTGGGGGGGGGGGATTATCTTTAAATGACTCATTTCCCTTTTCTTTTTCTTTTTCTACCTCAGAGCAGATTTGGGAACAAATTAAATGGAACAAAGAGAGAACAAGAACATACCACACAGAGCCTTTCATAATAATCCTCTTCACCCAGATAGACTCACTAAATATATTTAGTGAGTCAGGCGCACACAATAGGACCAAAATCTCTAAACTAAACACGCAATATCTTTCCAACACATTGTATTCATGGTGAGAATATACACACACAAAGTGTTGAAATCATGCAGCACAGGGGAGTTAGCTGGGATCGGTTATTTTAGTTTATTAAAAACATAGAACAAAGCAGACAAGTTATTAAGCATTATAGCTGCAGACAGTGAGTGTATCAGTGGTGGAAGAAGTACTCCTTTACTTAAAAGTGCAATGTGTAATACCTGAACACATGTAATACCTGAACACATGTAATACCTGAACACATGTAATACCTGAACACATGTAATACCTGAACACATGTAATACCTGGCTACATGTAATACCTGAACACATGTAATACCTGAACACATGTAATACCTGGCTACATGTAATACCTGAACACATGTAATACCTGAACACATGTAATACCTGAACACATGTAATACCTGGCTACATGTAATACCTGAACACATGTAATACCTGAACACATGTAATACCTGGCTACATGTAATACCTGGCTGCATGTAATACCTGAACACATGTAATACCTGAACACATGTAATACCTGAACACATGTAATACCTGGCTACATGTAATACCTGGCTGCATGTAATACCTGAACACATGTAATACCTGAACACATGTAATACCTGAACACATGTAATACCTGGCTACATGTAATACCTGAACACATGTAATACCTGAACACATGTAATACCTGGCTACATGTAATACCTGGCTGCATGTAATACCTGAACACATGTAATACCTGAACACATGTAATACCTGAACACATGTAATACCTGAACACATGTAATACCTGGCTACATGTAATACCTGGCTGCATGTAATACCTGAACACATGTAATACCTGAACACATGTAATACCTGAACACATGTAATACCTGGCTACATGTAATACCTGAACACATGTAATACCTGGCTACATGTAATACCTGAACACATGTAATACCTGAACACATGTAATACCTGGCTACATGTAATACCTGAACACATGTAATACCTGAACACATGTAATACCTGGCTACATGTAATACCTGAACACATGTAATACCTGAACACATGTAATACCTGAACACATGTAATACCTGGCTACATGTAATACCTGAACACATGTAATACCTGGCTACATGTAATACCTGAACACATGTAATACCTGGCTACATGTAATACCTGAACACATGTAATACCTGGCTACATGTAATACCTGAACACATGTAATACCTGGCTACATGTAATACCTGAACACATGTAATACCTGGCTACATGTAATACCTGAACACATGTAATACCTGAACACATGTAATACCTGAACACATGTAATACCTGGCTACATGCTCCAATAGTGGGCAGCAGTTAACCTGAGTCCATAAAATCTAAGTTTCCAGTTTTTTGGTAATTTGTTTATTGCTGAAACGAGAAAACAAATCGTATTTTTGTCGATGCTAAAGCTAACCGCTAACTGAATGTGACGCCCGCTCATTAAAACATTAAAAAAGTTCTCTCTTTTCTGTCACAAAACTACATTTTACAGATTATACTGTACATATATACAGGTATATGTACAGATCTTACACATTACACCTTTAAGTGCAGTACTTGTAAATGTAGGAAGGAAGTTGTGGTGCATGAATGTGTGTGTGTGCGCGTGCGTGTGTGTGTGTGTGTGTGTGTGTGTGTGTGTGTGTGTGTGTGTGTGTGTGTGTGTGGGTGTGTGTTGAGACTCACGCAGACGGCTAAGGCTGCCTGACTGCCGAGAGCGGAGGTCTTCTGTTGAGCGGTTGGTCCCAGAAGCTGAACTAGTGCTAAGACTCAGATTAACCTGAGGACTACGGTCTGACCGAGCAGCAGCAGCAGAAGAAGAAGATGTGAAGACGATGAGCACAGAAGAGGTGGTTGTTTTTAACGAGGGAAGGTGAAACAGGTGGTGATCAACATGGCAGAAAACAAAGGAAGCGTTAGGGTGTAATTAGAAGGTTAGATTTGGTAGTTTTAAATCAGTTTAAACGGTGAATGAACTTACTGGAAGCAGCGTTGGAAGACTTCCCTATGTCGGCCAGCGAGCGGTGGATGGGCTTCTTGGTCTGGTGACGGTGCTTCCTGAGCAACACAAAGCTGATCTTCTCCTTCAGATCCGGAGGAATGAGACCATCGGCGATCTGTCGATCCACAATCTCATCTGGATTAAATAAAAAAGAATCAATGAACAAGTTATGAATATTGTACCACAGACTTAGAAAATAAACAGGCACTTGATACTTTGCTTGACTTCTTTCTTGAAAGCGTTGTTGTTAGTTGTATGTAGAGAAGGTTTGAGGGTCAGAGACGGAGCAGCAGGTTAAAGTAGGCAGGTTTCCTCTTTGGCGTCATTAAGCAAAAATACCATAGAATCATTTTAGCATTTTTAATTCAAGTGGTCTGAGAGAAACTAGACTTCTCTGTTTTAATCAGGTGGTAACCTCTGGTTCTATTCAGTGAAGTCAAAGCTTCATGTGTTAAAGCTGCATTCTCTCTAGCGACCATCAGGGGGCGACTCCTCTGGTTGTATAGAAGTCTATGAGAAAATGACTCTACTTCTCTCTTGATTTATTCCCTCAGTAAACATTGTAAACATGAGTTTCTGGTCTCATTCTCTAGTTTCAAGTCTTCTTCAATACAGCATGATGTTCATTTAGTAAATTATGGTCCATTTAGTGTCAAACAGACCATAAAGCAGGGTATGCTTTAGGGGCGGGGCTACACAGTGATTGACAGGTCTCTACCAGAAACGTATACGGCGTCTCTACGTCACTCCTCCTCAATCCATATATGGTCACTTCCTGTTCACTGATGGCGACGTCGAAATGGCCGAGGCTTCAAAACATCCACAAACCGATGGGTGACGTCACAATGACGACGTCCACTTCTTATATACAGTGTATGTTAATACGACTGTATACACACAGAGAGAAAGCGTTCCTATTGGCTGTTCTACAAATGCAACAAAAACAATGCAACAGTCTGTGTGGACTCACCCACGATCTGCGGCAGTGAGTAGCCCTCCAGGTCGAGCAGAATGCTTCCCGTCTGCAGACAGGTCCTGAGCTCAAACAGGCTGTGGAGGGTCAGCGTGGAGACATGAGGCTTGCTCCATCTCTCTCCTCCCTCTTCCACCTTCTCCTCAAACTTCACCCACCTAAGAGAAATGTGCAGGATTACAGCAGCAGAGTGGGCAGTAAAAAACAAGAAAGTAAAAACAAAAGAAGAACAATAAATAGTCAGACAGTAAAGGTATGATAAAAAAAAAAGACAACAAAAGCTAAAAATAAGAAGGAGAAAAAAGTGGTACGGTCTGGAATTCAGTCAGTGAAGTGGTGACAGAATGATTGATGTAATCTAAACTGTCGCTTTAATCCCATGTAGTCGTGTCAAGCAGCACCCCCTCCACCTCTAAATCCCATCAAAAGTGACCCCAAATCCTAAACTAATGAAACGTTTGTGTGTGTGTGTGTGTGTGTGTGTGTGTGTGTGTGTGTGTGTGTGTGTGTGTGTGTGTACCTTGCAGACTCTTTCCACTCTAGTTCGCCCCCCTCATGCTGCAGCGTGTCCATCTCAGTGAAGATGGTGGGTGTTGGGGTGCTGTCATCCTCCCCCAGTATGTGGCGCAGCCGCTCTGCTGCAGGAGACACTGCAAAAACGGAGACAGGGTTACTTTCACATTTCCCATTAAATCACATTGGAGCCATGTCAGAAGCAACATATGTAAACCAGGATGTTCTCCACCAGGTTTGAATGCTGTCCATTAGTTTGGTTTATGACCAAACACCTGCAGAACTAACGACTAACTAGCCTCAGCTGCTAACTGAGAAAGAATACTCTTTTATCAAAGTATATCTCTTTTAGTATAGTTAGTATGTATGTTATCAGTATACTTGTATATATAGGTGGTAAATTGAAACTACTTAAGCTGTAATTTGTTTATATTAATAGCTGCACTTCATGACATAAGCGTTTATTTTAGTACTTTTTCCCAAATTGTTATAATGTTTATCATTATTATTATCATTTTATATTATTTATTATAATTTGTAGTATATTTTTAAACCAGTACCCAAACTATAAATATATTATATCTTCATGCATTTACATTATATTCTGAATAATATTGTTCACAAAATGTGGGGAAAAGTACACTACTTTAGACTACTTTAGAATACTTATCATGTACTGAAAGTAAGCGTACTTGTACCACAGCGTAGTAAAGAAACCATATACTTCTGAATGCTACACTTCTTTATTAATAAAAAGCATTCTGCAAAAGCTTTTAAACACAAAGTACACAAAGAAATAAAGAAGTTAATCAACAAATCAGTGTTTAATACATGTACGTATTTTGTTTTATGAATAATTTGAAGTGTAAGCTTTTAAAAACACTGAAAACTTCTTTCTTCAAGACCCTTGAACCCTCTGACGGTTAAAGATCCAAAAAACAATTCATATGTGATTGTGAATTTATTACAGGGTTGACAGTGGAGAACTAAATCCCACGTTATTACAAATGAAATGTGTTTTAAACCACTTTGAGAATTAAGTTTCAGAGAAACAGCCATGAACAACTAAACAATCCTCATGGCGACAGATCCTCTAATGACTATCTGACCAGCAGCCTGTTGTTATAATTTGACCCTGAGCAGATCGATCCACATTAACATCCTGGAGCCTGGAGGCGCCGTCCACTGGCATCACACCACTTGTTATGTGTGTGTGTGTGTGTGTGTGTGTGTGTGTGTGTGTGTGTGTGTGTGTGTGTGTGTGTGTGTCAGCATGGAAACATGTATGTGTGTCTCTGGTGTTTCCTGTTGCTCAGTTTGTTCCTTAAGCTTTAAAAGAAAGAGTCAATAAACACATGAACTGGTAGATCTGAAGCCTCATGTGACGAGTGACGTTCACAACCTCCCGCGTTCAGGGAACTGTTGCGTAATCCACGTGAACTACAGCGTGACGGCCGTACGACTGTAATACAATACAATGTTCCACGATGCCGGCCGACACTTTCCATTGCCGTCTCAGCTCTGTCACATTAGTTCAGCTCTCATTCGGAGGTCTGTCTGTGTACTTATGTGGGTCCGGTCTCTGACCAGCCGATGTAATCCCACAGGGAAGGGGGGGGGGTGTCATGGTGTACTGGGTTTGTACTGGTGTACTTTAAACTTCTTACACAGCTGCAGCAGTACAGAGCAACAACACAACAAGTTTTATAAACAAAACATATGGTTACTTTTTCTATTTCAGTTTCTACACTTTATATTCTTCCTCTTGTATTTAATATTTGTTGTTGTAATTTCACTTTTTATATTTCAGTTGATTTTTGAGGCCATTTAGTATCTTAAACTGTAAAAGAAAGATTATAAAATGATATAAACATTGATATAAAGGTGATAACATTTATGATGCTTGTTCCACTCAACCCAAATAGCTAAAAATCATAAATTACAGAATGTTAACCATGTGTGCTTTTTAAACAGTGAATCAATAGATTAAGGTCAAAAAAGCAACACTCAGGCTCTTCTTGACATAAAAATGCACAAACTATATTAATCATGTTAATCAAGTACCAGCTCTAATACTTGTATTTATTCTCTTTTGACTAGAAGTCTGCTGTAGATTTTATGATAAAAGAAAGTCATGTTCTGTGCTAATTGATAAACGTCTATAATTTTCGTTTCTTGCTCCCAAAGTGAAATAAAGAACATATTTTATTTTTATTTATTGTTCTTGTTAGTTTAGTTTAGTTTTGTTTTAGTTTTAGTTGAACATCTTAGTCTTACCATAGTCAGAGAAAAGTATATTAAAAGTAAGTATATTTTAGTAAAGTTTTAGTCAATGAAAACTGTTTTAGTCATCAGATTATACTGAACATCAAGTCTAGACAATTTGTTTCTTTATCTAAAGTTCTGATGTTTAACTTTAATTAGTAAGTTACAAAACAGCTGCTTTAAAACATAAAGTCTATAATATTTTTCTCCCCTTTTTGTAAACTTAAATAACAGCTTTTAATATGAATTTGAGTCTAGATCAACGATATTGCGTGTTGATGATCGAGTCACATTGTTTAACGTCAGTCATAACTAACACTGCTACACAGCATGAGTCTACTACTCCAGCTGTCCCCCCTCCTCCCTTGAGCCCTCGTTACCTATCTGGGAGCCAGGTAAGGTCCAGCGGGACGCCATAACGGAGGGGAAGGACAGCCCGGGGTCCTGCATGCTCCCCGGATCCTCTGAACCACCAGAGACAGTAAAACCCAACCGGAGAGAGAGAGAGGTCCTCAGGGCTGTTTTGGGACTAGCTTCCTGTCCTCTTGTTGAGGCCGAGCGTCCTTAGCTGTCCACCATGAGTGGAAAGGAAGCGACACAACTCCTTCTCTCATGTACGTCCTTTCTGCTCGTTGCTCCGCTGACTTCTTCTTGAGTTTTACTCCACAGCCAGTTTTGTTCTTCTCTAAGCTGCTGCAGAAATCCACTGAAATCTCCAGAGCAGCAAAGAGCCAGAGGCTTTAAGAGGGTTGACACACACCACAGGGCCCTCTAGTACTCTCCTCCCAGACGTCCAAGCGCACACACGCACACACACACACACACACACACACACACACACACACACACACACACACACAAGCAGAAACAGCGAAGACATCCTCACCAACACAACATCTACTTTCTTGCTCTGATGACCCAAAGAGTTCTGCACCAGAGACTCAAACTATCCACCTCAGGTCGGGTGTTTTTGGTGTAAACTCTTGGTTTGAATCCTGACTGGAATCAGGGAAATAAAACAAAGCATACCACACACAGGAAACACACTCACAGTAACCCCAAATAACACACACACACACACACACACACACACACACACACACACACACACACACACATATTTGCACACTCACACACAGCTTGGAGTTCCTCGGCTTTAATCAGCTTACAGGCTTCAGACTTCGTGGCCCCTTTGGGAACAGGGACCACGCTGCAAATATATTCATCACATAGATGCACCCGTCACACAGATCCTAATGCAGGACGTCCTGTGGCTGACAGGTCATATGCCTCTCACTACTGTGTGCGCAGCAGACTGGACCGTGCTTTAAAAACACCAAATAGGTTTGATGGGTTTCATTTTTATAGTTCAATGAATTAGTCCTTAAATCTGCAGTAGGCACAGTTTATTAACAAGGCTAAAGCTTAACTTTGGGCTCTCGTACGACGCCACAAAGCTGAACGCACTGAGCTGGAAGGAGAGTGGATTCTGGACTTACATTCAGGTCTGTCGCGTCTCTTTACTGTACAACTGACCCGTCGGCCACTTTACCTTTGTGTTGCAGATTAAAGCGTGTTTGTGTTTCTGCGTGACACCGGTTATGCTCAGCGAGGTGTTCATTGCAGTATTCTCCGAAAACACCAGAGGTGGTACAAACATAAGACCATAAGACTAATAAATAACACACACACACACACACACACACACACACACACACACACACATACACACACACACACACACACACACACACAAAGTGCAATCCAACTACTGCAATAAGCAACCTCCTTATTGTTTGTTTTTGTCTTTTGTTTTTCTTAGATGGACATTATAATTGCCTCTCATATTTATGTTATTGTATTTATTATATTGTATTTTATATATCTTTTTATATTTACTATTTATTTTTTTTCTTTTATGGAGCCTACCAGCTGAAGCATTTCATGTCTGAAAAGTTACACAGATTCAGAGGTGCACGACGAAGCGCTGCAACAACTTGCGACGACTTTGTGCACAACGTGCAACGCTAAAGAGTCTGCAGCCATGCTAGCAGCTCGCTGAGGCTGTACTTTAACACAACAATGCTTTGTGCTAAATGCTAACGTCAGCATGCTAACACAGTGACAACGCTAACACGCTAATGTTTCGCAGGTAAAAGGTTCCAAGCTCTCAGTTTAGCAAGTTAGCATTGCTAATTAGCAGTACACACGAAACACAGCTGAGGCTGATGGGAATGCCGCTTTTACAGGTTTTTAGTCATAAAGTATTGGACAAATTCAGATTTTGGTAATACAGTCCTGTATCTTTTGACATGAGTCAGCTTAGCTTTTGTAAATGTTCCATCCATCAAACCATCATTATTTATTTATTATATCATATATATAGATATATATTATATCTAATATTTATTATATTATATTATATATCTAATATTTATTATATTATATATTATATTATATATATTATATTATTTATTATATTATATATATATTATATTAATTATATTATATATATTATATACTATTTATAATATAATATTATATATAATATATATATATATTATATATTTATAATATAATAGTATGTATTAATTTATATATTATTTATTATATTATATATATATATATATATACATATAATATTTATAATAAAATAGTATTTATTTATATATTATTAAGTATATTATATGTATATATATATATATATATATATATATATATATACATATAATATTATTTCTACATATTATTTTATTATATTGAGTTGAGGATACTGCACACTGACGATGAGATAATGTGACGCACGTCATACATAGACGGATAGATGTTAACCTGAGGGGTCGGTGTGCTCGTGACGCTCCGCGCTGCCCTCGTCGTCGCCGTAGTGACCCTCTCGGTCGTGGTAATACCCGCGGTGCGAGTGCTCGCGGTGCGTGTGGTGCTCGTAGTGCGAGTGCCGCGAGTCACGTTCGACGTCGCTGCTGCCGTTGGAGTGATGTCTGCGCCTTTTCCGTCTGTGGGAGACTGGAACACCGATGTAGAGCGGCTGGGCCTCTGAGAGAGAGAGAGAGAGAGAGAGAGAGAGAGAGAGAGAGAGAGAGAGAGAGAGAGATTTAATCAAAAACATTTCATTCTTTATGTTTTCATTTAAAGTCTCTCCACTAATAAAGCGTTAACTTTAACCAGATTGTGTAAAACATTAAATTGTGAGCTCCTCAGTGAAACTATGAAGTCATGATTGATTCTTCTGAGACCAACAGTCATGTGACAACAAATCAGAGAAACTTTGACTGAACTTCAGGAAGTGAACACAGAGAGGAGAGGGAAGGGGAGAGGAGAGGAGAGGAGAGGAGAGGAGAGGAGAGGAGAGAGGAGAGAGGAGAGGAGAGGAGAGGAGAGGAGAGAGGAGAGAGGAGAGGAGAGGAGAGAGGAGAGGCTGAGACGTGTCAATAGTTCAATATTCATAACACGTAGAACATCCATGTTTTTCCAACTTTGGTAACACTTGTGGACACTTGGAGACATGTTGGATATGTAGATTCCTGTGTTTTCCAGAGTCAAGTATTTGGTACAACAAAATACGGGACGGCGTCCTTTTTCATGCTTGCGCAACCTTAACTTAGGAGAACTAGAGCGAGCGCAAACGCAACGTTAACGCCTTCTCACCATCTTCATCATCGTAGTGCCTGTGGCCTCTACTTCTCCCTCGCTGCCAGTCGTGATGATCCATCCTGGAACATGCAGAGAGAAGAAGAAGAAGAAGAAGAAGAAGAAGAAGAAGAAGAAGAAGAAGAAGATGAAACATGGAGTCTGGTGGAAAGAGATCAGCAGGTTTGAAGAACCCTAAATAAACCAGAAGTCATCACATTTCTGTCTGCTTCGTAAAGGTCTCAGTGACTCTGCACCGTGAGAGCTTCAGGGCCGGATGGTGATCCATGCGCCACGGAGAACCTCAACAGATCGATGGATGGCGAGAGGAAAACTCAATGGAAAACCCGAGCGGACCTTCAGCACCAGACTGCGGCTCAAGCCGAGCTGGACTCCAAAAGGAGAAGAAAAACTGATCTCCAGTCGGTAAAATACCATAAAATATGGGACTAACTTGACCAAATGACTAATTCAAAATGATTGAATGTATGATAAACCCAAACTTAAAAATTAAAATAAACCATAAAACACATTTCAGTAACACCCAGACGTCTTCTTGTAAATGATTGGTACAAAGGGAACTGATCCTGGACCGGGTTTCTCTTCCCAAAGCTGGATTTGGGGGAGTTTTCTAGGCTGATCAATAGATGTCACTTCTGATCGCTAACTAGTCCCTGAAGCCTGATCAGTGACTGTGAAGGACAGTCACATGAGTGCAGTCATGCGCGCACACACACACACACACACACACACACACACACACACACACACACACACACACACACACACACACACACACACACATGCGGTTGTATTGAACATTTTCAAATCTAGAAGATAAAGTCAGAAGAGGTTTCAGATGTGCAGAACGTTTTCTTTATGTTTGGGTTTGGTCACAACAACCATTATGTTCATAAACATTTGTTTTAATTGCTAAAAAGCAAAAATACTTTTACTTTTAAGTATATTTTGATCTCAATACTTTTGTACTTTCTCACTTGAGCTCGGCTTTTGATGCAGGACCTTTACTTTGAAAATATTTTTTCTACATTGTAGTATTACTGTGTACTTTAAACAGACAAAAATAAGGAGCATTACTTTATCATGTTATAGAGGGAAAACATCATTGTAGCCTTTGAGACACGTTGTTCTTGTCCTCTCAGGACATCCGTAGCTCAGTGATGAACAATGAAGCTGTAAACGACCGTTTACGTTCATTAGACGTCACGTTAGTTCCTCACAGCCGGTCTGTGGCTCCTATGTCAGCAGTAAAACTTTACAACTGAACCGGACTGTTTCTGGTGTTGTATCGAGACGCCATCAAGACATTTCAATTCATTTGTAAAGCAGATTTAAAGATACAACTTTAGAAGTTTCACACAAAAAAAACCGAGAATTTGTGGCATTTCCTTTTGACTGGTTTGGAGCGAGTCGGTATCAGCTACAATTTACCCATGACTGAGAAACAGAGAGCGATCGTCACAAGTTTGAATTGTTCTTTTATGTCAGCGAGAATTTGGCACAAAAAAAGAATTGAGTCAACGAGTTAAATGTTTGCAGGTCAGAAGGTTTTTCCTCATATTTATACATCAACTCTTTTTCAAACAGCTCCAGTGAGCGTAAAAACCTGAGGAAGATTGATAGAACTTTGCCGTTTCTCTACTGAGATACTTCCTGTCCATTACCACAGAGTAGCATAGAGGTAAGTCTTACATTAACTGGACAAACTGTGCTTGTGTGCATTGACCCTGCATTGTGTGGTCGGGCTGAGCACAGCCGTGCCCCGTGGTCACAATCAGTCAGTGGAGCCCCCTGGAAAGAGGCCAACCGCCCCCCCCCCCCCCCGCCCCCCCCGTCAATAAAACGCTAGAGAAGCACACCAGCTGCAAAAAGTAGACCAAAAAGTGTTGACCAGAGACTCACAGCCAATAGTTCAACATCATTTATGTATTCATAAGTAACAAAAGAAACATTGAACACATTACTTCAAATGGTCAACTGTGAAATATCAAAGCAGGTAGAAAATAACTTTAACATAATATAGTGCAGAAAACTCCGTTCTCACAAACACATTTAGAAAACCTGCAGTCTCAAAAGAAATATTTCATTTGTCACCAATACAAGAGTTGTAGTTTTTTTAGTGAAGTGGTATTTGGATACGTAGAGTAAACACAAAGTATTTTTATCTACATCACTTTGTGAAAAACTGCAGTATTTTTCTGGGTTAGTAGAAACAGAATCAGCAGAAAACTGCTCTTTAAAATGTTATTGTCTTTTATTTTTGGTGACTTTAGTGTTCGGTTTGTTCAGTAAAGAATGTTGCAAATAATTCCCTTTTGTTTGAATTGTTTGATTCCACAAACGATTTGTTTTATTTTAGCAGAATACTGAAAGCAGCAGAAACTGAGTACACTTTAATATCTGTTTATTTATCACAAGTAATATCATCACAGCATATTGTCCTCTTTAAGTGCAGCAATCATCAGGGAAATAATCACCTTTTTAAACTTAAAGATCTGCACAGATTGATATTTTATTCATCTATTCAACAGTTTCCTCCAAACTGACGATTCTCATTCTACATTCGGTCTGATTCAGTAGTTTGAAAGAGCAAAATATTAAATGTGAGGAGACAAAAACAACATCAGTCAGCAATTAAATCAACATCAAAACAAACAAATCTCACACTGTAATAAACAATGTTGTAAAAGTTTATGACTTACCGGACGTGAGAGACGAAGCTGAGAAAAAGCCCAAATATACAAGATACCTCAGTATTTTTGTTGTGTCAAAGTATCCTAATAAAGCATAAACATATACTCAGAATAACTAATACTTCAACAATGTTCTGTAAGAAATCTAAAGAAGAAAACCACGAAGAACTGCTCTCAATGACTGTTCAGACAATCTGAGCATCAGACACTGGATGCTGCTGCAGTGACACTGTGTGTGTGTGTGTGTGTGTGTGTGTGTGTGTGTGTGTGTGTGTGTGTGTGTGTGTGTGTGTGTGTGTGTGTGTGTGTGTGTGAGTGTGTAAAATCCATTCACACTTTCGTCTGGTTTAGGATAACGAGTGAAAGTAATTCTAGTAAATGGAATAAAGTACAATTATGAGATACATGTACTTCACTGTAGTATTATCATACAGTACTTTTATGATATACTTCTGCGACATTACAAAGAGAAACATTCTATTTAACTGCCTTCATTTGAAAGCGTTAGTTGAAGTAGAGCTGCAGGATAATCGTTCACTCGTTGAAGTCATTTTCAGCCTCTCAGATGTGCAGAATTCCTGCTTTTCTGTCTTTATAAATCATATTAAATCATATTAAACTGATTACCTTTTGGCTTTGAACTCACAAAACACACATTTAAAGATATCACCTCATGCTTTAAGAAACTGAGATGAACCAAACAATAAAACAATCAGCAGATTAAATCGTTTAGTCATATTTGTTATTTTACAGATTAAGATTTTAAATTCAGAATATGATATATTTATTTATTATAGCTGCGTCATTATTCTCATAATTAATCAATTAATTTTTAGTCTATCAAATGTCACAAACAGTTCAAATACACATCAAAATGTCCAAAGTTTTTAATTTTTGATTTTTTCCGACTAACTCCCAAAAATGGTCAATTTTCAGTGACTACCTTCACATTAATAATCTACTGTAGTAATATAGTAATACTTTGGATATGACAACATTGTGAATTGATGATGCTCATGTTAGCATCATATTCCATCTGGTTATTATAAATGGAGCCTTTTGTTATTAAGATGTGTGTGATTTGTTGATATTATTCTGACATGTATGTATTCAGAATATGAGTCTCAGCTTGTGACATACTCTGTTCTCGTACTGAGCCGTTATTAAAAGAGAAGCTTGAAGAAAACACTTCTGAACTGTCAGAGACGACGTGACTACAGCTGGAACAGAAAGACATTTAAAGTTATGTCTGCAGGACATCATGGGGTTGTTTGACGTGAATTGTTTTACGTTGAGTATGAAGGGCTGCACGTAAGCGGGAATATTAGTGGAATATTTATTTGCATCAGCCATAAACACTTTAGTGGGAATATTTGTGTCTTTTTCGGAATAGTGGTCAAAAACCAGAATATTTTCTTCATTAATGTTTTTCGTGCGATTAAATGACAATAAGAAAAATGCACAATAATAATAACCCTCTTCTGTCAACTGGTTTAAGGTGAAAGAAACACTTTGGTTTGTGGGAAATGAAGTCTGAGTTTTGCAGAAAAACACTTAAAATGCAACTTATATACACATTATGTTTATCAATGACGTGCGGTGAGGTTCGTGTCTGGTGAGGCACTGACACTACATAAATCAGATTTACAAATATATGAACCCAATAGAGTAGCTTAAATCACCATTCAATTGGCAGCTTGCACATTGACTACTGGTTGTTTTTCATATCAGCATTCTTTACACACACATAGGCAAAGTACATATTTGATTCCACCGGGAGCGTTTCAGAAGCGGAGCGCTCGCGGGCGCCACCCGCGAAAATCGTGAGATTCCGCGATAATCTGTGTAACAACCCCGGATGTATAAAGAGAACAACAAACACATAAAAGGTTACTTTACCTGTCCGACGTTCAATTGCTGTTGATTTAGTCATATTTCCTTGTTTTTTGAGACATTTTTAAGCTTGGATATATAATCTTACATTTTTGTGATCAAAGCAAAATAGAAGAAGAAGAAAAGTGTAGAAGAAGAGCAACGACAGAACAAGCATGAACCCGACCCGTGGGCTCTCGCACGCCCTCTTCTTTGAGGCAGAGTAGTGTTTGCCTCTCTGTGCTTTTTCACAGCGGTTTCTGTCAGATCAGCAACAATAAATATGTTCTACACAGACGTGAAATACATTACCTATTATATGGAAAGAAAGGACATATAATAAAAGTCTCTACAAGTATTACAGTGGTGACAAACAATGAAAAAGCAAAAGGCACACGCTCAACCCAGTTAGTGAGGATTCACAATCTGAGGTGAGACACAGCTCGTCGCTGCCTCACCTCACGTGTCTCCTCTGTTTGAACAGGACATGCGCTAATTCAGCGATTTTGATTATAAAAATGCTTGAAATGATTGGAATCATACAGAAATTACATTTATAGCACAGATCATTAGAGAAATATTCATATTTATTTTATTTTAGCATTATTTGTTTTTTACTTGTCATGATGACAGTCTCCCCTGACCGCACGTCCCTGAGCAGAGGAAGAAGATATATCAGACTTTGATACACACGTTATATTTTTAATGTGATTTATTGACCGTAAGAATAATATAGAATATATCACCAGCCTGATCCTTTAACATCTTTTATATATAATTACATACAAACTAATCCTGAGGACAATCGATGAGGCAACAAATTAATTGACGTTCACATGCTCGCCACACGGTGAAGCCATAAACATGACAAACACATGAACCGTGTCACCACTAGATGGCGCTGATGAACTGCTTTAACGTTGAGTAGGAGCGCTGGAAGATCATCATGCTGACATGATGTCAGTAATCCTCTTACTGTTCTAGACAGCGACATCAACCAGACTCATGAACCACTTAGTGTGATAAACAAAGATGATCTGACTGGAAACAACCTTCTGAGATTAAAATAGATTAATTAGATGTTATCTATTTATATTGTTTATTGATCCCCAAAAGGGAAATTCACAAGAAAGCAAAAGCAGCAGAATGCGAAGTAAAAAACAAGAACAAGCCAAAAATAAGAAAAGTAATTAAAGATAAATAAATTAAAAAACCTGTGCACACTGTAAACATTATATCAATATCAATATATATATATATATATTATATAATATAATATATATATTATACTATATCAGTGAAGTGTGCAAATATTTGTGCAAAAGACGTCCAGTCCTGCATCCATGAAGTGTGAGTTATTTAGAGTACAGATATATGTATGAATACTAAGTACAATACACATAATAACATAGTAAAGTATATACATAATATATGTGCAGTATATGTCATATCAACACAGTTGGGTTAGAAGCCAATTCAGTAGTGATCTATGAGGATGAAAAGGAAAACTGCTGGATTACAGTTACTTTTTATTAGTTACTATACTACTAATCTACCCAGTAGTATACAAAGTATGTAACACAGGCTGCACATTGACAAACCACAATAAAACACTCTTATATGTATTTGTTAGTGATAATATTAAATATTAATATAACATTTATATAACATATATTAAAAGGAGCCTTTCTGCAGAATAGTACTTGTAATTTTCGTACTTACAAGTACATTTTAAGTAAGTATTTACAGTAGTAAGTACATTTTGCTTGTAATTTTACCAACAACTCATGACTTTTACTAAATAGATGATGTATGTTAGGAATTGAAGAGCGTACCACATGATATAATGATTCAAACATATAATACAAACATTTTAGTGGTAAAATACCATATTCATACAGTGATTTAACTAATATAATGTAAATGTAAACCTGTGGCGTATGTACTGTATGTGTGCATAGTGTGGTAAAAGGAGATATAATGATAATGTAACTGAATACATATTTTTAAAAATGTATTGGAAAGAAGACATACTACTACTTCTTATACTACTACTCCTATTTACATAAAAGAATACATCCAAATACGTTTGTATCATTTGCTTCGAGCAGAAGATAAGATAATAAGAAGATGAAGTATGTCAATAACTTAGGTATCCATAAAGTATTGTCAAAGAATATCAGTGGATAACATGCAGGTACTCCTCGTGACTGATGATGTACTTGTACACTGGATGGTGAAATAGGTGCAGAATGTTAAAAAGAGCTTTCAGAGCAGAGACTGTGAGAGGTCCAGATACCAGTATTTACTCATGTACTGAGTATAGTTTCAAGGTACTTTTACTTTGCTTTAGTATTCCCATTGCATGCTATACTTCTGCTCCACTACATCTTTATAGTACATTTTACTGCATAACATTCATCTGACAGCTTTAGTTACTAATACAACATAAGATAGGCTTATTAAATATAACATTGTTAAAGAATAAACTAATGGTTCTAAATATCTTTGTTTGTGATGAATGTTAGAGGCCCAAATATGTCAAATTATGTAATATTTCACAACAAACACAAAGATGAGAGAAACATCCAATAAAAAAATATATACACTTGTGTATCAGAGCTTAGTTTCTTCTTCTTCTTCTGTCCTATTAATCGTCAGAAAACTCCTAAAGCTGCATTCTCTCTAGTGTCCATCAGGGGGCGACTCCTCTGGTTGTATAGAAGTCTATGAGAAAGTGACTCTACTTCTCTCTTGATTTATTCCCTCAGTAAACATTGTAAACATGAGTTTATGGTCTCAATCTCTAGTTTCAAGTCTTCTTCAATACAGCATGATGTTCATTTAGTAAATTATGGTCCATTTAGAGTCAAACAGACCATAAAGCAGGGTATGCTTCAGGGGCGGGGCTACACAGTGATTGGCAGGTCTCTACCACAGCATGGTAGTGCTTCTTCCACCAGGAAATACTGTATCTGTACGTTTCTATTATTGAATGTAATGATTGGACTCTTGCTCTTGGCGTGTGAATAATCTTATTGTTTTGTGTATTCAATCATTTTTGTAATGTATTCATAAGAATATCATTCTATATTCCTGGCAGGCTGCAGCTTCCCTTCCCTCCATCCTATCACTTAATTTTGTTCTCTCATCAGCTTTCTTTATTTCACGTGTTCGTATTAAACTCCAGGTATTACATTTCTGCTGCGCTGCTTATTAATGAATCAACCAATCTGCATATCAGATAGATAACAAACACTTCTGTTTGAAGAGTCTTCTGGAGGGATGATCCGGTGTGACCGTGACAATCACACACACACACACACACACACACACACACACATACACACACATATACACACACACACACATTTCATATCTGATGTAATATGTGGAGCGAGAATCGAGACCTCGGGGCAAAAGAAGCAGATTTGCATTTAGACCTGACACACACACACACACACACACACACACACACACAGACACAGACACAGACGCACACGCACACGCACACGCACACGCACACGCACACACACACACAGACACAGACACAGACACACACACACAAAGCACACAATGAGATATTTCCAAAATGATGATGAAAATGTGTTTCAATAATTCTTGTTCCAACAGGATTTGAAGACTATTTTAATCAAAGCAATAACTGTGTCTTCATCGTGTATGTTTCTGAACCACAGCTTAATAACTTCATTATTAAGTCGTCATTCCTTCATATATCTCAAATAAAAAACGTGATGACAGGAAGTCTATGAAACAAGAACGGCGCAGACAAAACCAAACAATATAACACAATGAAAGAGTCTGAAGTTGGGAATTTGAAGTGGTAAAAGTAAACGATGAATTTAAATGAGAGGGATAATTAACAAAAAGTTTGACAGAACCAACCTTCATTTTTAAAAATAAAAAAAAAAAGATCAGACACTATTATAAACAATCTTCCTGCAGAATTCTTTATTTTTTAACAACTTGGCAACACAAACAATGCTCTTAAAAACAACTTAAGTGATGAATAAAACATAAGTTTATTAACAATAAATCAGTGGTGGAGGAAGTACTCGCATTAATTAAAGGTAGTAATATTACAGTAAAAAAAACTCTGTAACACGAAAAAATCTTAATTAAAAGTACATTGTTATTTTTTCTTATTATTGTGAATTATTATTATTTGTGTATTATTATTTATACTTAGTATTACAAAAACAA
Source organism: Cebidichthys violaceus (assembly GCF_023349555.1). Lineage (NCBI taxonomy): Eukaryota > Metazoa > Chordata > Actinopteri > Perciformes > Stichaeidae > Cebidichthys > Cebidichthys violaceus. The sequence goes on from NW_027176285.1 coordinate 11,499,551, forward strand.
AGTACTAAGAATTGTATTCAGTTACTATAATAAATTATTATACATTAAATTAATTATTTTAATTAAATTAATAATTATTATTCTTTATATCACATTGTTAAACTGACATATGACTGGATTGTGTTTATTTTAAATTTGTCATTATTGTGTAGAAAAGTGATAACAGAGCACATACATGGACACATATTATTAATAATTAGCGTTGAGGCCTGAACTACATAATAATAATAATATAATAATATAATGATAATAATAATATAATAATAATAATATAAAAGGTCTGTGAGATTTGAATAGAGAAGCCTCCACAGGTTCTTGTTACCGAGGTCTCACTTTTTAATGAGAGTTTTGAAATGAAACCAGGTGTTGATGCAGATAACCCCCTTCCCCCCGTCTCTCCTCGTCCATGTCACCTCGTCACCTCGTCTCCTCATCACTTGTCCAGACAGGCTGTCTCTACCTGCAGCTGTGAGGGGAGCAGGTGAACAATGAGATTGAAGAGGAGTTTGTGGAGGAGCCGAGAGATGAACCCTCCGGTCTGTCAACTGATTTTATATTTCTCTGCAGCAGCTGACATGTTGACATAGTGACCTTTAACCTTTAGTCACTGAGCCTTGAATTCACAGCAGAGACGTCAGCATGTTGGTTTAAACACGTCCTTTTATACACATGTATAATAATACAATGTATATATATATATATATATATATATATATATATATATATATATATATGAGTAATATATGTATATATTGTCTACTCATCAAATGTTGAAGCTTGAAATCAATAAACACGAGTTTACAAACATGAGTGGAAAATGTGTGCACAACTTTAGTTTAACACTATATACTTCATTGTTAATATTTAATATTAGGACTATGTGTTGGCTGGAATCTGTTGGTACGACAGGAATGAGCTGCAACAAAATTAACTTTATAGACAAACATAATTTTAAAAGATAAAGTTAAAGACAGAAAGTTATTTATCTTGTGTTCTATCAGTGTCAGGTGTTATTTTATATAAAACGACTTTGTTGAATTTGACTCGAGTCGGATAGAAAGTAACAAAACGTTATGAACTTCCATTAGTTATATTAGTATTATTTTTTCCAAAAATGTCATAATTTCCCTTTTAATTATATAAAAAATTATATATATTATATATATATATATATATATATATATATATATATATATATATATATAAATATGAATGAATTTACTTATTGTGATGCAGAACAGCTTTCTGGGTAAAACACAGATTAACGTCCACGTGATTCTTCACAGTTGTGCTCAGTGTTGTGTTGCACGTTCTGACGAGTCAGACGTGTCGCACTCGTACAGGCTCAGAGAAAATTGCTGCAATACTTTCGTGCCAAGTTTCTCGCGTTACTTTCGTGTCACGTTATTTCATGTCGCATTTCTTTCATTCCAAGTTTCTTTCGATCCAAGTTACTGTCGTCTCCCGTTTTTGTCAGGTCGCGTTACTTTTGTTTCATGTTTCTTTTGTTCCATGTTTCTTTTGTTCCATGTTTCTTTTGTCCCATGTTTTTTTTGTTCCATGTTTCTTTTGTTCCATGTTTCTTTTGTTCCATGTTTCTTTTGTTCCATGTTTCTTTTGTCCCATGTTTCTTTTGTTCCATGTTTCTTTTGTTCCAATTGTTACTGTCGTCCTGTGTTTCTAACGTGCCACGTTACTTTCGGGATGCGTTGCTTCCGATCCAAGTTTCTTTCGTCTCCTGTTATTGTCAGGCCGTATTATCCCGCGTTACTTTCGGGATGCGTTTCTCTCGTGCGGCGTTACTTAGAGAGAAACATAGAATTAACACATTAAAATACTTAAATGGCAAGTGCTCCTTCTCCCTCATTAAAAAGTCCAGAATATAGTATGCAAAAAAAAAAATCATTCCACAAGATGACTGATACACTCTTTTATGGGAAAGTTTTCTTTTTGTTTTTTCAACGTTTTACTGTTTTGTATTTGTGTTTTTATGTGGTGAAATGTTTCCGCTGCCATCTTGGCCAGAACCAACTTATCCCTCAGATTCAAGATCTCATTGGGATTATCCTGGATACATAAAGCTTAAATAGAAAATAAATTAATTTAAACTTTGCAAGTACATCATTCTAAACATTTTTAAATCATTGTATCCGCTTTATAGTGTGTTATAAACATTATAGTGTGTTACAAACCATCTATTTATTAGTCATATACTGTCACCTGTTGGACATTATAACCCATCACATTACATAAGAGACAATAAACTCAGATGGACTCTAGTCTAATCCTGCTGAGTCCTGATACATTATTTCGTATTTCAGGGTCCTGCAGTGATTTCCAATAGCTGATATCTGCCAGACACGAGCAGGAGGAATCACTGTGTGTGTGTGTGTGTGTGTGTGTGTGTGTGTGTGTGTGTGTGTGTGTGTGTGTGTGTGTGTGTGTGTGTGTGTGTGTGTGTGTGTGTTTATAGGGAAGCGGTGAGTGAGTGAGTGTGTGTGAGTGAGTGAGGGGGGGAGTTAACAGTGGAGGGAGCGGGTGTGGCGGGTTAAACAGCCTGAATAACGTCAATGATTTGCGCGCTGCTTCGTGGGTTTTTTGGTGCGTTTTGGAGCGCGCGGCTCCACGGTGCGTAAAAACGGCTCCACAACAACATGTGGGAATTGCGCTTTTTACATTTCCACTGCTCCTTTTCCTCCTAGACAGAAATCCATTCCAGTAACAGGACTCTGCTCTATTTTTAACACCCAACAAGCTGGTGTCCAGAAAGATGGACCCTCTCTACCCTCTCAACGCCAGCGATGATTTCAACGCCACGAACGGGACGAACGGGACGAACGGGACGAACGTCTCCGGTAACTCCAGCGACGGCTTCAACCAGTTCGTGCAGCCGGCGTGGCAGATCACACTCTGGGCTGTCGCTTACTGCAGCATCGTCGCGGTGTCTGTGGTTGGAAACATGGTGGTCATCTGGATTATTCTGGCGCATAAACGCATGAGGACCGTCACCAACTACTTTCTGGTGAGTGCTGCGTGTTGACTGCTTTTTTAATAAGAAGTAAACTTCTACCATATGTTTTTGTTTGATAAGACAGCTTTGTTAACTGTTTGGGATGGTTTTCAGTTTGTGTCCCCACTCGAATGGATTTTATTTAGAATTCCTGATGAAAGCACAAATCAGGTGCATCCAACTGCAGCAATCCTTCATTTAAATACATTAAACCAAATAAATACATGCTGCTGACTGCCACGTGTCTGGGCTAATTAAGTGAATTAATGCATCTTGACTCCTACAATAAAAACAGAACAGTGTTTAGTGTTTGACTCTCTGGAGAGATGAGTTATCAGGAACAAAGAATAATTGAAATGTGTGTGATCATTCAAAAACGGAAGTATATGATGCATCAAATGAAAAATACCAGGAAGTTTTATGATTAATTTAATAATTAATTAATCATTTGATCTACAAAATAGAGACATATCTAAAATTAAAAAAATGTCTTAAAGCCTTAAAAGACCTCTTATTGCTTGTTTTGTGAAACCAGAAGTCCCAAAATCCAAAAGATCTTAAATTCACTGTCACATAAGACAAAGAAAAGCATAAAATCATCACATTTCTGAAGCTAATTCTGGCATTTTTGCTTAAAAATCGCCATAAACGATTACAATAGTTGGCAATTATTATTCTTTTGTTTGACTAATTGAATACAATTTGAGCTCTATTTCGAAGTCAGGAAATTGTCGCCCTATTACCTCACAATCCGGCCCAAATGCACATATTCAGAACAGCATGGACAGTAATACATGTTGTATTTGGAGTTCTTTGATATAAAACCTTCTGTAAAAAAAAGGATGCAAATTCAAAGACTTCATGTGTTTTATTAAATCTCCTTCTTTACAGAACAGGCTCAAACATAAAGTGTTTAATACATATATATATATATATATATATATATATTAAGAGAGAGAGAGAGAGAGAGAGAGAGAGAGAGAGAGAGAGAGAGAGAGAGAGAGAGAGAGAGAGAGAGAGAGGTAACTCATCGGTTTAGTATTGATCTTCTGCAGCGTGTCAGAAGGTAGATATTATCCGTACATTTATCCCTCAGGCAGCTCTTCCTCTCAGGTTGTTTTCTGTCTTCAGCAACCAATCAGATGCATTAGTTTGTATTTTGTTAGCAGAGAATCTGCAGGTCTTAAAAAAGGGTTGAATTCAGGTTCTTCTACAACAAAAGGACTTAGAAGAAAAACATCTAAATTTAAGAAGTCAATAGACCTTCCCTTGAGACTTCATACACGTCTGAACTAATATTGTCGTGACGGTGGATGGTTCTCAGGAGGCCTGTCGATCTGTTTTTGTGGAGTTTCTTTCAGCTCCATCACACCTGCAGCAAACACGTCCAATACTGCAGCTACAGCAGCTAGGAAGCTTATCGTCTTATAATGGACTAGCGTTGATAATTTAGTTAATTATCTGGGTCAGTTTGCATTAATTCAAGTTATTAAATCAAGAGAATTGTTTTTATATACTGCTTATCTGTGTCAAGTCAATGAAAGCCTCCTTAACAACAGGCTCAGATACGAACAAACAGCCGTTACCCCCAGAATGCCAGAGCTCCATATCCCCTGAACAACGTCGAAGAGACCAAGACAACTACAAAGAGACACAAAATGACCACAAAGAGACACCAAACAACTACAAAGAGATTCAAAATGAACATAAAGAGACACAAAATAATTAAAAAGAGACAAAGAATAAACACAAAGAGACATAAAACAACTACAAAAAGACACCAAATTACCAAAAACAGACACTAAACAACTACAAACACTAAACAACTACAACTACAAAGGGACACAAAACAACTACAAAGAAACACAAAATGACCACAAAGAGAGATAAAGAAAACATTTGTCTCCCCCGATGACTTCCGTACAATGGCGTAGGCCCTATTCTTTAGGAAATAAGGTCCAACGGTGGGACACCGGAAGAGGCGAGACTTGTCCTATATGGACCCGAAAGACTGCTTGGAACTACTGACAATTATGTGATATGATAATAACTAGCGTAGGCCCTATTGTTCCAACCGGATTACCTTTAAATCTCTATACTTTAATCGGTCTGAAACATTTGTTAGATGTTCTTAAAGTGAACCTGAAGAAACCCTGGTCAGGGTTGCATGTGGTACAAGAAGATATAAAATGACAGACTGGTCTACATTATCAAAGAATAGTTATTTTAACTCCAACATGTCTTTTGCATGAAGAAAAGAAATCCTGCATCACGTTTGTAGGTTTTGATGTAAACAACTCTTCCCTCGCTCTCCTGCAGGTGAACCTGGCCTTTGCAGAGGCCGCCATGTCAGCATTTAACACGGTGATCAACTTCACCTACGCTGTTCACAACGAGTGGTACTTTGGTTTGGTGTACTGCCGCTTCCACAACTTCTTCCCCATTGCAGCCATATTTGCCAGCATTTACTCCATGACGGCCATCGCTCTGGACAGGTGTGTGTGTGTGTCTGTGTCTGTGTGTCTGTGTGTGTGTGTGTGTGTGTGTGTGTGTGTAATGAGACATGTATATGTATTTAGATAAACGTCAATATAAAGGCTTTTTTCATAGTTTCTCACTTTCATTGTTCTATGAGCAGTTATGAAGAAGAAGAAAAAGGTCTGCAGACATGCTAGTAGTTCTGTGAGGCTGTACTTAACACTAGCATGCTCACAGTAACAATGCTAACATGCTGATGTTTATATAATGTTCACCATGTGAACCATCTTATTTTACTTAGATGCATTTTGGGACTATTTCCCAGTAAAAGAATATTTGAAGTCTCCATATATTGATTTTCTACCTTCCAGGTCATGTTTCAGTTCATTCCAATGTGTCACGGACATTTGCAGAAACCTGAAACTTACTTGAGTAATTTATAAAAAACATTTATTTTTTTACTCACTGTACATAATCTCAGATGTGGTTGAGAGCGGCGGCGACAGCGAACGTCTTGGGCGGTGCATCTAATCAATGTTGTGAAAAACATCAAGTTAATTATCACATTAAAAACATCTGACAATTGGCAGATCTAAATGTCCTTGACTGCAACAACAGAATATTGTACGAAAACACAATGTTATGTGTAAAAACAAAGGTGGAATAAAATTTTCATTCACCTATTTAAAGCTGGTTTCAGGTCTCTGCTGGTTCACTTTCATACCGCTGTGAAATGAGTAGAAACCAATGGCTGCCTGGAAGAGATCAGGGAAATTAAAGCTTTAAAAAATGGTGCGAAATAAAGTAAATTATTTACAATATGTAGTTAATAAAACATGTAAAAACACCACGATATGATAAGACAGTTAAGTAAATTATGTATTGTAACAATGTCCCCACGTGTTAGATACATGGCGATCATCCACCCGCTGCAGCCGCGGCTGACCTCCACAGAGACCCGGGTGGTGATCGCGGTGGTCTGGATGCTGGCTCTGCTGCTGGCTTTCCCTCAGTACTACTTCTCGTCCACCGCGCTGCTGCCGGGACGCACGGTCTGCTACATCAACTGGCCCGAATACACAACGGTGAACTTCAAGAAGATGTGAGTGAATGGACCATAAGTTACTAAATGATCATCATGCTGTATTGAAGAAGACTTGAAACTAGAGATTGAGACCATAAACTCATGTTTACAATGTTTACTGAGGTAATAAATCAAGAGAGAAGTAGAGTCATTTTCTCATAGACTTCTATACAACCAGAGGAGTCGCCCCCTGATGGACACTAGAGAGAATGCAGCTTTAACACATGAAGCATCGGCTTCATTCAGCAGCCAAATGGACACTCTTGGTTACTAATCTTTGGTAAGCATGAGCTGCTCAGGTGTTCATTGATATCTTAGACCCTTAAAAAGAAAATGATTTAGGCTGCTGGTATATTCAATTTAGGATGATGAGTATTATTCCATGCTTGTTATATATATCCTGTGGCTGCAACACACCCTGGTGGGTAATACAGTTCAGGATACCTGCTGCAGCCTGGAAGAACCAGTGCAATAACCATTCTTTTGAGGGATTAAAATAATATATGAAATTAAACAGACCCTGCAGCTGAAATGACTCCTGTTCAGGTGATGAATCCGTCTGTGAGGGTCGTCCTCAATTTCTCCAGGAAATAATCTGCGGCGCTAAAAGCGGGGGAAAAAAGCAGCATTCGATGAATTTGCGTCCAGAAGGAATGTCTTATTGTCGTCTCTGACGGCCTCCAGAACACACCTGCTCAACCTCTCCGCAGAATAAAGTGTCTTTCATTTAGTGGGCCGGATTTCTGTGGGCTGATCTCCGGAGATGAGAAACCATTTCCATATGCTGGTGTGTGTGTATTCGAGTGTGTGTGTGTGTGTGTGTGTGTGTGTGTGTGTGTGTGTGTGTGTGTGTGTGTGTGTGTGTGTGTGTGTGTGTGTGTGTGTGTGTGTTTGTGTTTAGTCATGTAAACATATAGTCCATGATCTGATAGGAGACATCACACAGATCTCAGTTGGTAAAGTTTTCAAACAGTAGAAGCAAAAAACGAAATGCAAAATACTCGCCTGCGAATATTAATGGTCTGCACTGCCTTTGTCAAGATTGAAAGGAGTAATAAAGTTTGCTGTCTTGGTTCAGACCAGACGGGGGACATTAGGGGTTTCGTGGGGGACACAGGGGACATTTTCCCTAGACTTATGTGTCTGTCAGACGGCTGAAGGAAATACTAACACTCCAGCAGGGCAATAGCATGATGCACAACAGACTACAGGACAGGTCATTAAATAACTAGTCTACTCTAATAATATTATGACTTTTATTCTTGAAATATCACTTTATTTTCATAATATCACAACTTTTATGTTGAAAGATTCTGACTTCATTCTTATTAAATTACAAACGTAGTCCCATAATATTACGACTAAATGAGAATAAATATTTGAAAGCAATAAATAATGACCGACAGCCTCACTGCATTATATTCCAATAGATTTTAAATTTCCTTTCCACAAATAAAGAGATTTACACCATAAATGAATGCAGGAAACGAAACACGTTACACTCTGAAATAGTGGAACGTCTGTGTCTTTGAGGAACACAGTATCACTGGCAGATCGACACGACACCTTATCAATACATCTTCCCTAACCTCCTCTCATCAGATACTACGTGTGCGTGACACTGCTGATCTACTTCCTGCCCCTCGGCATCATGGGATGCGCGTACACGATTGTGGGTGTCACCCTCTGGGCGAGCGAGATTCCCGGAGACTCTTCTGAACGCTTCAAAGAACAGCTGATAGCCAAACGCAAGGTGATGCAAACACACACACACACACACACACACACACACTTTAGTGTTCCTGCTTTGTGGCCGTGCTCTTTCGCTAAACACCCTCATTTAGTTTAATGTTTTTTTAATCCCCCCCATGAAAACCAAAACAGTGAAAAGATTACTCTAAACCCGCCGTACTCTGTGTGTGTTTTCTGCGGCAGGTGGTGAAGATGATGATCGTGGTCGTGTGTACGTTCGCCGTGTGCTGGCTGCCGTATCACGTCTACTTCCTGCTGCACCAGTTCTTCCCCGAGTTGTTCGAGCAGCGCTTCATCCAACAGGTGTACCTGGCCGTCATGTGGCTGGCCATGAGCTCCACCATGTACAACCCCATCATCTACTACTGCCTCAACAGCAGGTAGGAGGGGTACTTCTTAATACCCTCCCTGTCAAAATGACTAGCTGTCTGTTTCTCTGTCTGCTCATGTGGTAGGTAATCCATGTTTGTGTCTGTAATCCCTTTTTAATCCACCCCGTTGTGGTTCTCGTCCCCTCGGCAGGTTCAGAGCAGGTTTCCAGCAGGTGTTTTGTTGCTGTGCTTCCACCAACGCCAAGGAGGAGCTGGAGCTCAAGTCACCGCGCTACCTGCAGACACAGGTGAGGGTAAGACACAGGTCAAGAGGGTCCTGTTTCTGACGGAGGATTAGAAGGTGCAGTGTACTGGATTCAGAGCAAAAAACATCAGTGCCACTGGTTCGGACTCTGGTGAAATCAGATGAAGTCAGAGACCGGTCCACCGTGGACAGACCCAGATCCCGCTTCACCTGCAGCCTTGGACCTGCAGTTGGAGCTCCAGAGGGAGGAGGAAAGCTCAGCTCCTGGCAGCAGCAACAGCAGCGTCTCCTCCTCCTCCTCCTCCTCCTCCTCCTCCTCCTCCTGGTGCAGAGCTTCTCCTCTCTGCTGGAGACCCAGGACGTATTGCTGGACCCGCTGGAGGGAAGGGAGGCACGGGAGAACCAGAACCGGGACTGAGAGGAGTACAATGAGGGAGTTTGGTGCTCAGGAACACTACCACTTTAGTCCACAGGGACCGCCAGAATCACCACTAACTGAAAGTTCCTTGTAGTAACTTTAAGTAAAAGAAGGTGGTATTAAACTCCTGACTCTTCTTCCCATGAATGAATCCATCTCTAACTTTTGTATTTACAGGTGAGCATCTACCGAGCCAGTCGGATGGAGACCGTCGTCTCCACCGCCGTCCACCCTGCAGCAGCGGAGCAGAAGAGGGCAGCGCTCCCGTCCAGCCAGCCTCGCCTGGAGGTCACGTCTAACGGCTCGGGCTCAGAGACCAAGACCCCCGACGGCGGCCCCTCACGGTAGAGCAAACACCCATCAGGTGGCGTGGGAACACAGGGCGGATGTGTGACGGAGCGGCGGCTCAGACCTGCCAATCGGCTCTGCGCCGTTCTTTAAGAGGCAGTTGTGCTGGTCGAGTGCTTTATGTAGCCGTGATGTTTTGGTGATGTTTTGGTCTAACCAGAGAGACAAGTGCATTAACACCACATGATGTCTGCAGTAGATGGACAGCAGTGTGGGGAACGGTCCAGGAAGTGAAAACCAGGTACCTGCTCTTCACTGGAGTATTTCCATTTTTATGTTACTTTCAACACATTCTCACTCCCAACTCGTCAAATACGGCAAAAAAATGATGATTGCGCTTCGTCCACGAGTCAATTTCCGCTCTTTTTTCAAAATAAACTTCCTCTTTCACAGGAAACAACATGTTTTAGTTTGGGTTAAAATAAGTGTGTTGGTTACGTGAGACTCGGCTGATTATATTAAAGAATATATTACAAAATCCTGTCATAAGAATCAGTCACAAAAGGGGGCTTTACATTTTCTTCCTCTTCTTTTTCTTCTTCTTCTTCTTCTTCTTCTTCTCCTTCTTCTCTTCCTTCTTCTTGTTTTTCCTCTCCTTCATCTTCATCTTCTCCCTCTTCTCCATCTTCTTCACAGCTTCTTCTCCTTCTTCCTCTACATCTTCCTCATCCTCCTCCATCATCTCCATTAATCGCCCCTCACATTTATCTGGTGATCCTATCAGTAAAGTAAAGTACTTCTTCCTTCTTCTGCTGAAAACACACAGTTAGTGTGTTACTGTTTCTCCTGGTAGAATCTCTCTGGTCCGTTCCATCGCTCATCATGTGAGCCGCTCTGACATTTGACCCCCAACATTCTCGAGCTGGTTTTGGAAAGCTTGACCCTCCTCTTCGCTTGGCAACCGGGTCGTGCCAAGTTTATGACGCTGTGTGTGTGTGTGTGTGTGTGTGTGTGTGTGTGTGTGTGTGTGTGTGTGTGTGTGTGTGTGTGTCTGTGTCGCACCTGTTGGCCAGGATTAGCTCGTTGTTTTGACAATGCGTTGAGCAGAGTTCACTCGGCCAAATATAGAAGTCTGCACATACTATCGATGAAGAAGAGAGGAGAGAAGAGGACAGGAAAACACGAGGAGCTTCACCGCCGCACACCGCCCAAAGCGTCCGTTTACAAGCCGCGGGCCGGTGAAGCGATACGTCAACGGTGAGGAACGGCGCTATTTCAGCCTCGCAGACAACAGCTGCAGTCACATGACACAGGTTCTCTGCTCTGTGTATTGTTGATAGAGGACCAAATATTATCATATCATTATGACATGTTGTCATTTACGTGTTCAGTGTTATTTACAGGAGGTGCACGAGAAATTATGTGCCATTGATTTTCATGCATTTCAGCGACAAAGATGAGTCGTCATATGGATGAACCAAACCCTTTAATGGTGTCTTTAAATGGTTACGTCAGTATTTTTCAACCCAGGCTCCATTTTCTCATGTTTTTGTGACTAAGAAGCTAATGGGGACAACCATTTTTTAAATTGGTCCAGTATTGAAGGAGAAAGCTGCAGACAGCAGCCGTTAAACGGGCTGCAATGTACTCTCCTCAGTGACATTTACGTCCACTAAAAGTGCTTGTTGTTGCCGCTAACAGGCTCAGAAGTGTCTGAAAAGAAAAGAACCCTACAGAGAAATAAAAGGTTTCTTGATCCGACCTGTCTATTACCGTACGCCTCGCTCAATGAGAAATCGTGTTCCGAGAAGTCTCGTTCCTAAACATTGCGTTGTTTCAACGTTCTCGGAATCCTCTCATTATTCAGCCCCGACATCGAAAATCTTTTTAAATGACACTGAACTACGCTTTCTGTTCTCCAACACAAAAAACTCTGACAACACCGGCATTCTTCTCTACAACTATCACATTTCCACCGTTGTCTTTAACGGCAACAAGTCACATGACACAATAAGAAACAGAGAGGTAAAGAAAAACTCCTCACCGTCATTTACATCCACTAAAAAGTGCAGATTGTTATTGTAAGTGTCTGACAACATTACGTAAAGATACCCTGAGGAGAAGGTGTTATCTAAAAGACTTTCTAATGTCATGGATGAATATTTAGCTGATTTCTACAATGTGGATGGGTTAGGGTTAGGAATGCGATATTTTAGAATGAGACTTCTCAGAATGAGACTTCTCCTTGAGCGAGACACTTAATTACTAACAGACTGGATCACGCTAAAGGTTTTATTTCTCTATAGGGTTCTTTCCATATAGTTGTCATACATTTACAACAACAACCTGAGCCTGTCAGCGGCAACAACAAACACTTTTAGTGGACGTAAATGACGCTGAGGAGTTCCCCCGAGCGATTTCTCTACAGCCCGTTTAGTGTCTGCCGTCTGCAGCGTTCTCCTTCAACACTGGACCAGTTTAAAATACTGTTGTCTCCATTAATCACCTTGACACAAACACATGAGAAAACAGATTAAAGTCTCCTTTAATATAGTGTTTGAGAACCATTGATTGCAATTAAATATTCAATTATTTGATGTCCATTTATATACAAAGGTCTATATCGGTGTTGCTGTGTTGTTATGACTCTTTACATACTGTACATTATGATGTACTCAGTGAGTGGGACATTACTGTGTAAATTAGAACTATGTGGGCTGATGTTTGACTTTTTAAATGAACATCAGCTGATGGTCAAGAACAGTGAAGAGAAGCAAGAGAGAGAAAAACTCAACAGAGAAAACAAACATCATTCTAACAAAATGTTCAATATTTAGTTTTCAATGTAAGCAATCAAATTCTGTAATCTTTCAACCTCATATTTCAGACTTCTCTTTCATTTAAGAATCGCCCCTAAGTCATTTCAGAATCCATCTTTGAACCGAATTGTTCTAAAGAATCCTGTTAATTGAGAAACAATATAATCTATAAAAAATAAACAGACACCCTGATGAAGGTAAAACAACCAAAATCATTTGGTGTAAAAATTTAATTTAATTATTTTAATTTAATCTTGATCGATGAATTGAAGTGTGTTCTCAAAAATCATGTAAATACACGCCCAGAAAATGTGTGACTTAACTGATCGATTGAAATGTCTATTTATGATGAAAGTAAAGTTGTTTACAAAGCTGAATATGACCATATAAAAAAAGTGTTTTTCGTCAGTATAACAAATGTAAATAATAAATAATGAATGTTATTCCATTATAGTGGCAGCTGGTGATTATTTACTTTGGTGAAGGCTAAAGGCAACACTCAAGCTTTGACTACAGATGTCTGATACATGTATTGCCAAGTGGGTTATTCACTAAGGATTTGCTTTGGTGTTTGGTACACACAATAAACATAAATATAAAATACAGGCAAAGTACAGCAAAAGTCAAGAACGTGAATATAGAATAGAAATTGAATTACAATAAATATATGAAAAAGACATGAGACAAATCAATGATAACGTTGAGACTATGAGACTTAAGAAGGAGAAAATTGCCAAGTTCTTGTTAACGTTTACAGAGGAGCAATACAAAGCATCCTGAATGGAAGCTACAGTGAAATTGGTGACAAGGGGTGCCTGTGAAGAGCTCAAAAAATATTGTAAATCAAGACACCCTTCTGTCGTGGAAAACAGATACAGAAGTATCAGCTGCTGTACCACCAGACTTCAGTCAAGTCATCACCCTCCACACATGATATATATTTTGTGTGACTACAGTCGACAATAAAAACACTAAAACAAATATGTACAATAAAACAGAGCTGTGCAGTTTTGTGCAGAAGGTGCAAAAACTAAAATTTAAAAATAATGACTTAATTAAACTACATGTTCCCTGATTTTCCTTTTCAAAGTAAAAGTAATGAGAGAATAGAGATGAGAGGCAAATTGAGCAGAAACCAAGCCATCAAGAACTAAAGTGTTTCCAGAAGAGACATTTGATATAAAAAATAAACCTCTTTTCTGTCGTGGTTTTCATTTTTTTGGGATAAAATTGTCAGTAAGAATAATTATATTTTAAAACATGATTATATTCATGTAAAACCTTTTAATCAATGATGCAAAAATGAATGTAGTGAAGTAAGGAGTACAATATTTCCCCCTAAATAGTAGAGAAATAGCATTATAGGCAAGTACAGTTAAATAGCATAAAATGGTTGTACTCTGTAAAGTACCTCAAAACTGTATTTAAATACATTGTCACTGCAAGAATATCAGTAAATGGAGAGACGTGGCTGCAGCTTCTTAGAACTATTTGAATATGTTTATATATATATTATTTGAGAGTATTATGGGACAAACATGTTGTCTGATATCCTCAATATTTTCTTTGTGTTTGTCACTTGTGATGAGTTCCCCTCTGTGCTCTCTGATGTTTTATTTCATGTAAAAGACAAGCAGGGCTGGAAACACGTCTCCACAGCTCCACCTAGCTTTTCAATCTTAAACTGGTTTCCGTGAACATTATAAGAGCAGACTTATAACAACCTCCACTTACCTCCCAAATCAAGGCAAACTGGGTAAGACCGGAGCCCCAGTTGTTGGTTTATGGGCTCTGTTGAGGAATGAAGACCTCTGTAGGACCGGTTTCAGGAACAGAAAGTTATGTGCACGATGTTCAAGCAGAGCTGCAAACTGCAGGCTGAGGTTAAATTCTTCCATCTATCTGAATTATTACTTTGTTGATTTAAATGGCAAGAAGAAAAAAATACTTTTTAACCCTTTGTGCATTTTAAGTTTTCATTGATGTGTCTTTGTTAATGTATCTGGCAGAAATGGAAGTTCAACCTCAGCTCATCAAAATCTGTGTTGTTGCTCATCATTGACATGTTAGTATACATATACATAGCATTTAATTAATTGATTTGTGTCAATGAAATAACACAAACATGTATAAAGAAGATTAGCAGCCCTGCCTTTAACATGGTTTGGATCTGTCTTTTAAAATGTGTGCAAATATCAATTACTGTATATATATATATATATATATATATATATATATATATATATATATATATAAATAAATAAATCATATCATATAACAAGAAGCCAACAGGGAAGACTTTTACCAGACTTTGACTTCCAACATCTGAGAGATAAAGGCTGCCGTGTAGATAAAGAGGTCACATTGCTCAATCTGTGTGCTGCTACACAACACCTTAAAGTCATATAACAATAATATATAATCGTATATATTAGGAAATCAGAGCAAATAAAAGCAGTTTTGGTTCCTCATTTTTTTTTTTCTGAAAGTCTCCTGCAGTTTTGTTTTCCATCTATAGGACGGAGCTCAAACTGCTGCTCCCCAGCATGATGTCATCTGTACATCGAGTTCAGACCTCATACACACACATTATACAAATTGACTTAATCAGAAACGTATTGCCGAAGGACGGTGCAACACATGGAGCGAGTTAACAACTGTAACATCCATAGTGAACTACTTCACAGTGTAGCTGCACAATATCTCCACATCTCAGGACTCAGTGACATCACGTGGAAGTACTCAGATCCTTTACTACAGTAAAAGCACTAATACTACTCCGTGAAAGTGCTGCATGACTACAGTCATGCATTCAAAACCTTGCTCTTTTGTTAAACAGCTTCCACTCCTCGTCTGCGTCAGGACAGTGTTGAGTACTGCGACCCCAACTATTGGATCAGTCTGACAAAGTAGTTAGAAGTTAGAAGAAGTCATTTTCTCATAGACTTCTATACAACCAGAGGAGTCGCCCCCTGATGGACACTAGAGAGAATGCAGCTTTAACACATGAAGCATCAGGATTAAAGGACTGGTTCAGAACCAGATAAAAGTTCCTCACTGTCACTTTCAGTAACCTACACTAGTCAGCTGTAAAGTAACCCAAAAGGATGTTGGTCTTATCTAACTCGATAGCATCATGCATTCTGCTGACTGTGCAGGTTTCTACAGTAATCTGAGTTGATATTCTCTGAAGCATCTCGACACAAAGACGGCTTCCTTCAGAACATGCCTCTGTGAGTATTGACCTCATCGACCCCACAAAGAACAGTGAAAAAAACGTTGACTGGACACAAAACCCGATGGACCCATTACTCTCTGCTGTTATGACCTCACGGTGTCTCAGTCAGCAGGCTGTCTTCAGGACATTGTCTTACATTCTGCAGTTAAAAGCATACCCAGAGTCTGTACTTAATAAGCTGATTACAGTAGTATTTACAAATGTATCTACTTTTAGGCCAATAGATGAAATAGAAACTTTATCAATCCTGAAGGAAATTCTTGCTCCAGAGTTTGCTCAAAGATTACAACAGAAACATGAGAAAAAAAAACAATAAAATAAAAACATGTTATATAAACATATATAAACAATAGAGTAATAAAGATTAAGTGTATAAGAAGTAATACTCAAAGTACAATAGCAATAATTGGTAAATATAGTAAAACAAGTAAACCGTAAATTAGAACATTAAAACAAGAGTAAAAATATAAAGTATATAATAAGTAATACAGACACCAATGCCTAAAAGATACGGAAATAGAAGTAATATTGTGCCAGATATTGAGCGTAATATTTTCAAAGTAATATTGCACATTATATTGAATAAAACTTTAGATTTATTTTAGCAGAATTTCTTTCAGATTGCGAAGAGAAGGCTGCAAAACGTAATTTAGACCTAAAAACGCTTCGCAGAACTGTAGATGATAATTCTCACACTTCACACAGTCCAACTTTAAGTTTGCAGAAAACATCGTTAAAGTGAGTTAATATTTACTACAGTCTGTTGAAAACTTAATGACAAAGCACAAGATATGTGTATTGATTTTTAATTGTCTCCATCTGATCAAAGGTCAGGAGGTAAAAAACAAACATTCTGCAATATGAAAATAGAGACGATCAACAAACGTTGAAGAGTTTCAGAAGGAGCATTTTATGAAGGACGGCTGTATAGAAACCATATCAACGACCACGTTGTACATAAAGCTACTTCACATACTCTTGACTTCCACCTTTTGCACCATCTCATTTTCATACATCTAAAAGCACAAAAAAAACGAGATCACACGTTCACGAATAGGATTTAAAACATTTATTACCTCTATGTTTCTCTTCATTCATTCATTCACATAATAAATGGAGGCATTTAGACGTCAAACGTCATCATTCATCTCCATTTCAAGAAATGCATTCACACCTTTACAGAAGAAGAGTGTTTGAGGCTTCAGTTTGAATTCTGCGATCCTGAGATGACATGAAATACAAGGACCTGGAGGTCAGTGAGACGAGAGTTTCCACCTCGATCAAAGGCACGTCGGTAGTAAAGTTCAGTTCACCAACAGTCAGCTTTCTCTGCCCGTGAGTTCCCTTGTTGTTGATGTAGAAACTACAATAGTAAACATCTGCTGCTACTGAGGAGACAAACACTATAAAATGTTCCCAATCAGCGCAGTTACATCCAATACTGAGTTCTTTGTACAAAAAAGATCGTCTTCACTCGTTCCGTCTTCAAGAAGTCGTGGTTACACTCGTCTTTTCAACGCATTAACTGTCAATTCTGTACGCTCCAGGATCAACCAGACCTCTTGGCAAAGTAGACTGGATCACAGTGAGTTCAGATCTCAGTGAGGTTTGGACACAATGCGGACACGATTTGAACACAATGCGGACACAATGGGGACACGATTTGGACACAATGGGGACACGATTTGGACACAATTTGGACACGATTTGAACACAATGCGGACACAATGGGGACACGATTTGGACATAATGCGGACGATTTGGACACAATGTGGACAATTTATCAAACGAAAGTCTCCGCACAGCGGAGTTCTGATCCGACGCATCCGATCACAAAAGTCGCATTAAAAAAAAAAAAGACAAGTGTAACCACGGCAACAGATAAAACGGCCTCAATCCCGACACATCTGACGACGTGAAAGCGAGACATCGAGTGTGTCAACAACTTTACAGAAGAATAAAACATCTCTTCATCCAATGAAACATGTGCATCAGTGTTTCAGTTCAAGGTACTGGAATAACGCCAGTGAGTCCACAACACCGTGTGTGTGTGTGTGTGTGTGTGTGTGTGTGTGTGTGTGTGTGTGTGTGTGTGTGTGTGTGTGTGTGTGTGTGTGTTTGTGCGCGTTTGTGCGTTTGTCAGTCCATGTCATCTTTTAGTAGAGGGTCTCTCCTCGCGGTTGAAGCTGATGTGTCGTCCTCTTCACATTCACTTCTCTGCGTTGAGGAGCAGAAGAGAGACGGAGCGTTAGGAAGCGTTCAGAAGATAAAAGACTGAAACAGACGCGAGCTGAACACCAGATTAAAGGAAACCGTCTCAAGCAGACAGCGTCTCAGTGCTCGTGTGCTTCCTGTACAAACTTAAATCAGGAAATGTGCCCGACTCCTCATCCTTCCATAAATACACGATATTAATGTGTGCACCCACCTTAATTATTGATATACTTCTTCTTTGTTTCATGGTCATGAGCGCCTTTTACCCGCTCTTCATTGGAGACCTAAAAGAAGACAACATTGTCATATTGTTATTGTTATTATTATTATTATTATTATTATTATTATTATTATTATTAATAATAATAATAATAATAATAATAATAATAATAATAATAATAGCAGGAAGTTTCTGCTGGTCTGACTGGTGGTGAGATAAGTTATATTTTAGATTGTGGACATTAGAATCCATGCAAGGAGTCATAATGGATGAGCTCATGCTGTTAACTGTGATTGGTTAGTTCAGTGTCTTCTGATCGTAATCAAACAGTTTAATCTGTAAGCAGCTGTTTTAATGGAGCGATTATCATGCAGCAAAGTCAATTCTTTCTATACTTCCCCAAAAACACGAGAGCTGGACCGGCTGTAATCAGCCATGACATCATCCCAGCGGCAAAAATGTTAAAATATAAAAACGCTTCAGACGTCTGTTCTCACATTGAACGGGAGGCGTTAGCTGCAAACACCGACTGATTCCTAAACGAATCGATATGTTGTTTCTTCTATTAAATAGACATAACTGACATATTCATAATGCTCATATTGTCCAAGCAGCTGTGCAAAAATATATATTTAGTTCAATATCATAGATGATTTAAAAAAATAAATAGAAATTCACATTTAAAAAAGTAATCCGGTGAATTTTTATGTGAGTTTTGAAAAAATAAAAAGTCTTGAAAATTAAAAAAGAATAATAGAAACTGCAGAGAGGATGTTAAACATTTCACTAAATAAATTAGAATTAATGTTTAATTAGAGTGGTTTTAACAACAACAACAACAACAACAACAAAAAATTATAATAAATTAAATTCCAAGAATTTAGAAGAAATTACAAATATTCTGATTCATCGTGAAGAAAAATAGAAATCAAGTCAGATCACTGCAGTTATAAATCAAGTGATTTAATCAGTCATGAGTTACTAAATGATTGAGGTCAGAGGTCAGGTTGTTTTACTAACTGCAGGGTTGTCTTCTCCCGTGGAAGTCATCGTCACATGTGAACGAGACCTCTGCAAACATAAAGCATCAGAACACACTTTGAACCAATTTCTCTTCTTAAAAACTAAACGTTTAGCTCTTAGCAAACGGGTCATGTGACTCAAGGAGCCGCTACCAGACCATAAAAACACTCATGAACCGGCTGATTCACGGTATTTATACAACATCAAGAGTAACTGAAGTGACGGGGGACATGCTGACAGCTTAAATAATATAGGGTTAGCCAGGGCGTAGCTTAGCTTAGCACAAAGACTGGAAACAGAGGGAAACAGCTAGCCAAAAGGTTACAAAATCCACCGACCAACACTTCTAAAGATCACCAACTATCACGTTCTGTCTCGTCTGTCGTATGAGACCGTCGGACGAGGATTGTGTGACTTTGAACTCTTAAATTTGTGTTTTCTCTTTTCGGTGTCTAAAATACATACAAACTTCAGTCTCTCCTTTTTTTAGCGGGTGAACATGCGTCACTGTGCGACATGCTACATGCATCACACACACACACACACACACACACACACTACCTTCACTTTGTGATGCACCAGGGAGGCGATGAGTATGGTGGCCAGGCCGAGGGCGATGAAGCCGTACTGCATGTAGTCCATCACAGCCGGGAGAACCACCAGGTTGGTGTGGAACGTAGTGAGGATGGGTCCGTCTATGTAGCCGCTCTGCAGGAGGTACACACACACACACACACACACACACACACACACACACACACACACACACACACACACACACATGAACAAAAGCTTCTTTCTATTATTATTATTATTATTATTATTATTATTATTATTATTATCTATTCTGACCGTGTAGGATGGTAACCAAGTACATTCACACAAGTACAATTTTGATGTACTTGTACTTTACCCAAGTATATGCATTTTCTCCTCTACTACACAAATGTCTCCACTACATTTATTTGACAGCTTTAAATACTTTACTTATTAATGCATCAATAATTATAATCTAACAACATGTAATATTTATACATATTTTGACAGGGTCGATTTTGCATAATGAGTACTTGTAGTTTTGGTAATTTAAGTATATTTTGATGCCAATACGTAAAATCTAACAAAGTATTTTTATATTAAATTCAAGTAAAAGATCTGAATTCATCTTCCAGCACTAATTTGTTTCATGAGTAAACTTAAAAAGATGTAAATATCTGAGGTTCGACGTCTCTTTGTGGTCGAAACAGAACAGAAACACTTAAGTCTGATTATGAATTATCTTTATATAAGTTTTCAAAAATTATTTTATGTTTAAATGCAGAATTCTGCAAACATTTCCCTTTTCTGCTCTTTGCCATTTGTAGAATATTGATAAAATGACCCGACTGTTATAAAGAGAATTAGTTTGATCGTTTTATTTTGAAACGTCGTGATGCTCATACGAACGTTGCTGCACCAGGTTTATTAATGAGTTGCAACATTTTGTCTTTTTACAAATATTGAGGAAACTGAAGCAAATACTGTGAAATACTGCAAGAAAGAAACAGACAGTAAGAACTTTTAAAAACTTTGATGACTCGAGTTATATTTCAATAAAAAGACAACTCACCTCCTCGAACCAGATCATCGGCATCACCACCTCAGCAATCTTACCAGTTTCTCTACAAGGACAAAGAAATGAAATAAAAACACTCCACGTCAGCGCTGAAGAAAAGCAGGAAGTAGCCTCCAGCCTTTTGATATCAAACGATGAATAAACACAATACACGATGAGCGTTTGACGGAGCTCTGGGGACGAACTTCCTTACGTGATGGCCGACACTCTCTTCATGTAGAGGTTGAGCTGCAGACGGATGGACACGTTCAGAGGGACGCCCGTCAGCTGCAACGACACGATCACATCTCAGAGAGCAATAAGGAAAGACTTCAAAAACAACGTATTCTATATACGCTCAATAAAGAAATGTTCCCATGTAACCAAACATGGTACACAAAAGAAGGAAATCCTCATGTGGGAGCGATCCCTTTGAAGATTTTAGACAACGATTCACTCTTTTGTCTTCCAGTTTTAACCGCCAAACTTTTTCCACTGTTCTTCCTACCGTCTTTGTACCACGCCATAAAATACCGCCCAAAAAATATCCATTTCCTCCATGTTTTTATTAATAAATGTAGTATAAATGAGTCTCTGACTGCTGAGTGAACAAACCCCTCTGTAGAAAGCTTCAGAACATAGAGAGGAATGAAAGTGTAAAGTTTGGTGTATGTCAGAGCTACTGAAGTGGAGATTTCTGGATCAGAGTCTGAGGAAAAAGTCATTTAGAGAAAACGTCCTTTAAAGAGACGTTTAGTTAAAGTACAGACATTCAAAAAACGAACTCATAGATATCACCATGAAACTTCACCAGTTCACTACTGACATTAAGACGATGATCTTTTGTATTACAAGTTTTCTAAAATGTGATGTTTAAATATGCAAATGAGGCATTATCTTATTAAATATAATTTCCTCCATGTTTTTATTAATGACTGTTGTATAAATGAGTCTCTGAATGCTGTGTGAACAAACCCCTCTGTAGAAAGAGGAATGAAAGTGTAAAGTTTGGTGTAATGTGAGACAGAGAAACCAGAGAAACCACAAACAATGTGCCCCGGAAATGTTTCCTACGGTTAAAGAGAGAAACACTGAAGCTCCTCCAGAATAATAATAATAATAATAATAATAATAATAATAATACGTCACATATACGGTGAGAAGTGGATTGTGGTCATGGAGTTTGTTTGAGATGGACACTTCCTGTGTGTGTTCTCCAGGCTGCACAATAGAGAGTGACTTTCTCACAAGAGTTGTAAACCTTCAAAAACCCTCCAGTGACTTTGTTCAGAAGCTTAATGACTTCCTGTCTCGTTCTCTTTGTAACACCTGCGATGCATTTTCCTGCTTCATGTCCCGTTCTGAACTTGTCGTGCAACTTAACGTTGCTGAAGAAAGACCGGAACAATTAAAAACACCAACCTAAACAGATGGGTTTTTTGTTTTCTGTTGTGAGGAAGAAGCAGAAGTCTCTTTCCCAAAAGGACTAGAAACCCGCTAACATCTGGCTTTTGTCGTCAGAGGGAAATAATCACAGTCAACATTCATTCCCATGACGAAGAACGATCGGCAGTGATGGAAACACGACACCCGGACGCTAACTTCCGCCACTTTTCAGAGCTTTTTTTGGAGATCTCAGCCACGAATTCTGACCGTAAAAGTGTTTGAAGAGACCAACAATGCACCAAAGCACGTGATGAGAAGATCACACGTCTAGTAGTCACAATACAGAGATGCTCATGAAGTCAAGAGGGTACATTTCTTTCCTTATAAATTCATCTATAAATTAGATAATATGTCATTCAAATGTGCTTTAAATGACGTAGACACATCAGGAATCTGTAGTGTGACGCTCACACACCCAGTGTGGCTCAACGTTTTTCCCTTCAACGTTTGAAATGGCTTCATAAAATCCCTCAATCATTAATGTGATATCAATCTACACGTCGCTCGATTCATGCTCTTTTCTTCTTGGAATCTTTTTATACGAGCTGTTACCTGATGTATTTTTTTATTGGAGCCATAGAGCATTTTCTAACAACCCTTAATTCTCAGACAACTGCAATTACGGAGAAATAGTCCAATTTCCAATTACCTTATCACGCCGCAGGTTTGCAGCCAACAGTTCACACAGAACAAACAGCAATAAAAATCAGGTATCATCAAGTTAATTTAGAGACTTTAACAAACATTAACTTCAAACCTCCTCCTCACAGTTTACTACATTATCGGCAGCAGGTCAACACCAACAAACACCAGCTTTGGTACAAATAATCTGATATATGAACATTCATGAATCTGTAGTTTAATTAATTTTACATTAAATATATAAAACATAGATCAACATAAGTTTGGAGACGCTGTATTGAGACGTGTTTGGAAGATCGTTTGGATATTATATTTAGATAAGATACTTTAACACTCAATTTGTAATTTTCTCTGATTAAAAACACTGAAAAAAAAAAGCAGCTTTCACGTTAAAGAAATCGGTGTTTCTGCGTCTCTGTTCTGAGGACGCGGTACGTCCTGGAGGAGCTGAGAGCCGAGCTGATGCTAACGTTAGCTCAGCTTGATTATCTGATGACTTAAGATCCAGACGTTCAGGAGATCTGCAGAGGTCTCCTCCTCTCCAAAAAACAATCAAACCCGGAGATAAAAACAAAACAAACAGTAAAAACACTGCATAAAGCAGTTTTTAGCTCTGATAACTTAAGATCCAGACATCCGACGACTAAAATCCTCCAAAAATGTGTCGTACAAATGTGGCTTAAAACTTCTGCCAGAAAACCACAGCGCTGATATGACGCCACTGACAGGCGACCGAATGAAACGCACCGTTTCCTTGATTAAAATTACGGATTTTTCTGGTTTTAAAATTGTTGGAAACATTTTGGATGATACAAGTACATAACTCAACTAAATATATAACACAAGTCTAGAGGTTTTTGGACACATGTTGATCCTTTATAGAACGAAAGAATGCGTTGACACAGAATAATCAGACGCGACCCTTCACCCACGGTCGACCAGAGATTCTTCAGTTTGTGTTGACAGGAAGATTAAAAACTCTCCCTTGATAATGACAAACAACACAAAGATTGCAGGTCTGTGATACGTGATCAGTGAAGACAACCACCGCGCCTCAAGCCGCCTTATGTCCCCTGAAGCCTCGTCTCTCACCTGCAAGTTCAGCTTCAAGCAATTCCTCTGGTTTACAACACAGATCGTTAAATCTGCAATTAAGTGCTAACTGTATCTCCTGGTATATATCAAAATACCGCTCTCATCTTCCTGTAAAACCTTTCTGATGACTCATAAATGAAACCGATCAGATGTGATTTGTAATACATTTTAGAGAGGATGTATTTTTTTATAAATAATTTGCATTATTTGGGGGGATACAAACATATTTTGTGTGATTATTTACTTATAATTCAAAGGATTTCTGTTTTGAAAATGCACAGTTTTCGCATTACGGTTACAGGAATCACGTCTGTGTATCAACGACAGGAAAGACACAAAGGTTGACATTTGAATGTAAGTTTAGAGGGAACAAATTATGAAAACAATGGAGTTGGACTCTTTTGGCATCACCAAAAGTTTTTCTAAATTTATTTTATAGACCTTGAGGAGGCGTATCAATGAATCTTTTTCATGCCATCGATGTGTGTAGGGAGTCAACAGGAAGTGTGTGTGTGTGTGTGTGTGTGTGTGTGTGTGTGTGTGTGTGTGTGTGTGTGTGTGTGTGTGTGTGTGTGTGTGTGTGTGCGCTCACTGGATGGATGTCTATGAAGAGGCCGTGCTTGTCCTCTGTTGGTTTGAGGCCCTGAACGAAGTCCAGCAGCACAGGATCGGCATTAAAGAAGTGAGGATGAGAGATGAAGACCGGAGAGTCTGGAAACAAGAAACAAATAGAAACAAAGTCATTTCACTTAAAGTATTTGTTGTTGCTATTTTTGCACTTTTTTATTAATCTCAGGTGTCGAAACTAGAGGTTGAAAACAAATTTGTGAGACATAACAACTTTTTCTTAAAAAAGTAAATAAGTGAGCAAGTAAAAAAACAAAACAACACGCATTACACACACACACACACACACACACACACACACACACACACACACACACACACACACAAACATGTCTTTAGTGCAGAATAACACAGAATAACATCAATCATGTTTTAAATATGAAACTATTGACATGTCTCCAGCCTCTCCTCTCCTCTCCTCTCCTCGTTCACTTCCTGAAGTTCAGTCAAAGTTTCTCTGATTTGTTGTCACATGACTGTTGGTCTCAGATGAATCAATCATGACTTCATAGTTTCACTGAGGAGCTCACAAGTTAATGTTTTTACACAATCTGGTTAAAGTAAACTTTAAGCAGTAAGCTTTATTTTAAATGAGAACATGTAGAATAAAATGTTTTTGATGAAATATCAGAATTTTCTGACGGAAGCGTTCGTCACATATGATGTGTTCAAAGACCATCGGAAAGATGAAAATATGACGATAATGAAAATGAAAACATGCTTTTCAATCCTGCTGCTGCTGGGTTTTTGGGGTTCAGAGATTGCTTAAATTCAGAACCTGTTTGACTCACTGTGTCGGCAGCTGCTGACGTTCAGCAGACCCGACTGTCTGCAGGGGCAGAAGCCCTCGTTGGGAGTGTAATCCGTCCCGTTGGCGAACATGGTTTTGGGAGCGACGTATCGAAACAGAGGGATACCCTTCATCTCTCCATCTCGCTGGTAAACAAGCTCCAGAGATCTGAAACAACACAAAGAGATCTGAGGATGCAGAAAGAGACAGAGAGACGGAGACGGAGACAGAGAGACAGAGACGGAGACAGAGACAGAGACAGACAGAGAGGTTTACCTGCAAGCGTCTGGGCTGTAGAAAGGCAAAGTGCTCTCTCTGGTCATGAAGGGAGGCCACAACTGTCCAGCTGTTCCGTTGATCATGTTGCACTGAGGAGTCTTCCAGTTGCTCAGCTGCAACAACAGAGACGACAGTGGGTCACATGTGAAAGTAGAAGAAGAGCTCTCACAGTAAAACCTGCAGGCGTGGAGGCGTCACCTTCGTCAGGCCGTTCCACGAGTCCACTTTGTGGACTTTCCTGATGTCGTCCTGTCCCGTGTGGATGGTGAACAGGCCGGTGTTGGAGTTGTTGAACTAAATAAAAAGACACAGTTTTGAACACTTCTTAATGCACAAGCTTATTATGCACACAGAGCACAAGATGACATTTTAAAATTATTATTATTATTTGACGTGTCAAAAACCCAAAAATATTCAATCAATGTTTACTGAGGTAATAAATCGAGAGAGATAAAACAGAGAAAAACAGCAAATTCTCACTTTTCACATGTTGTGACGTCGTTGGACTGAAAAGGTGACAGATTGTAAAGCTCCGGGTTAACTTCATGTATTTACAGAAGAAATAAAAGACATCTGCCGGCTTTAATTGGTTGTTCCTCGTCACATGACTAAATTGACAGCGATGGAAACACGCCGTTTTCACGACATTGTTTTTGCAGAATGAACATTCGCTCAGAATGAAAGCGGTTTCAGCGTGCATGCGCCTCATTTTGACGTGTGAAATAACTTCATTCTTTGAACTTTCCTCACATATTTTTCTCTCTGACATCGGGGGGGGGGGGGGGTGTTAAAACTGGACTTCACAAACCACTTCAAACACTCACTTCAGCAAAGAGTCCAAATTTGCCCGTGGAGGGCAGCATGCCGGGCAGGTATTTATTGAGGAAGTCCACCAGCCCGCTGTCATAACCCCACATCAGCTCCCCCACCGTCTTGGTGAGGAACGGCCCCTCGTTGAAGGTCTTGAAGGTGGCGCTGATCATTAAACGCACCGCGAATGGAAGGTTTTCCATCATGATTGATGCGCCCTGAAAAAAAACAAAAACAGATGTGAGTAAAAAATGTAGAAAACAAGACAAACAAGAGAAATGTGTAAGAAGGATATTAGACATACAGTATTTATGTATTAAATATATTTGCACCATCTCAACACAAAATACCCACAAATCAATTAAATCTGCTGCAAGTAAAACTTAACAGAAAAGTGGACCCCACTTTGAGAATCACTGCACTAGAGAACGTGTATCGATGATGACGCAGCAGAAATGAAGTCTTACCAGCACCAACATGTTCGGAATGGTGACGACTTCGGACTCGTTCCCTACAGACATGGACGGCTCGAAGAAGTACCGCCTGTACTCTCGGTAGGAAACCGTCCCGTTAGCGTGAAACGTGATGTTGTCCTTCTGGATGCGTTTTCTGAAAAGCAGAAAATAAAAAAAAAAAATAAAAAAATTAAAAATCATACTTTTGTCGTACCGAGGTCTGTCTGAACATGTTCCTATTAATGTCCAAATGAGAGAAGATCTGAGCTCACAAAAATATTGATACACTTTTTTTTATTGCTTATTGTTTCTAACTCTCTGACACCAAACAGAGTGTTATTTGCACTTGTCCCATTTTACTCACTGTGGTCTTGTTTTTCACAGCAATACATATAATATACACTATGATATATAAAAGTCCTGCACCTCTGTGGAAATCATGGTAGAAGTAAACAGTCTATTTTTTTGCAAGAAACAAGAAAGATTTTGACGTATTATCACCATTTTAAGCTTGGATTTGTTTGTTTTTTAGTTGACTCAAGCGTTCATCACACATTTGGGTTTCGATGTAAGCACTTTGAAATGTGCAGTATAAATAAATCAGCATCGTATTTTCTATTTAACTTCCTCCAGGATATTCACATTGACATTTAGAATAAGAAGTAAAGCTCAGAGCTCTTTGTAGTTGAGATGCAAACACAACATTATCTATTAATAAGTATTCAGGCATCTGTGCAGGAAACTGGAGACGGTTTTATGGACAAAGCCTTTACATAACATTGTTTTTGTGATGCAACCAGCTGACATTATCTCCAACAGGTCTTCTCTGTCTGATAACCTGGATAACCTCTTAACTCCACACTGCAGGCGAGGAGCTGAGCGATCTGTGAAAGGCTGCAGGAGAAGCTACCGACGGCATCTCTCACAGCCAAACTGCACACAATCACAGTTTAAAAAGCCGGGAGTCATTTTGACGTCACCTGTTGGTTTGTGGACGTTTTGGAGCCTCGAGTTCAGAGATTTAAAAAACTAATATTCAAAAATACAATCAAAGAATCCCATTGTGGAAACCAGTGATTCTAAATTCCTGTTTGCTTATAAAGGCCGTCACCATCTTGTTTTTTTGCAACAAGTGAACAGGAAGTGACCATATCTGGACTGAGGAGGAGTGACGTAGAGACACTGTATACGTCTCTGGTAGAGACCTGTCAATCACTGTGTAGCCCCGCCCCTAAAGCATACCCTGCTTTATGGTCTGTTTGACTCTAAATGGACCATAATTTACTAAATGAACATCATGCTGTATTGAAGAAGACTTGAAACTAGAGATTGAGACCATAAACTCATGTTTACAATGTTTACTGAGGTAATAAATCAAGAGAGACGTAGAGTCATTTTCTCATAGACTTCTATACAACCAGAGGAGTCGCCCCCTGATGGACACTAGAGAGAATGCAGCTTTAACACATGAAGCTTTGACTTCACTTTATAGAACCGGAGGTTCTGCACAAATGGTGAAATAAAGCAACCGTCTGAAGAGCAGAAACAAGCTGTTATTGATCGGCTCTCTGAATGCTGAAGGCGTTTATCAGCGGCCGTCGACAGACAATTACAGTCAGACATCTATCACCTTAACAATATACATCACTGATGAAAGGACTTCTGTCTCAGCAGGATTTGTAAAAACGGGATGCAGGCATTCATCTGCAGCAGACTCCATCACATCGCTCCAGCTCAGAGATCTTTACATCGGCTTCCTGTCCCTCAAAGTATTGATCGTATTGATCTGATTTATGTCTCATCTTCTGCTGCGTTATGAACCATTAGCTCTGCTTTCTGTCCTCAAACACGGTTTATGCTCCAAATAAAAACCAAATATCTGGAACTAACTCCCAGAAAACTGCAGCTCTCACTTCTTTTAAATCAAGGCTGAAGACTTGATTTATTAAACAGCTCTGTAGCTTTTATTCTTCTATTTAATACTAGTAATATGTTCTATTCTCTTTGCTCTTAAGTGTTTTTAAATTGTATTTAAAATGTCCTTCTATAACATGTTTCCTTTGTAGTTTATATTTTATGTAAATCACTTCAGCCTTGTTGCTGAAATTATGCATTTTTATTATTTTACCACCATTATTCTATTGTTATAACATTATTATGATATTGTATGTAATCGTGTGTCACCACGCTTCTGAAACCAAACCTCCGTCCTCTGTATCAAAGTACACGTTGTACTACGAATGTGATACAGTGATGGGATAAGAGGATGAAGGTAGATAAGATTAGACGAGAGGAAGAAGAACAGAAACTGTTTCGCTAAATGTGGTGAAAGTACAAAAACTTTCTCAGTACTGACTGAAATTTGTATTTGAGTATTTTTATTATTACTTAAACAAAGTAAGACAACATTAAACTTTTGACAACTTTGAAAAGTAAAAAAAAGTATCTTTAACTTCAAATTAAATATTTCAGCAATTATTTTAAAGAGTCTTTATGTTATTATCAATAACATCAGTGCATTTTACACACGGCTCATACTGGTTAAACTTAAGAAGCGCACTGAGACTAAACTTCGTAAAAACGTCTTCTACTGTCAAACAAATGATCACATAAACATTACAGCGCCTAATCAGCTGACCTTATTTGGAGGCCATTACAGCAAACATTACGAAAAACAGCGCGGACCAGATTAGATAAGACGAGCTTACTTAACACCAGGAGGATAATTAGACCTCTGAACTCTCTGACTGATGAGATTATTCAATGTGTCTCTGAGAGAACGTGTTTCCTAACAGGCCAGATGTCTCTTCTTCCTCTAGAGCTCCGTTTAAAAACACATCAACGTTGCACCAAATGTGGATTCATCCGCCGCTGAAAATAGTCCCCAACAAATGCACTATTTCATCCCGTTTGAGAAACCATTGCTGAAAATGAATACTGATGTAAATTAGGTATTTTTAATGGGATTTTAAGGGGATAATTAATGCATTGTTATATTCATATTTCTAAGAGATTATTAACACAATTAAAGGGCATTTTTAAGCGTAACAAAGTCTTTAAATTGACCCAATAACATGAAGCCATCCCTTAATGAATACCTTAAAAGAGCATTAACTTGTCAGTTAAGGTGGAATGGCTTCCATGATGCTTTTTATGGGATTATTATCTCTTAAAAACAACTTAAACTGAGCAGATAATCCATTAAAAACTGCTTTTATATATTAATAAAATATTAATACATTTATCCATTGATTTCCCCAAACATGGGCTGAAGCCATGAATATGAATCCTGAAAGAAATTCTTTTCTTTTTAAATGTAAGAATGAAGATTTAGATGTTATTCTGTAAATTTAAAGTTTTTTTTATATCCTTCTGCCACAAACACTCACTAGAGCCCTAAATGTGGATTCATCCGCCAATAAAAACTACAGTGAGCAGCTGTTTCAGTAGATCACTTACGAAACTTTGTGTTTTTAAAGATAAACTTCTTGAGGAAACAATGGGCCGCAGGAACGAGTCCTAAAACCCAGACATGAGTCAGCAATTTACACTTCCTGTTCCCTCGTCTAGAAGTGTTTTTGTTTAGAAGTCTGAAATAAAGTCTGTGTTTAACGCCAGTGTAGAGTCATTTTCTCATAGACTTCTATACAACCAGAGGAGTCGCCCCCTGATGGACACTAGAGAGAATGCAGCTTTAACACATGAAGCTCTGACTTCACTCTTCAGGTTGTCTCCTGGTTTATTGTGGAGAGAACCAGTGTGATGCTAACTTCTAAAAATCCATCATCCCTGCAGCTCTGTATAGAGAGACGTGTTGTCTGTTTGAGTCTTCTACATATAAGAACAATCAATGAACATTACATCCTTCAAGGAGAAGCTTTTTAAATGCAATGACTCCTAAAAATGTGCAACCTAAAGACACTTAAGAACATTACTGTTCCTTTG
This sequence comes from Cebidichthys violaceus, assembly GCF_023349555.1. Lineage (NCBI taxonomy): Eukaryota > Metazoa > Chordata > Actinopteri > Perciformes > Stichaeidae > Cebidichthys > Cebidichthys violaceus. The sequence continues at coordinate 11,530,354 of NW_027176285.1, forward strand.
AACATTGGAAATTAACTGAAAGTTACTCTGAAGATTCTCTGAAGTAAGCAAGAAGGAGAGTTATGAAATCATCGTGTTACAACTTTTACTTTACATACCTCTACTACATAATAATCTAGGGCGATGTAAGGATGGCGTATTGTTTCTAGAGAACACTCGGCCCCCTAAAGTTCCCCCTCGTTCACCATATGGAATCATTATGCAACGATACTTGGAGTACGTCCCACTGAGGTACAGAGGAAACTCAATTACAGGCATGTAGACTTGACCTACATATTGCATGTGGAGCACATAGTGTTCCTGAAAGTGGTCCAAACAAACATGAAGACACATCTGGGCTCCTTCAATCCAGCTGCTTATGGTCAGTTTGGTTTTTAAGGGATGCAATAAGTTAAAAAAAAGAAGACAATTGTGTATATGGATATGTAGGTATATGGGCATGTATGTGTGTATGTGGTTTTTAATTTATTTATATATATATATTTTATTTTGCTGTTTCTTTAATTATTTGTATTATTTATTTATTTTTATTTATTTATTTAGCTGTTTCTTCAATTATTTGTATTGTTTTTTTATTAATTTATTTTATTTTATTTATTTATTTATAAAAAAAATGTTTAACTGTTTTTTATCGTTTTATTTTATTTTTTTTTTAAATAAAAGCATGTGTGAGTTTCTAAAGACTTGATGAAGTCTAAAGTGAGCACCTGTACACAAAGGGTCCTCTCTGCTCCACCATGGGCTTCTCTCCATTCAGGATCTCTTTGGGGTTCAGGACGTTGAAGAAGTAGACGGACATGAAGAACGGCACCGGGACGTCCTTCCACATGGTGTAGGACATCTCGTTCTTCGGGTCGATCACCGTGTTCTGAAATCATGAGAAGAAGAAGAAGAAGAAGAAGAAGAAGAAGAAGAAGAAGAAGAAGGGATGTAATGATACATTATTGTATTATATTCAATGCTTTCTCAGAAAACGACAAAAAATAGTGAAACGTCTCTTATTTTACTCGACCGACAATCCCCCCAAAAAACTCCAAAAGACATTTATTATAAAAAAATATTAAAGAAAAGCATCAAATCTTCACATTAAGAAGTGAGAACCAGCAGAACTCGACATGAAGAGACGTAAAACAAAGAATTAGATTCAGTTAAAAAACAAAGAAAAGTTAATCTTGATTACGTGGTTTTAATTCCTTAATTCAGCATCACATCTGATCCCAAGAATATGTTTTTATCCTGAAAGAGAGATGTAAATAAGTAAGTAAGAGTAGACAGATCATGTGACTTCTTCTCACTTCTTTTCCTTTAATCAAACGTTTGGTTCATTAAATCTCAGAAACCATCTTCACACGTCTCTTCGTCTGACCAACACTCAAAAACTTTAAAAAGGTGTTCAGTTTATAATCATATAAAAACAGAGAGAAGGCAACAAATCCTCATAATCTACCAACTGGAGCTGGTGGATATTACTTAGTTACTCAAGTACAAAGTATCTCTTTTGAATATCATCTGTAAAAAGCAGTATAATTTAAAGTATTTAAGTATTAATTACATAGAAAAGCTATACAACTTTAAGTTTAAGTACATGAAACCCACCACATGCATGTACTAAGAAGTACTCAGATTTACTTTTACTTTACGTAAAAGTAGAAATACCACAGTCTAAAAATACTGCATTACAAGTTCAGTGCAGGTATATCAGCTAAGTACTATAAGCTAAATGTACATAAAGTACCACAAGTATAAGTACTTTAGTATATACACTTCTTATATTTTCACATTATTTCTTTCTTTTACTACACGTTTCTGCTCGTTTGTGTGTCGATATTCAGTCGTGTTTGATGAGTAATACTGAGTTTTTATATTAAATATAAGCAGGAATAAGCTCTCACACTTCTGTCCTCTCCTGTACTCTTAAATACTGCTGTTGTTTAATGTAATTTATATTTTTAGTACTGTGCAAATGAATTAAAGCTACATTAACAGTCAACTAATCGATTTTTTTAATTAATTTTGAATGCAAAAATGGCAGAAAATGTTTTTTTCTTCAAATATAACAAATATATTAAACTGAATATCTTTTGATTTTAGACTGACAAACGAGACATTTAAAAGACATCACCTTGAACGATGAGACACTGGGACAGACACTGGGACAGACACTGGGATGGACATTTCTTATATCATTCAGTGCTTATAGACCAATTAATCAATAACTAAATAATATTTGTTTTGCATTTCCTCCCCAGTGTTGAGCTCTACTCAGCAGCACGTCACCCTCTCGCTGCACACATGTCTCTGTTAAAGTCACAAACACTCTACAGTAACCAGACTCCATGCATTTTATCACCTATTAACAGTTTGTTTGCATGCACGCGCCTTTCCATCATGTATTGTTGTGCTCACGCGGCCCTCTGGAGCCCTTTGAGACGTTCGGCTGTGATTACGCGATGAAACGAACCCTGACCCAGCACATTAAAACGAGTCTTTGTACTAAACGTCCCGAGTGAACGCGCTGCTTACCTTCACCACCTGGTCGTCGATGATTATCGGTCCCACAAAAGTAAGAACAGTCCCGAAGAACACCATGAGCACACCGGACACTATGAACCCCACCGACACTTTGGCTTTATTGATTGCCATGGCTCGTTATTGACAGCTGACGGACAGTGTTTGCAGCTTGTTTACGTCCAGAAAGACAGACTACTAACCGGCTAACTAGAGCTAGCTAACTGCTAAAGACTACAGAACCGTCCCGGACCTGAACTCTGTCGTTTTTAGGTGACAGTCTCCGGTCCAGCCGGCTATTAGTAGTCTTTCTGATCGATGTATTCTATCGGCTGCATATTGTCTCTGCATTTATACTCTGTTTGCCACGCCTCCACCGCGCCGAGGATTCTGGGAAATGTGGTCCCGGCTCCTTCAGCGCTCACTCTCACATTTTTAACCTTTGATACAACAGCGGTGGAAGAAGTTTATTTGCTGAAGTACAAATAGCAATACAATCATGTAAAAGTACTCGATTACAAGTAATAGTCATGCATTCAAAATCCTACTTAAATAGCAGTAATATAAATATATGTATATTAGCAAATTATACTTAAAGTACCAGCAATACAATTACAGGATTTATACAGTATAATGCATAAATATACAATTATATTATATTTACTTTTATTTATCCAGAATAAAAACACAGATAACAGACTTTAAAACACAAAAATATAAAAAATATAAATGTTCAACAGACTTTAAAAACCAGCAAATTACATAAATTAAAGAATTTGTGCTCAGTGTGTTGACATTCATTACTTTAAGTGACTTAATCCTGTCTTTGTTTTTTATTTTTATTCTTCATGCTTAGAATAATAATCTAGTTTAAAATGTCTCTCTAGCACCAACAACTTTAAAAGCGCGTTACACCAAAAACGGTGCAGGTTTTAAGAGTGACGAACATAATTTGTCTGCATGAATGGAGGTTACATTGATAGTTTTTTCGGTTAGTAGAGTTCGCAACATAGGGGTCGGGCCCCTCCAAAGGGCCGCCAGATAAATATGAGGGGTCAGGAGATGATTAATGAGAGAGAAGAAGAAGAAGAAGAAGTTCTGATACAAAGATTGGCAATTATTTTTGACACATAGAAGTTTGAATGGCTCCAATTTTAAGTCTTTTCAGCAGGAAATTACTACAGTTATTGTGAAAAAACAACTAATGATTGAGTCAAAAGTCACAGTTGCCTTATTTTGTTTCAGATCTTGAAATCCTTCATTTATTGTCTCTTCTTTTTGTTTTATTGTTGGAAGTTGTTCACTCCTTTAGACCGCATGGAACACAACAATATCACCAAAGGGAATCTGAAGTTTCACATGGAATAAATTCAGTTAGTTAAGTTAGGAATTTTATTATCCCAAATTGCGGAAAACTGTTTTTTGGCTTCACTATAAAGTGTTAAAACAATACAGAACAAAGACGGGGACACAAACACAAACATATAAGACATAAAGTAATAAAAGTGGAAACTAGCAATTAATTCAGCATCCTGACATTTTTATCTGCGCCTTATAGTCACCAGCTGAGCCACCTAAACAGATTTAACACTTTGGTTATTACAATAATAAACGTACAGATGGACTACATGTGCTCATGAGTGGCGTGGTCCGACACTAAAGACCTCATGTGTCCATGACGGAGCAGCATGTCAGCGTGAAGTCTGCAGAAGAAGCTGCAGCACACATTAGGTTTTATTCACTCGATGAGGTGAAATATCAAATGAATTAACATGCGAGTCCTCAGGGAAGTCTAAAATAAATTGTTCAATGTAGAAAAATGTGTTGTTCTGAAGAAAAACCTCCTTTATTGAATAAAAAGTGAAATGTATGTTACTTACTTTGATCACTTGGTCTTTCATCACAACCGGTCCCACAAACAGGAAAACTACTCCGAAGACTACCGTCAGAGACCCTGCCACTATAAATCCAATCGCCACTTTGGCTTTATTGATGGCCATGCTGCCAATAATCAATAATCAATAATAATAAAATGTTATTTCAAGTTTCCTCTGCAGAGCTGCAGAGTGCTTTAAGGTCCGAGGATGAACAGTGATGGATGCAGAGGAGTAGGGCGTGTTGGGTGTGTTTATACTCTGCAAGGGGGGGGGGGCGTGATGAAAACTTCCTGTTTCCTAAATACATGTAAATTCATGCAGTCACATTTTAGTCAGATGACTTGTGTTTTACTCAGCAAAAAAAACACACAAAATCCACTGATACAAATAACAAAGTGTGAGGAATTATAATAAAGAAAAGGTACAAATTAAGATTGAGAAGTGGTTTTGTATATTTAAGGACGTTTTATATCCTGCTGCCTCAAACACTCACTAGAGCACCAGATGTGGATTCATCCACCCCTAAAAGTAGTCCCTAACAAACTCTCTGTTTCCTCCAGTTTGTTTGATGAAAACTACAGTGAGCAGCTGTTTCTGATCACTGAGTCAACAGAAATGTTGCCTTCACCATTCCCATTTGGTAATGCTACGTTACCACTACGAATAAGAATATAAATATATAATTAATACTGCGGTGTACTGTAGTTTTTAAACATTAGGATACTGTTTAGGGCCTCTGTGCTGTTGCTTCAAATGGGCCAGCCCACAATGCATTGCTAACTACAGTACAGAACCGTATTACGTGAATACAGTAGATTAGTGTTGAAAATTGGCTGTAAATTAACAGCAATTGTTTACAGTGTAGCATTAACTAATCTGCATATTAAGATTATTAATATAAATATAAATCAACCAATACATTATGAAGATAATTATAATACAACAATACAATATCTATATTTCTGCATAGTGACTACTTTAACTTTGGTACTTTTACTTAAGTAACCTTTTGAATACAGGCCTTGTGCTTGTGTATTTCTACACTGTGGTACTTCTACTTTTACTAATATTGTACTGTTTACTCCTATACATTTTATTGATACCTGAATAGTTACTCATCACTGATCATAAAGGTGAACACAGGACTATTGATCCTCGGGGATACTTTTGTACTTTATGCAGTTTGTAGGATTTTGCGCCATCTAGTGGTGAACCTGCAGATCGCAACCAGTTGAAACAAAGCGTGTAGAAGAACTACGATGAAAGACAAATGTCTCTCTATTTTATTTTATTTTATTTTATTTTATTGTATTTTATTGTATTTAATTCAATTCAATTCTATTAAATTATCTTTTTTATTTAATTTTATTTACTTTATTCTATTTAAATGTATTTAATTGTATACTTGTTTTTGATTGATCTTATTGTATTGGTTGGTTTCATTGTTTTTTCAGTATTATTTGATATTGACCATAGTTAGTTTTGCTTATTGTTGGGCCTCACAGCTTTCTGCTGTTATATCTTCTCACTTCAGCACTTTGTAATCTTTTTTAAAAGGTGCTATATAAATAAAGTTATCATTATAAACTATTGTGACTTGATCATCTGGTTTGTTAGCACCTGATTTTAATTATTTAAAACTTTCGTCTTCTATTATTTTTAAGAACTACCGTCTCACACTCGACGTGAGTTAAGCATGTTTAATGTGTTGGTATGTGTATAATCTGAACTCAGCGGTGGACCAGCAGACGTGGACTCTGAGTGTGAAGTGGTCACGTTGTTCCTGTCGTGATCGTTGCTAATTGGATGTGTAATTAGGAAACTAATTTTCGGTCACGCCAAACCTTTTCCCCCCGTCGGTTAGAAGACGCCTCCGGGGAACATAACTTCAAACCCCCGAACTACCGATGGTATTTAACGACTCCCATATCTTTATTCATGGCTTTGGTTGAATTTGGAGCGATGAAGAGCTCCTCTCTTACTGGGCGTACACATGATCGCCTCATTCCCGTTAAAGACACAGAGGCACAGAGCAGCAGCCCACCACAGCCTCATCTGACTGCTCTGTGAAATCTCCCACCATCATACCGTCCAGCCTCTAAAAAGACAGAATTGTGCTCCTGAGGTATTACAGATTTTCCTCACATGCCTTCCTTCCTAAATGCTGATGGTGGTGTTCAACAAAAAAGGAAGTCTCAGCCAAAAAGGCCCTGAGCTTCCTCTTGTGCGTCATGTGATTCTGATCTAATGTATGTGTCACCGCTTTCTCCAGCTGATGGACAACTCGCTCATGCAAACTTTGAATGTGTCACTTTTCTGAACACGAGAGGTTGATTTGTGTCACGTGACCCTCTGACACAGACACAATAGCATGTTTTCTGAACATACACATTTATCCTTCACACACATCATGTATGTTAAACAGTTCACACACATCATGCATGTTAAACAGTTCATACACTGTGAAGCTGAAGGAGTGTTTAGGCAGTGAGAATGTCAGCTGCTAGAATCGTTCTTAAAATGAAGCAAGGTCTGCATCATCACAGGATGTGAGTTTAACACTTTCAACCCCCAAAAACACTTTTTTATTCTCACATTGTTTCATTTCAAAGATTTTTAGAGGCTTGAAGAGGAGAAATAATTCAGTATTGCATTAAAAAGGGGGAGGAGTACTTTACCACTGTATAGAAATACTCTGTTACAAGTAAAAGTCCTGCATTCAAAATGTTACTGAAGTAAAAGTACTCGTATTATTACACATGATGTTATTGTATTATGATTATAAATGAATGAATGTGTTCATCCCGTTAATGTTGACGCTGGTAAAGTTGGAGCTCATTTTAATGACTTTATATACTGCTGGTATATATCAATAATAATAATAAGTATTACATTTTATAATGTGATTATGCAAAGGTACATGTGGTGGAGTAAAAAGTACCAGAACATGGAAATACTTTTCCATTTTAAAGTTCTACTTACTGTAAGTAAAGTACTTGAGTAAATGCACTTAGTTACTTTCCACCAGTGTTTGTTGATTCTTTTACTTTTCATCTAAATAAATAAATGATAAGTAAATAAAGGGTAAATGTGATAAAGAAGCCTCTGAATAGATCTTTCCTCTTTTCTTCTGTGTTTTTTCAGTTGAGTTGTTAACAGAGAGATCTAAAGCTGAAGCTCTCTGTCTCTCAGATCTCTGGAGTGTTTGTGTCGTCCTCTGAGCAGACAGGAGGAGCTTCGTCTTAGAGCTCTTAAAGTGGTCCATCTACCGGTTTGACACGGATCCCAAATTTGACCGAGAACTTGTTTCCATATTTGAAGCAGACACACAAAGCTTCTTTTCTGGCTTCTGTTACTAAACACAGAGGTGACCAGATGACTCACTCCGTTTAAATCCTCCCTCACGAGAGGGAAACCAACGGTTTCTGCTTCAAGTAATTATAAATATGTGTATCTAGTCTGTAAAATCAATTTAATTAAAATCCAGTATGATCCAGTTTGGTGGAGGAAGTATTCAGATCATCTACTACAATACAAGTACTAATACCACACTGTGAAAAAAAACCTCTACAAGTTTAAGTCCTGCATTCACAACTTGTACTTAAAGTTACTACGAGGAACTTTCATTTAGTGTTGATTCTGTCTCCCCCTGTGGACTAAAGTGGTAGTGTCTCTGAGCACCAGACTCCCTTTAGAAAATCTCTCATTCTACTGCAGCAGGGTCTGACAGTCTGCCCCTCTCAGTCCTGGTTCTGGTTCTCCTGTGCCTCCCTTCCCTCCAGCAGGTCCAGCAATACGTCCTGGGTCTCCAGCAGCTGGTGTTGGTGTTGGCTCCCAGAGAGGAGAAGCTCTACTCCTGGAGGAGGAGGAGGAGGAGGAGGAGGAGGAGGAGGAGGAGGAGGAGGAGGAGGAGACGCTGCTGCTGCTGCCGGGAGCTGAGTCCTCCTCATCCCTCCGGAGCGCTGGATCTGGGTCTGTCCACGGTGGACCGGTCTCTGCTGGAGGATCTGGGTCTGTTCACGGTTGACCGGTCTCTGCTGGAGGACCTGGGTCTGTCCACGGTGGACCAGTCTCTGCTGGAGTCTGAGCTAAAGGAGTTTCTGGCGAACCTGCATGATTTCATCTGGTTTCACCAGAATCCGACCCGGTGGCACCAAATAACTATATAGAAACAGACCATCTTCTCTCTGATGGTCTATTTACTGATGGAGGTCTGATAGAGGATCAGCACTACACTGAGACTGGTTCATATAGAGGATCAGGACTACACTGAGACTGGTATATATAGAGGATCAGGACTACACTGAGACTGGTTCATATAGAGGATCAGGACTACACTGAGACTGGTTCATATAGAGGATCAGGACTAAACTGAGACTGGTTCATATAGAGGATCAGGACTAAACTGAGACTGGTTCATATAGAGGATCAGGACTAAACTGAGACTGGTTCAGGACCAGTTAAAGTAGATCCAGTAGATCCTCTAACAGTGACTAACTGGACCTTTAAAGTATAAAAGTGAGTTCTTACAGTTTAGACCCTTTATTGTCCACATCCCAGTTCATCTTTGAGACGTTGTTTATCTGCAGCATCAGTAGAAACAGATTTATTTGAATGTTTTTATGAAGTAATCACAACAATAGAATTTAATTAAAGTCGGAACACAACAAGTGGACGTCCTCTAATAACAATAAGCTCTTTTATTATTGCAGTGTTCTCATTTCACCACTAGAGGTCAGTACATCCATGTTTATCAGACCGTTGTATTCTTCTTTGATGCTAAAGTTAGATTACTGTAAATATCAAAAATATCAACACTCTTGGTTGAAGTGTATGAAATCGGTTGAGGGTTGTAGATGGTTGTGTGGAATGTTTCAGTGGGGGAACAGGTGACGTGTGACTCCAAACAGTTGATTTGTTCAGTGAGTGTTTCATTTTAAAAACAATAACACAAAAATTATTTCATCAAAATTATTTCATCCTCGTGCCAAGAAAAAAGAAACTCTATTTCTTTTAGTTCTGGTCCGGTCCTGGTTCACACTGACTTATTACAAACGACCCAAGAGGAGTAAACATGAAGCTAAACAGACACTTTTGGTTATTGTCATCCTGCATTATGAATATACCTACAACACAGTGCTATAAGCAGATTATAACACATTATAAGTGTGTTTGATGCATTATAGACATAAAAGGTGTTACTAATAATTCAAACAATAGAAACATTAAATGCATTGCTTTGACAGGAGTGTTATCACTTTGTAGTCAAACGTATTACGAAGTCTCCAGACTCTTCTTTTTAAACCTTCTGCAGCTGAACTCCATGAAGAAGAGGATGTGCAGTTCTTAAAGGCACAGCACCCCCTAGAGGTGCTTCTGGGACTCGACTCACTTTAACTGGGAGCTCCAGATGGTTGAACAGGTCGAGCTGAAGGGAAACTCCAACACGAACAACTATGTCTGAGGAGCTTTGTGAAGCCTGACAATATGAACTCCAATTTTATCAGAACGGGTTTCAAAACTCCTACACACCAAAAGGTACTCCTTAGTTAGATTAAACTAACATCTGGGTCTGTCCACGGTGGACCGGTCTCTGCTGGAGGATCAGGGTCTGTCCGCAGTGGACCAGGTCTCTGCTGGAGGATCTGGGTCTGTCCACGGTGGACCAGGTCTCTGTTGGAGGATCTGGGTTTGACCACGGTGGACCAGGTCTCTGCTGGAGTCTGAGCTGAAGGAGGTTCTGGTGAACCTGCATGATGTCATCTGGTTTCACCAGAATACGACCCGGTGGCTCCGATGATGAGCATTAAGAATAACTCTATAGAAATAGACCATCTTCTCTCTGATGGTCTCTGTACTGATGGAGGTCTGATAGAGGACCAGGACTACATTGAGACTGGTTCAGGACCAGATTAAAGCTCCTCACAGAAACTTTAACTTCAGTAAAAGACTAGAGTACTTCTCTCTGGTAAATCTACATTTGATGACCTACATGTAAATCCATCACTCCAGAAGTATGCCCCTCATGAATATCAGCTTAAACTCAGTCTTGAGTCTCAGCTGATGGGAGCTCGTCCCTCAGAAGATGATCAGGTTTTGTCCTGCCTCTGAGACAAGGGCGTGTCCCGCGGTTGGAGGACGCTGTCCCCGCACCTCCATTGATTAGTGACAGCAAGCAGCCAAGCGGGCACTCCCCGTCACTTCAACTCAACCAACTGGACTGGACTCTATTCATCGTGGCTGTGATTACTTTGTGTTTATTACAGTCTGTGCATGAGTACCGGATCGGACCGCAGCTTTGGGAGAAATAAACCGGGACACCTTTTATTCAGACATGGAGATTGAAAGCATGATGGCGAATAACACGCTTATTAAAGCCAGAGAAGGTGAGAGTTGTTGTTTACACAGAATTTAAGTTATTGTGTCACTTCTTCAATGCAACAGGATGTCTAATGCGTTTTATTTCATCTTTAACATATTCATATTCGATCAGACAAAGACGTCTCTAAACAACACGCTGAAAGATGAGAAATGACAAAAACTGATCACAAACATGTAATATCCTCATGCAGAAGATTTAACCTGTGCATCAGAGACATTTCTCATCAAAGTGAATTATTGTTAAATTCTCCCTGAGGTTCCGTGAATAGACCATGCATAGAACTTTTATTTTGTTGGTAAACACATTTTGTTTTGTGAAAAGTCGCTCTGTGACGTTGCAGTGACAACATGACCATTAACGTTTGAAAGCAAGTTTGCAGAGCAATGCGGTCCCACAGGCTCTGCTTACCTGTCCCTGCGCTATAAATAGATCTTCCTCTGTAGTGGAACATGCTATTGTCTGAAAACCTGACGGGCTAGGCACGCGCGAGCTGCACTACGCATGCGTTCTGATGACAACACTGTTGATGATAGACGTGTAACTCTTGAGTTTTAAGGCCTTAACTCAGGAGCGTTTCTAGGATTCAAAGAATGGGGGGGGGGCTTAGCCCCAAGGGGAGGGGCATGTTTGCGCACGCAGCGTGCGGCAATTTTTTTTGGGGCGGCGGATATCCATTGTTTCAGACAGTTCACAGATTGGTTCAATCAGAAAGAGTGTGATTTTGCTCTGCGTCACTCTCAAATCCTAATTGTTAAAGGGACCGCACACAATGGATGGAGAATGGACCTGACAGTGTCAACTTTTGAGTTGTTTACTTGTTTTATTATGAGCAGAAGGGAATACGATTTTGATCAACATTTACATCTATTTTGTTGTCTGTGTAGTTTTTACATACCAGTGATATTTTATGCTCATTTGGACACTATCACTGAGATAAAGACGAACGAGTTCAGTGTCAAATATACCATTAACTGATTATAAACAACAACATTCTATAGGGACTGATATTATTGTTTTGAAATACTAGAGAGATAGTGTTAACATAGCCCACTACAATATTCCCTTTCATTTGCCTCAAGTAAACCTAAATGTAAGCAGGTAACAATCGTTAACAACTTTTTAGGGGGGCTTCAGCCCCCCTAAAAAGGCCTAACGACGCCCCTGCCTTAACTAAATGTTTCATTTGTGTTCCTGTAGGAGGAGGAAGTAAAGGCAGAAGCATCAAATGGAGAGACATGCTGCGCTTCCCTCACATCAGTCAGTGTGTGGACCTGGACATAGGTGTGTGTGTGTGTGTGTGTGTGTGTGTGTGTGTGTGTGTGTGTGTGTGTGTGTGTGTGTGTGTGTGTGTGTGTGTGTGTGTGTGTGTCAGAAGTCCATACATGTTTGTGGGTTTGCTGCATGAGTTCACATCCTGTTTTATTGCTCCATCAGAGCGAGACTACCACAGTCTGTGTGTGAAGCAGCCGATCGGAAAGAAACTGTTTCAGCTCTTCTGCCGGAGTCGAGCCGATCTGCAGAACTACATCTCCCTGCAGGATGCTCTGGTACACTTTTAAACCGTGGAGCATTGAACATTCATAAAGATTGAGACTAACCCTGCTCACGTGAACTGTATCTGTAACTGTAACACATTAAATAATGCTGTATTATGTGAAGAGAAGTCATCGAGTGTGGGAGGAAACTGTGCAGATAAATTCATCGTTGCATTGCAGGAAAAGCTTTTTTAATTAAGTTCTGTCACACTGTGATAATGCAAAACGAGCTAAAACATCTAAAACATTTATGGAATAACTAAAAAAGGGAGGAAGAATATGCAACATGAAGACGAAAACTGTTAAATTATAAAACTCAGTTTAAAAAGCTATTTCTAGCGTCTCGGTGAGGACAGCATCATCTGTGTTTCACAACATTTACTCAAGTTGTTCTTGATACATAAACTATGAAAACAGTTGGCAGTTGACCAACGTTTGTTTGGAGGAAGAATGACAAGAGGAAACAGGATGTTGGACGGACTTCTTTTCGATAAGCAACTGAAGAGATGTGTGTGTCGGATATCTTTGATATTAAAGCAGATATATCATTTTAAACGTCGACGGGCTCAGCACACAGGATGTGATCAGTGCAAAAACAATATTAGTTTTAATGACATGGTAACCAATATCTATCCAGAATATCTTGGAGCTGGATAAAATGTACTGACCTGTGCACATTCGTGCTCTGCTTCCTCACACTGTGTCCTCTTCGTCTCCTTTAGGACGCCTTTGAGACCAAGTCAGATGAGGAGAGGAAAGATTTCGGCTTCAGCATCATTCAGAGGTTCCTCTGGAGTCAGGTCTGACAACAACACAGAAAACATGCTTCACAAGTTAAATGAAACGCTTCCTGTGTTAACGTCCTCGTCCGTGTCCCCTCAGTCCAACCAGTGTGTGTCCGTTGTGCTGCAGCATGAACAGAGCTGCATCGAGAGTCTGGAGCTCGACCCCTGCACGGACATCTTCCACGACTGCAGGGAGTAAGTTCACACTTCTGATTATATGTGTGCATATAATTACTTATTTTAAAGACAAAACCAACCTCTCTGTTCTGTGTATTAGAAACCTACACGAATACCTCTGTGGAGAGCCATTCATCCAGTACCAGGACAGCATGTTCTTCGACCGTTTCCTACAGTGGAAGATGCTGGAGAGGTCAGTGTGTGTGTGTGTGTGTGTGTGTGTGTGTGTGTGTGTGTGTGTGTGTGTGTGTGTGTGTGTGTGTGTGTGTGTGTGTGTGCGCTTGGAAACAAGGAAACAAATTGTTGGTTGGGCAGCTGGTTTATCTGCTTGTACTTGAAATGCTTCGTTTTTAGTTTTTTGTTTAAACAGATCAATTCAGAATGAAAACAACAACCTGTGTTTCTCCTCAAGGCAGCCCATCACCAAGCAGACCTTTAGACAGTACAGACTTCTGGGGAAAGGAGGGTTTGGAGAGGTAAGCCTGCCGTCACCTGATATTTCTCTGTCATGGATATCTCTTTGAGAGTTGCTTCACACAAATGAAAAATATAAATAACAGATCATTTGGGTTTTATTTGTCAGGGTTTTAAGATATCTGGTTCTACCTTGAGCCACAATAGAATGGAAAGGAGGGGAATTTTACTCAGCTTCAAATTATGTCATGAACAAAACTCCAGAATCAGTATCCCTGTTGTTACCTCAGTAGAAAGAGTTGATCTCTCAGAACCTGCGTTCATAAAACCAGAACTACCTGCTAGGCTTGACGTCTCTTCATCCCACCAGCATCATTTTCAGAAAAACCAGAAGCTGTCCCAGCAAGTTGCTGGGATCAGCGTTTGTCAGGACCTGAGCCATTTTATGAGAAGCTCTTTCTATAAGTCGACTCAAAACAACCGGTACTGCTGCATACCCCCGTCTCTTCAGCTTTTCTGTTAACTATCTATATTAACAAACAGCAACAACTGTCGATCTAAGAACACAAATCTCAGACGATTTACTGACCCTATATGAATCGGCTAGAAAGGATTTGTAGTACCTGGGGTTCTCTTTCTGGAGCCAGACCTGGGCAAGGGAGCTTGTGTCCGGTGGGCATATCTTGACACATGAATCTACAGGGGGCAGCCTCCCTGGGGTCCAACCATGTGCAAGGATAGGCATTGGGGGTCAGGTGCATTGTGAACCGGGGCAGCTGGCAAAAGGCAGGGAGCCCTGGCATAGCAGACATAGCTCTAGGGTCGTGGAACCCCTCTCTGGCGGGTAAAGGAACCGGAGCTGGTGTGGGAGGTGGAGCAGCATCACATACACCCATAACATTGGTTCTGGAATCAAATTCCTGGAGAGGGGCTGGACTCTCACCTTTTTTCAGGAGTTGCCCAGTGTGAGAGGCGCCACCAATCCCCGGCTGAGAGCCGCCGTGTTGGGAGTCCTCGCTGGGGAAACGAGAGGGTCTGATGTCACCCATTGGTCTGTGGACTGACGTTATTAAGCCTCGAGTTCAGCGATTTCGCCGTCGCCATCTTTTTTTTTTTTTTTTGCAGCCAGTGAACAGGAAGTGACCATATCTGGACTGAGGAGGAGTGACGTAGAGACAGCGTATACGTGGCTACTGTGTAGCCCCGCCCCCAAAGCATACTCTGCTTTATGGTCTGTTTGACTCTAAATGGACCATAATTTACTAAATGAACATCATGCTGTATTGAAGAAGACTTGAAACTAGAGATTGAGACCATAAACTCATGTTTACAATGTTTACTGAGGTAATAAATCAAGAGAGAAGTAGAGTCATTTTCTCATAGACTTCTATACAACCAGAGGAGTCGCCTCCTGATGGACACTAGAGAGAATGCAGCTTTAACACTTGAAGCATCGACTTCACTCGTCAGAACCGGAGGTTGCAGTCTGAGCTCGACCCATACTTAATAATTCAGAATATATCTCTAACAACTTCTATTTCCTCTGACTTCCTGAAAGTGCGATACTAAGTCTTGTGCCACAATCTTAATTCATCCTTTGCGTTCGTTTCTCAGGTGTGGGCTTGTCAGGTGCGAGCCACAGGAATGATGTACGCCTGCAAAAAGCTGGAGAAGACTCACGTGAAGAAGAGGAAAGGAGAAACCATGGCTCTCAACGAGAAACAGATCCTGGAAGGGCTGAACAGCAGATTTGTGGTGAGAGTAACACAGTTACGCTTTTTGTTTAACACTCAAGCTCTTCCATAGTCCCAAAGAAATGCACTACTTCCTCCTGTTTGTTTGATAAAAAACTACAGTGAGTAGTACTAGAGTGTTTTAGGAGATTACTGATGGAACTATATATTTGTGTTTTTAAAAAATGTTCGTCTTCAGTAAAAATGATCTTAGAGCCACAGACAGGAAGTCAGGGAGTATTAAAAGATGGACTAATATGTTGTTAGTTTTGGGTCTTTCTCAACATGCACTTCCTCGTTCTCCATTTAGGTGAATCTGGCGTACGCCTATGAGACCAAGCACTCCCTCTGTATGGTTCTGACCATGATGAGCGGCGGGGACTTGAAGTTTCACATTCATAACATCGGGGCACCCGGCCTGGACAAAGACAGGGTGTGCTTCTACGCTGCAGAAGTCTGCTGTGGTTTAATTCACCTCCACCAGAATTCAATATTATATAGGTCAGTGTATTTCTGCATTAAGGGAACATTGGTGAAGGAAGTATTGAGATGCTTTAGGTAAGTGAAAGTACTGTGAAAATACTCCACTACAAGTAAAAGTCCCGCTCACGCATTAATGTAAAAGAAGGATTTTACTTTTGTAGTTGTTTGAGCTTGAGCTCATTTTGAACATTTAACTAATGATTATTGTCATTATGGATTCATCTGCTGATTATTTTCTCCATTGATTGATTGATTGTTTAGTTTGTAAAAATAGAGAAAATAGAGAGAAATGACCCATATTTGTTTAGTCCAGAACTAATACATTAACATTACATTAACATTATTCCTAATACATTTACATTATTTAATCTGCAGCCAAGGAATGATTTTATATGAAAAATAACTTAAACCATCAAAACAGTTTTGGATTGATTTTCTTTTAATTGACATATTGTTTCAGCTGTACTCGTTTAAACTGTTGAGAAGTTTTATTCACAATAACACGTCATATTTTATAATTTTTTTGGAATGCTTTGTACACAAACATCTTGATTTTGAAAGTATCTAAAGCTGTCCAATAAATCTTTTAGTTTAAAAGACTAACGCATAAGTACCCCACATGTGTACAGTAATTAAGTAAATGTATTTAATTACATTCTATTACTGATTATCATAAATGCATTAAGTCCCATCTCTGAATCAAATGTTGTTTTTGATCTTCCAGGGATATGAAACCAGAAAACATTCTGTTGGATGACAACGGTACGTGCTGCCACAGTAAACACAGACTGTTTGTTCTGAGTGCAGTGACTCGATCTACAGACACAACTAATGTTCAATCATAACCATAACCAACAAGAAGATCACATTCAAAACTCCTGTGACACGATGACGACAGCCTATACTTACTTCTGGCTTGCCTATTTTTAGCTCGGAAAAGAAATTATTTGAATGATGTAATGATAGCATTTTCGAGTTGAGCTAGATGATCGTGTTGACGGTATAGTGACAAAGGCAGGTTGAGGAAGTGAGCGGTCTGCGGTAATCAGGTGTGGTGTCTATTTTAAGACGCCCTCTCTACACCTGTTCCTGCATTCCTGGCAGCGTGTTCGGTTTTACGTGTTTTCATTAGCGGTTAGAGTTGTCACGTGGTTATTGAGCCTCAGTAAGAGCTGGAGGGGCGGGAAGTAAAGAATGAATTAAGCACAAGGGAAAGTACATCATAATAACAGCAGATTTCTTTTGTTGGTATTTGTTTCCTCAAGGACATATCCGCATCTCTGACCTCGGCCTGTCTGTGAGGTTATCTGAGGGGAGCGTGGTGCGAGGCACGGTGGGCACGCTGGGATACATGGGTACGTATGTAAACCTCACAGTGTGGGTCTCCAGAGGATCCCAAATGTCCACCCTACAGCAGTAAACCCTGAACCCTCAGAGACTTATCTGACACCACCATTTAAAGGGTTGAGTGTGAAAGACTGTAATAGTAATAATAATAATAAAAATCACTTTATTTATACAGCACCTTTAAAAACAGTTTACAAAGTGCTTTGACAGACAAAAGCAGCAAAAGCAAGACAATAACAACAATAACAGAAAGCTCAGTGAGACAGTCAATACAATACAAATAAACTAAGAAATAAAGAAAAGAAAAGGAATAAAAATGTGTAAAATAATTTAGTAAAATGAGGTTCAACCTTTCCTTGTTTGAGTAAATGTTATATAATAACTACATAAGAGAAGTGAGACAAAAACAACTCTGGTGATCCATTTACTAAGTCTGATCTAAATTGTCTTGTTTTTTAATTTATTCATTCTTTACCTTTGAAATCATTTTTCCAGGTGATTTTTTTTCCGGGTGTTTATTGTTGTAATACTCATTTCTGCCACAAGAGGCTGAAACACAACACAACCTCATGTGTGTTTAGAGCTCAAGGAGGAATTAAAACTCACCTGGAAGAGAACAGGAACGTCTTTGGCACTATTTAGAACGTGGAGTAGTGGTGCACACCGTCCTCTAGTGGCCAAAATTAGTATTACAACAACAAACACTTCAATGGAAATGGATCAACCACAACCATTTGTTTTTCTCACTTCCTCTCAGGGCTCCCATATGATCATCTACAAATTTAAAATAATTTTGTTGGCCAAAATGTCATACACAGACAGGAACGTACAGCATGTTATCATCAGCATAGTGATGTTTCCAGTTTTTGGGGTTAATTACTTCCAGAGAGGTCGGACCTCTTCTTAACTGTTATAGAACTCCAATTACAGAAATCCAAATAGTCTCTAGTCTTGAATATGAGGGAGTAAACAATACAACAGATATAGAGCATATTAAAAGCCATAGCACCCCAAAGAACCAGATATGAAACATGAGATCAGTTTCAGGTTTATGAGCAATTTTAACAAAATTTCCAAAAGTATGAAGGTGACAAAACAATGTATTTCTTTGAGAATGTTTTGAGTTTTGTTTGATTTTTTGCGTCCTTGTTTCAGCCCCCGAGGTGATCAGCCACAAGCACTACGGGATGAGCGTTGACTGGTGGGGCCTCGGCTGCCTGGTTTACGAGATGACGGCGGGGCAGCCTCCGTTCCGGAAGCGAGGAGAGCATCCTAAACCCCCCGAGATGGAGCGCAGGATTCAGAGAGAAGAGCTCGAATACGACAACAAGTTTAGCAAGGATGTGAAAGACCTCTGCTCCTCTGTAAGTCCAGAAAACCGGATCAAATTCTAAGTCTTTTCCAGGAATCCTGACAGGTTGTTTTTTTATTTCCCTGTGTTGCAGCTGCTCACCAAGGATCCAGAAGAGAGGTTGGGATGCCGGATGTCGGGGGGTAGAGAAGTACAGTCGCATCCTTTCTTCCAAAAAGTCAACTTCAGGATGATGGAGGTTGGACTCGTTCAGCCTCCATTCAAACCAGATGCAAGTGAACTGATTATTTATCCATCTTAAAAATGGTTCAGACACAAATAATGTCCCTGCACACGTGTGTATTACCTGTTGTTACATAATCTGACGTCTTTTACTAACGGATTGTATATTTCATTACTTTTCAGTTTGAAAAATTCTACATGAATTATACTACCCTTCATAGTTATGTCGCCTTTTCCTGTTTGACTCTGCAATTTGAATTAGAATATAATTCTAAATCTGATCTGATGCAGTAGTTGAAAGTTAACTTCTCTCTGTGTGTAATAAGGTCAGTGGCTGACTTGCTTCTGTTGGAGGAGAGCGCGTCTTTAGACATTTATGTGAAGTTAGGAGAGTTTTCACTCGTACGAGCCCAACGTACGCAGAGAAAGTTAAGAAAAGAATACGAAAAAAGTTATTGCATGAGGCCCAATGTCTGTTTTCTTTTAAATATATACAGTATGTATATATTTAGCACGGTTACAGTGTGATGCTACTACATGACATTAAAACTAATTTTAAAATATATATATATTCAAATGATTATATATATTTTATAATTTAATATATATATATCTTAAAATTATTATATATATTTTAAAATTTAATATAAATATATATATTAAAATGATTACATATATTTTATAATTTAATATATATATATATATATATACATATATATATATATTAAAACTATTATATATTTTTTATATTTATATATATATATATATATATATATATATATATATATATATATTACAATGATTCAAATTATAATTATATATATATCATTTGAATATCGATATATGTACACAAGAAGTATGCTCAGTTAAACTGATGCATTAGCGTTGCAGGTTGTAAAGGTGGAGCTCATTTTAATTATTTGATATATTGCTGGTAGTTTAATCTGTAATAATCATAGCAGATAATTACAGTTGTATTATTAATCTGAATATGCAAAGTAACTCAAGTTATTAAATACATGTAATGGAGTGAAAAGTACAATATACTTTCCTCTGAAATTCAGTAGATTTGAAGTACCAGAAAATAGAAATACTCAAGTAAAAGAGAGAGTAATGTATGTCATGAGAGTAAGTGTACTGTTAGATAAATGGTGTGTTTTTGACAATGCTTACTGTGACGTGGTTCCTCCTGCAGCCCAGACTGGTGTACTGCAGCGACGTGCAGGACATCGAGGAGTTCTCCACAGTGAAGGGAGTCACTCTGGACCAGAAGGACAACGACTTCTACTCCAAGTTCATCACAGGCAGCAACCCGATAACGTGGCAGAATGAGGTATTATTATGTACTAATACATGTATTAATATGAGTTAATATGTTTTAATGAGTTAATATGTATTAATATGTACTAATATATGTATGATGAGTTAATATGTATTAATGAGTTAATATGTATTAATATGAGTTAATATGTATTAATACATACTAATATATGTATTATGAGTTGATATGTATTAATATGAGTTAATATGTATTAATATGAGTTAATATGTATTAATACGTACTAATATATGTATTCATATGAGTTACATCATGGATGTCTGTCCAGAATCTATGAACCTCACCTTTTTTATCCTCCTCATCTTCCTCTTCCTCTTCTTCTCCTCATCTTCCTCCTCCTCCTCTTCTCATCTTCCTCCTCCTCAGATCATTGAGACGGGATGTTTCAGGGAGCTCAATCAGTTCGGTCCTGATGGATCTCGATCTTCTGACCTCAACTTCTCCCAGATCCCCGATCACCCCAAACGTAGCCTGCTGGACCGACTCTTACGCAGACAAGTAAGAACGTACTGCTGCAGTAAAAGTACTACTACCACACTGAGATGTAGTACAGTAAAAAGTACAATATTTACCTCTGAGATGTAGTACAGTAAAAAGTACAATATGTACCTCTGAGATGTGGTGGAGGAGAAGAATATAGCAGCAGAAAATAGAAATGCTAAAGTACCTTGAATTGGAACTTCAGTACAGTACTTGAGTAAAAGTACATTTGTCCACTACTCGTGTACTGTTTCTCAAAGTGTGTATTATATCTGAAGGCTGAATACTTCTTTCCTCCAACAGCAACATCCAGATGTGTCAGATGAAAGCAAACAGGGTTTGATCTCCAGTGAGAACTACATGAAGTCAGGGATGGTGAGCACGTCGCTGTGAGGACGTCACGGACGGAGAGACAGAGAGACGGACAGAGACAGAGACGGACAGACGGAGAAACAGACAGACAGACGAACGGACAGACAGAGAGACGGACGGACAGATTGCTTTACAGACAGTAAACACACCCAGCGGAGCAGCAATGATCGGTTCTTCCTTGTAAATCACATCATAGGTTTCTTTGGGTTTGTATTACAGCTACATATATATGATATATCAGCTATACTTAATAAAAAAAAAAAGTTGTATAATTTTACTTTTCACGCACCAACACGTCCATTGTTTAAAATAAAACGATGTATTTTGTTAAGTACTTGAAGTACTTTAAGTAGCACAGTATGAAGATACTTCATATGACAGTAAAATGAATTTCACCAGTTGCACTGTTTTAGCCAAAACGGCTGAATAAACAAGATTTCTTTTTTTTTTAATGTGTGGTGGTTCAGATTCTATTTTTTTGTACCATAAACTGTTTATAAGAAGTGGACGTAGTCATCGTGACGTCACTCATTGGTTTGTGGATGTTTTGAAGCCTTGAGTTCGTCGATTTCACCGTCGCCATCTTGGATTACGGTCGTCGCCATGTTGCTGCTTTTTTTGTGACGTAGAGACGCCGTATACGTCTCTGGTAGAGACCTGTCAATCACTGTGTAGCCCCGCCCCTAAAGCATCCCCTGCTTTATGGTCTGTTTGACTCTAAATGGACCATAATTTACTAAATGAACATCATGCTGTATTGAAGAAGACTTGAAACTAGAGATTGAGACCATAAACTCATGTTTACAATGTTTACTGAGGGAATAAATCAAGAGAGAAGTAGAGTCATTTTAGACTAGACTTCTATACAACCAGAGGAGTCGCCCCCTGATGGACACTAGAGAGAATGCAGGTTTTACATTCTCTTCTGGTTCTAAATATGAATATTTAACTTGATTTAAATATATTATATATTGCTGGTCAGACAAAACAAGACATTCAAAGACGTCGCCTCTTGGACTTTATGGAATAAATGTTTAATTAACTGAGAAAATAATCTACATATTAATTACTAATTAAAAACAATGGTTAGTTCAGATCGACTTTCAGAACAACTTGCTAAACGTCAAAATCCAGAATTCATGAGAGAGCTCAACTTTTGTCCATTTAGCATTTATTCATTTTTTTATTGAACCCAGAGTATAAAACAGTGAATAACTGACACACATTGTAAAACAAAACAAATAAAAAAAAGACAGAACGCACTAAAGAACTGCAGAGTCGTCTCTCGTCAGAGGTTCAACATGACGAACCGGTGAGATCTCTCCTCTACAGCGACACGCTAACTTCAAAATATACAGATTTTAAAGCACAAGTTGATTTAGTCGTTAAATGTTCAGAGAGGACGTCGGCACGATGAGCTGCCGTCCATCTCTCTGTGATCGTTTTAGAGCGTATTTGTTAGCTTTTAACTTCCTGTCTGGCAAAACTAGTAGAAATCAGACACGATTTCTCTGAGCTCTGCAGCTCGTGGTGCAATGTTTTGATATTTCAGCGTGTGTGTGTGGGGGGGCGTACTGAAATCGGGGGGGGGGGGGGGGGCGTGTTCATCCTTCCCACGGCGGGCTGCGTCGTCCGTCCACATCCGTCTCCACGTGGAACAGCATGTCAGCCAGCGTGTGTTCGATCACAGCTCCCGAGCCCATGTCACTCATCTGAGACGGAAGAACAACAACCACAGATAGATTAATCAGATGACAGCTCAGTGGACGTGGTTGTTTTTGTTTAAAGGATGCGATTCTTTACCGGCTGGTACTTGAGGTCTTTTGGAGGGTGTCTGAAATGTGGCCCGAAGTTGACTGAAACCTGAAGAGAGAGAGAGAGAGAGAGAGAGAGAGAGAGAGAGAGAGAGAGAGAGAGAGAGAGAGAGAGAGAGAGAGAGAGAAGTTTAACAAAAATAAAACAAAGTAACAACAAGAAAGCAGAAGAATCAAAAACACAACCCTCGTACTGACCGTGCAGCTCTTGTAGAGAGAGATGGCGGGAAAGTACATTCCTTCAAACAGGTTTTCATAGGCGACACCTTGGCTCACGCCGTTTTTAAAGAATATCATCTGAAAGAAAAACAGGATCCATGAGTTAACAGCAGCAAACACAGCGGCAGGTTTTTATAACTGGATTTCTTTTAATCTTTAAAAAGGAGGACTTCTCACCCTGCTGGAGCTCATGGACTTCAGGCTTTTCTCTGCTTTGTCCACGTAGTCCTTCTCCTCAAAGTACAGGTAGCTCTTGAACTTAATTAGCGCCTGAACAGAGACCATATTTGAGATTAAATAACTGTAGTGTAGTTCTCTTTAGGCGGGTTTCCATTAAAGCATTTTCATGCATGTTTTTTGAAGTGTCGCATTAGCGGAGTTGTATGAAAAAAAGGTTTTAGATCGTTTGAGGTTATTTGTGTCTTTATGTAAACGTGACAGAAAAGAGAGAAAGGCGTGTGCTTGTGGTTACAGAAAAAGAGCCGACTATAGGCGTGACCGAGCGGTCGTTTTTGGGGATTTACTTACTGTTTAAATTTGGCTTAAAAAATGGAATGTAAAACCCGGGGCAGCGTGTCTCGGGTGTTACCTTGTCCTTGTACGTGTCCGGCAGAGCTTTGGCCGTCTCCGTGCCGTCCGGCAGCTCGATGAAGAAGCCCAGCGTGTCTCCCTGACCGTAGCCAGACGAGTAATGCTTCCCTATCGACTGGTGGAACCGGGTGCCCTTCTTGCTGCGCCACGAGTAGCTGAACTTGTCGTAACCCAGAGGGGCCTGCAGGTTGCCTGTAAAATAAGAAAAAGAGCAAAAGATGTTTGACAGATTACTGTTTTGAAGCCCTCTTTATCTTTTTAGAACATAAGTTCTTAAAGATTTCAGCCGAGTAAAGCAGATGCGGAAATGTCTTGAAACTGCATTCTCTCCAGTGTCCACCAGGGGGCGACTCCTCTGGTTGTATAGAAGTCTAAGCTTTAAGGTAGCCCCGCCCCTACAGCATACTCTGCTTTATGGTCTGTTTGACTCTAAATGGATCATAGTTTACTAAATGAACATCATGCTGTATTGAAGAAGACTTGAAACTAGAGATTGAGACCATAAACTCATGTTTACAATGTTTACTGAGGTAATAAATCAAGAGAGAAGTAGAGTCATTTTCTCATACACTTCTATACAACCAGAGGAGTCGCCCCCTGATGGACACTACAGAGAATGCAGCTTTAACACATGAAGCACTGACTCCACTTCTCATATTATTCCTAAATGTAAAGAGGTTTGTGTAAGAGAGGACCACCACTCACCGAGGGGCTGAGACCAGCCGAGCCTGGCTGCCGTCTCTGGGGGCATTTCCTCCACGGTGACCTCAAAGTACCAGGAGCCCTTCCGGATACCGTGGGAGGCTCTCACCATGGAGTAGCCCTTCTCGCCGGTCACCGTCAGACGGTCGTCAGAGATCTTCAGCTGAGGCGCTGCAACATGAGCAAATGTTATACTTTATTTTGTCTCAATGGGACATTTTTTTCTTGGAGCTCCGACACTTTTCCCATAAATGTGTTTTTAATACGCGGTACCTCTGTCGTGTAGGGCCAGCAGCACCCTCTCGTACAGACAGGCCCGGTACAGATCACCGGGTATGGGTTTGCCGGCCCAGCAGTCCAGTTCCAGCTTATCCGGGTCCGGAGCGTGAGGATCCGGTTCTGCCAGGATGTAGCGGTACCCGTCCTTATTAAAGGGGTGCTCTAGAGGGTAACCGTGAGGAGGCAGGCGCTGGGCCGAGAACAGGGGGTCACTACGACGAGGGAGGAAGCGGAGCACACGTTAGTAGGTTAGTTTATTTAAAACAAAAACTGTCCACTGAGTGTGAGAGAGTGAGTGAGTGAGTGAGTGAGAAAGAGAGAGTGAGTGAGTGTGAAAGAGAGAGTGAGTGAGTGAGTGTGAAAGAGAGAGTGAGTGTGAGAGAGTGAGTGAGTGAGTGAGTGAGTGAGTGAGTGAGTGAGTGAGTGAGTGAGTGAGTGAGTGAGTGAAAGAGTGTGTGAGTGAGTGAGAGTGTTCACTGACAGTTCTTATACCTTCGGGTTCTCTTGGTGGCTCCTGCTGCAGCTCCCTCCTGTTGCTGCTGTTGTTTACGTTTGGCCCCTCGTCCTTTTCCGGGTCCAGGGGCCAATGCACCTTTAAAACAACACAAGTCAGATTACACACCTGAACAGGAAGTCATGCACACACACACGCACACCCACCCACCCACACCCACACCCACACACACACACACACACACACGGTTATTAGGCGTTTGGTGAACACGGGGAAAACAGCAGGCACAAAAAAAGCAGGAATTAGTTCACGTGGATTTTTCAGCCTCTTGAACTTTGAACCACATCGATCACAAACACTGACTTCAGATCAGACTCTCTACTTCTTCCTCCCACTAATAAAACCGCTGAGATGGGAAATTAAACATTGTGTATATGAAGAAAGTAAGAATAAAATGCAGTTATTCTTTCACAGTAGCCAGAAAAACTTAAATTCCCATTTTAAAGATTAACGACTAGTTCTAGTATCTGTTTCTATGTTATTTTATGTAGAACAATACAAAATCCTCTAGTTCAGATATTAACACGTGGAATTATTCAACAAAACATATCAATGTGGAAAACAGTAAGTAGTTCCATCTGAGCCACAGTCTTCAGACATTGAACTAAAGGTTGAGCCACTGGGATAATTCAAAGCATTAACATCATGTTACGTTATTTGCTTCTTTATCTTCAAAAACACCATCATGACACAGTGAAGTATCAAGACTGGTTTTGCACTAAACCTTCCTCTAATAAAATTAAATGAAATTTAAGTTTGAGGCTATGACGGCAGGTTAGAGCTGCAGTAAAGAAAAAATGAATGACGGCGCTGGGGAGGGGGATTATATTAGAAGAAGAAACTCCAGGATTAAAGTCATAAATTTATGAGATATTCTTGTAAATTCACAATAAAATCACCAAGTTGTTTTATGATGAAAAGCCCCTTTTCACAGCAATATCTCTATAACGTCCAGATGCCTAAAAATCTTAATAATAAGTTGGTGATTCTGGGATTAAAGCACAATCATTTAACACACACTAATCAGCAACATCTGTGGTGAGATGGGTTTGAACCAACTACCTGATAGAATAAAAAAACACTTTTATTTTGTGACTTTATAACCTCATTGAAATGTACAACTTTAAACCATATTCTCTGAATATATTAACTTTCTCCCTCAAATCAACAATGATGTTTTTATTCCCATAATGGCTCTAATATGATGTTTTATGAGGCTTTTTTTTTTTTTTTTGCAGCAAGCCAGAAACAAGGAAGGTTTGTCCACCGATGACAGGGAGCAAAGCTTTTAGGAGGGGGGAGGGGGGGGGGGGGCATCAAACACAAGCAGAGAGCAGACAGGGGGGTACAAGTGGACGAGGATGAAGTTGCCCACAAGATGCTTACTGAGGAACCTCAGGGCCAACTTCTATCCAGAAGGTTACGAGACACAAAAAACAGATCAGCTCCAAAAATACCACAAATATTCACCTGAGAACGAAGATCCACCTGGAGAAACAATGCACAAGACCCATTTTAAGGTTTAAATATGGAACTTCTCCACATTAGAAATGACCAGAGCTACATATGTAACTGAGTTATGTTCTCACGTTATCTCAAATGTTTACAACAATTTTTCAAACCAGAGAAATAATCTGTAGTTTTTAAACGAGGTGCGTTTCATTCAGTCGCCTGTCGGAGGCGTCAGATCAGCGTTGTGGTCGTCTGCCAGAAGTGTTTTAAGACACTTTGGTGGTTTTTAACTCGACGTTTAACCGGATGAAGGGTTTTAGTCGCTGGACGTCTGGATCTTATAAGAGCTTCAGGACGTGAAGCTGCTTTTATTCAGTGTTTTAATCAGCAGGTCTGTTGGTCTTTAGAGGAGGAGACCTCTGTGGTCAAATAAAAACCTGAAACATTCAGCTTTATGTTCTCACCATTCAGTCCACCAGCAGTGGGAGCAGCAGTGGTCTGTTTCTGTGAGTCGTATGAAGGTCCAATGTTTCCCAGGTCCTACAGGAGAGAAAGAATCAGACTTTACCCACAGATTAAACATTCTTCTTCTTCTTCTTCTTCTTCTTCTTCTTCTTCTTCATTCTGCTCTGAGGCTGAGCGGTGCATACCTGGTCCAACAGGCCAAACTTGGGGTACTCTTCCTCAGGGTCTTTGCTGCCGGGGTCCGGGTGTTCCTTCACCAGGAACACATCCCGCTCTTTACTCTGGACAATAAGCACAAGTATCACAAGATTATTACCATAAAATAACAGTAATAACAGAGTGGTAGAAAGTAACAAAGTACAGTCACTCAAGTACTGTACTTTAAGTTAAATTTTGAGGTACTTGTACTTTACTTGAGCATTTCTATTTTATACTTCTACTCCACTACATCTTTGAGAGGAATGTTGCACTTTTTCAAAACTTTTTAAAATAACTTTAGTTCACTTGTAGAGTACTTCTATTCTGTAGTATTGCTGCATTTACTCAAGTAAGAGCAGTAAGAGCGCTACCATCGTCTTCACGATGTTGTTGGGCCAGGTGAGCTTCCCCGGTCTCTGACGGGTCGTCATGCATTCCCAGTACTTGTCAATGAACGGTATGATATCCTGCAGGGAGACATGGGAAATATGCAAATGTTACCATAAATGATCGTAGCAGTATTCACAAGAACATCAGGAGATTTCACCTCAATCTTAATTGTAATCTTCAATAAATAATTGTAAGAATTGAAAAGCCCAACATCACATAGACTGGAATTTAAAGTGCTTTAGAGGTCCAAACCAACGTGTTCGTGCTCACCTTGTCTTTGGAGAACATGGTCTTCGGGTGCTCGTCTTGTGTTCTGGATCTCCACGTCAGGTTAGCCAGCGCTGTGAGACACATCTCCTTCAGGTCTGAACAGCACAGGAAACAAACAAGATGGAAAATGTTGTGACAAAGTACGACGAAGCTTGAATCCACCATTGTGTCGAGGCAGTTTGAAATACCTACTCGCTTGTTTTCTGAGGAAGTACGTGTTGCCGCTGTGATGGCACACGTTGCAGTGAAACACATAGTTAGTCATGAAAGGAAGGCAGGTCCTGTAGAGAAGGAGGAGAGGTTAAATCAGCACTTTAAAGTACTCTAAAGACACGGCCAATGTTTGAATATAACTTCACTTACGCAGTGTCGATGGCAAACGTGTCAGCAGTGAACCACTTCATGCACAGCGCACACTGCAGCTCCACCTCTCCCAGCTGCCTCCCACTCTCCTCGTCTCCGGATCCAGTCAGAGCGTCGGCCGCCTCGGAGCCGTCGCCGGCCGCTTCCTGTGAGACACAAAGTCTGCTTATTAAAAAAACCAGCACGAGCATTAGGAGTTACAGCAAAGCCAGAGACAGCAAACACACAAAACAAAGACAAAGTCATGCTAATAATAATAATAATAATAATAAATATATATGTTACCATTCCCTCTTTGCCGTTGGATGACTCAGTGTCCATGCTGGTGGGTAGTTCCCTGAACGGAGCATCCCTGATGATCAGCAGGAAGATTAATCAGATGACTAAATGTTTACTAAATATTGACCCAGCAACAGAAAAAGGTGGTAAAATCATCTCAACAGAATAAACGTTGACAATGGAACTCCACATGTTTTAATTCACTAACCTATTACGCACACATAAGTATTCTTATTTTTCAGTTTCTGCTACGTTAGCCCCCTCTTTTAACCATTCTGCATTTGTAAAATATATAGAGTATATACACACATATATATATATATATATATATATATATATATATATACACACATATATATATATATATATATATATATATATATATATAAAATGCAGAATGGCCATATATATTATTCTGAAATTGGCCATTCTGCATTTTTTACTTTGGGTGCTTTCTTTTTTTAAATGCAGGACGTGTAACAGAGTATTTCTGCAAAGAGGTATTACTACCTTTGCTTTAGTACATGATCTGAATACTTCTTCTAATATTTCGATTAATCAAAAATATTAATGTTCGTTAAAATTTACATTTTTCAAACGGAGTCTGGCGTGCGAGATTTATAGCTCTACATACATTATTATTAGAGGGACATATTCATGCTTTTAAAGTATTAAACTATGCTCTGTAGTCTTTATAAGTCCGCCGGTAGACAGGTTAACATTAACCTGTCATATATTGAGATGTTTTCTCCTCACAAAGAACTGCTAAGCTGTAACGGTCTACGTTTCTCTCTGAGAGTCTATGGGATGCTAACGTTAGCTAGCTAGTATGCTAACATCATTTACGGCTAAACAAGAGCGTAAATGTGGTTCATATGTTCACATATAATCAGAACCACAGCCTATATATTTATAACGGTGAAATATATCTCGCATGACGGACACGTACCCGTCTCCGGTGTCCGGTTCTGTTGTGGCAGCACTGCTACCCGCCTCTGCTTCCGACGCCATGTTTTCAAATCAATGAGTAAAAAAAATAAAAACGTCAACTTCCGGGTTGCCGCAGAGGATCAGTTCAGCAGCGCCACCGCAGGCTGTCGGGTGAACTGCATCTCACCGCCATCCTAAACGTCAAGTATATTAGATAGATAGATAGATAGATAGATAGATAGATAGATAGATAGATAGATAGATAGATAGATAGATAGATAGATTAGATAGATAGATAGATAGATAGATAGATAGATAGATAGATAGATAGATAGATAACAGGTACAAACGTAAAACATAAACATTTAACTGCTATATACAGATATTAACATATGAAAACAACAACATGTGTGCACAGTAGGACTACAGTGCAAAGGGTGTTGGAATAAATATGATTAATGTAACAGGTTGCTTTATATACATATTTATATACATGATATGATAGTTGAAACATTGCGCGTTGTGGACGTTTCCTTCTTGTTCCTCCAGCTGAAGGAAGAAGAACTGGAGGCTTTTGGATGGAGACGGTTATAAGTTTACGGTGGAAGTCGTCGTGGTCGTCGAGGCTGCTGCTGTGGATTTGTAGTGAAACCCACTCGTACGGTTCCCTCACTGGACGATGGATCTGTGGTCAGCAGCCGTGAAACCTGAAGAAACGTCTGACAATCAGCACACAGAAGGCTAACACAGTAAACATTATACCGCCTTCAAATCAGCATGTGAGATATGATAATCAAGAGAACATGGTCAATATTTAAGATAATATCATTACATAAGATAAGATAATCCTTTAGTAGTCCCACAGCGGGAAATCTGCAGCATTACAAAGTGGAACAAGAGAGAAACAAGTAGAAAAGAAGAAAATAAAAACAAAAGATGAACAATAAATAGTCAGACAGTAAAGGTATAATGAATAAGTAAATAGCAAAAAGACAACAAAAGCTAAAAATACAATATAATACACATTATTGCACATATGAGGTATAGTATGAAGTGTTTGGATTGCACAGTATTTATATTGCAAATATATATATATATATATATATATAGATAGATAAAGTAATTTTCAAAGTTTAAGAGAAGACACTTCAGGCCAAAACATTGTTTTTCATGCACTGATTAGAGACTTTATTTTGTAGATTTCTCCTAAATTCACCAAAAGCTACCATTGTTGTCTCATTTGCCTATTTAAACATAAACTTTCAGAAAACTTGAATTACACGCAAAGAAAAAAAATCATTGTTAAAGCTTGCAATGAAATATAAAATATCTTTTCATATCCAAAGGTTTTGCATTACTGGTGGATTTACTGTGAAGTCTTCAGCTGGAAAAAGTGACTAAATGTAGATAGATATTTGAAAACGTGAGCGTGTTTATCACTAATGTTCCTGACTCATGTGCAGATGTCTTCTTCTACCTCCATGAACTGATAAAGAGCGAAATATAATAAAATAATAAAAAGCTTTGTTCTGGCGTGAGACCACCCGACGTACTCTCTGAGAGTCAGACATCATTGAGAGGATTTTAGGGGCCGTTCAGGGACCAGCGAAGAGACAAGCAAAACAAAAGACAAAGTGTGCCAGAAGACGTCTCACAATGAGAGCGCTGGAATGCTGAGAGCACCCCCGGGTGCTGCAGTAAATGCCTTTAGGTCTTTGTTAGGGAGATGGTAGTCGTGTTTTCTCCTCCTCTTTCCTCCTAGAATGCAGACACACATCTGTGGAGTCGAGGTGGAGGAAGTTATCAATACTGTATCTTTACAGTTCAGATGAGAGAAAGACAACTTTGTTTATTCACTATTTAATCTTTTTTTGATGATAAAAAATGACTTATTTACATTAAACTGATCTTTTAAGATTTTATTAAATTTTGTATTTTCATTTGTATTCTGTGGATTTTATTTCATTTATTTTTTCAGGTTAAATAAAAAAAAAAAAGAACAGTTGTTATGAGGCACACAATAGTAGAGAGCTTTTATAATGTATTTTTTTCAGTGTTTTATTTATTTAAAATGTCATCAACGTGTCCTCAGACAACGGTTCGTTTGATATCTTACAAGAAGTTATTCCTCATTTTTGGTTTGTTTTCCTACAAAAGTCAGAAATACGAGTCACTTTACGGTCGTTACATGAATACAGTCCTCACAGGAAACAACTTAGTTAAGTTTAGGAAACAAAACTACTTATATATAAAGTAATAGTTTTATTAAAATATGGTGACATACGTAGTTATGTTTAATTAAAGATTCTGTCTCTCTTATCCTGTTTAAAGGACACAAAGCTCCGGGTCACAGAGGGTCAGTCCTGGTGACATCTGCTAATTGTCCTGATGGGCCGGCCTCTCTCCTCCGTTCAATACCAGCAGCTCTGTAGGAGTCTGTCGCTAGCAGCTGCAGCTTCATGAGTCGCCTCCACAGGATCATTTACCCCCCCGACCCTCCTCTTCCTCCTCTTCCTCCTCTTCCTCAGGAGGAGGATTAGGAGACCATCAGCAGTAATGTGGATTTAAAGATGGGACTGTTACCTGAATTGTAGAGTTAATGAAGCAATTTGAGGCCAATTAAACATAAAAGAGGCAAGTAACTGAGTACTTTTACTTAAATACTGTACTTAAGTATTTCCATTTGTAGTTCTACTTCACTACAAGGAAATATTTTACTTTTTACTGCACTACAGTTACACGTTTCTCTCCAGATAAAGATATTAAATAATCCATAAACTATTATGAACTGATGATCAGAAAGATAAAATTGTCCTTCACCTTCTCCTCCTTCTTCTTCTTCTTCTTCTTCTTCTTCTTCTTCTTCTTCTTCTTCTTCTCCTCCTCCTCCTCCTTCTTCTTCTTCTCCTTCTCCTTCTCCTCCTTTTCCTTCTTCTTCACCTCTTCCTTCTTCTTCTTCTCCTTCTCCTCCTTTTCCTTCTTCTTCACCTCCTTCTTCTTCTTTTTCTTCTTCTTCTTCTCCTCCTTTTCCT
Organism: Cebidichthys violaceus; assembly: GCF_023349555.1. Classification (NCBI taxonomy): domain Eukaryota; kingdom Metazoa; phylum Chordata; class Actinopteri; order Perciformes; family Stichaeidae; genus Cebidichthys; species Cebidichthys violaceus. The sequence continues at coordinate 11,562,818 of NW_027176285.1, forward strand.
TCTTCTTCTTCTTCTGCTTCTCCTCCTTTTCCTTCTTCTTCTTCACCTCCTCCTCCTCCCTGACCCCGATAGAACCACTGGACTAAAGTAACAAACTGTATAAAAAGTATTTCAAAGTAGCTCCAGCTTTGAGTACATGAAGCTGGTAATACTTTTGAACTTTGACTAAAGTAGTAAAGAGTATTTTTACGTGAATGTATTTGTACTTTTACTCAGATTTAAGGATCTGAATGTGTTGACATGAAGAACAGTTTGAAGCTGCCTCTTCTGTTTTTAGTACCACTCATCTTGTACTTCTTTTAAAGTTGTAATAAAGATCTTCTTCCTTCGTCTGTTTCAGGTTCTTCAGCTCCTCATTGAACACAGATGTGTTTTATGACTGAACTTTATATTCAACATGTCATCACTTCATTCAGTCTGACATGATGGTTGTCTTTGAAAACTTTGGGATCTGCACTATAATTTGATATATGAATTATATTTTATTACATTACATTACATTATACTATATTATATTATATTAATAAATCTTCTTTACCGCACTTTTCTTAACAAGGTTGCAAAGATCTTTACAAAAAAAACAGAAGACAAAAAACAAAAACATTAAAATGTAATACAACAATAGAGGGATAATAAAAACATGACTATATATATATATATATATATATATATATATATATATATATATATATATACACGTATATATATATGTATGTATATATATACATATATATATGTATATGTGTATATATATATATATATATATATATATATATATATATATATATATATATATATCTATATATATATATATATAAAAACAGTGTTTCTCTGCAAAACCTTGAATTCAAATTCAAATGTCTTTAAATTAGTTTGAAATAGGAGATTATACTTTAATTTTGCGGGTTTTATTTGTTTTTATGTGAATAACTTTGTTTTGATAAGTGAGCTCTATAAATAAATATATTATTATTATAATACGCCATATCTTAGCAGGCATGAAGTGGCTCCTAAAGTTGTTAGTGGGCTTCTAATTAAACTGCAGTGCTTTGTGGGGATGTTACACACTCAACAGGACAAGAACGGCTCCATGGAAACTGAGACACAAGAGACAACAGGCTCAAACTTTCCTTTGATGAGTCCATCTATTAGCATCACAAGACGCGTTCACGTGTCCTACCAGCGGAACAATCTCACATTTGCAAATAACGACAAGCGAGACCACAAAGAGGAACACGAGGGATCGAAAGGAGGCACATTTTAACCAGATGCCCGGTAATAAATAACAAACTCAAAGCCCCCCCACCGGCTGAGAGAGCGCGCATTTGCATTCTGAAGTGCCCGCACGTGGGGGTCCCACGGGGACGGAGCGTGTCCGAGTTACGCACAGGAAAAGACAAGAGACTTCAATTGTTCCTGCAGCGCGCATTGCTTCATTTGGGTAACTTTTTGAATGACATGTAAATTAGACAGCCCTGCGGCGGCGTGTGCAGAGGCTGCGCGTGTATATTTCTATATAAACCCCCGGAGCTGCTCGGAGCAGCCACACCGCTTCCTGCGTCCAGATCATCGGCCCACAGCGCGCTGAAATGCAGCCAGTTGCAGCCAAAGTCCCGCTAAACCACAGGACGCCTTTTTCTGTGGAGGATATTTTGGATCCCACAAAGTTCACGAGGAGAATAATCTGTGCTGAGGATGCAACAGGTGAGAAACAAACTCCTTGAGGTCTAAAAATAGCCTTTATATCAACATGTAATATGGTTTAATCATGATATTTTTGTTCTCTTTTAGGAGCTTCTTCTCCCAGAGATGAACCCAGAAAACAGCAGCTGCATCGTCCAACAGCTGGGAGCTGTAGCCCGGATGAGGAGGCTGCGTGTCCGCCGGGGAAGCTCCACAGGCCGGAGGCTAAAAGCCGACGGATCCGCACCGCCTTCACCGTGGAGCAGCTGCAGATCCTGGAGCGCAGCTTCCGGAGGTGCCACTACCTGTCGGTGCTGGAGCGGCACACCGTCGCCACGGCCCTGCGCCTCTCCGAGACCCAGGTCAAGATCTGGTTCCAGAACCGGCGCACCAAGTGGAAGAAGGAGCGGCCGCAGGGGAGGGAGGCGGAGGAGGAGGAGGAGGAAGAGCACGGCTTCCCATCATCATCATCTTCCTTCTCCTCTCCTCTGACCTACAGTCCGCTCTGCTGGCAGCCGCGCGCTCCGCTGCAGATGTTCGCGCCGCTGCCGCTCGCGCCTTTTCATCATCATTATTACGCACGATGAAGCGACCGAGCACGTGACGGACCAACATTCAGCTCACCTGAAACAATTTCTGCAACAACAAACAAATATATGGCACAATTATCATTATTCAGGAGAGCTGTTAACGTGCCAAACAGAAGCGAGTTTATATTTTCTAATGTAATTATGTTGTAATTTATTTTGATAAACATTTCTATTGAAGGTGTTCTTGTTTGTTCCTTGTTTTTTTATATTGTTGATTCTCACGATATCGAAATGTGTATTAATATTTTAATATATAATTAATTTCTAAACTGTGATTTTACATTTGCAGTTAGAACTAGTGGTAAGGTAATGATGGAGCTGCATTCACATTATGACCCTGGTCGATGTTTCGGCTATAACATTCACAGGCGATAATAATAAAAGGTGCTTTTTATGATCCAAAGGGGACAAAGAACCTGATCGCTTTGAGCTAAATGCTAATATCCACTGACGTTTAGCGGGTATATAATGTTCACCATCTTAGTTTAGCGTGTTAACATGCTAACAATTGCAAATGAACACAAAGTACAGCTGAGGCTGATAGGAATGTCTTTAGTTATTTTAGGTCACAAATCAAATTATTGGACTAATTGAATGTTTATGTAAAGTCAGAAGATCAGCAAAGTTATTACAGTTCATCCTAAAGGAGAACACGAATGTCTGAGCCAGACGTAGTGACAATCCATCCCATAGATGTTGAGATATTTTAATAAAAATAAACAAAGTCAGCAGGATTCATCCTCTGAAGAACCACGACTGTCAGGTAGATGACATGTAACACGAGGGTTCATCCCGAGGGGAACATGAATGTCTGAACCGCAGTTCATGGAAATCCATTTATCCATAGAAGTCTATGAGAAAATGACTCTACTTCTCTCTTGATTTATTACCTCAGTAAACATTGTAAACATGAGTTTATGTTCTCAATCTCTAGTTTCAAGTCTTCTTCAATACAGCATGATGTTCATTTAGTAAATTATGGTCCATTTAGAGTCAAACAGACCATGAAGCAGAGTATGCTTTGGGGGCGGGGCTACACAGTGATTGACAGGCCTCTCTATACCTCAGTGGTGTTCTGTCACAGTGTGTTTTCACTTCATTAAAGTTAATTGTAAACTATCGGTCACCTCAAAGCGTCTCCTTCAGTGTTCGGTTGTACTTAGCTCCGCCCTAACAAGATGGCGACAGCCAAAATGCTCAAATGCTTGAAATGCTTCAAAACATCAGTCCACCAACTAATCGGTAACCTCACGATAACTACATCCACTTCTCATATACAGTCTATGGTTACACCCCCAACCATGGGTACAAAATATTGAATTATTACATAAAGACAATGGAGATCCTTTATGCTTCTTCTTATTGCTTGTTTTCACCTAAAATCCACATAAGTATCAAGATCAGATTTCAGTTAAATAAGTTGTAAAATAGTGGCCTCAGATCAGGTTGTGTGTGTGTGTGTGTGTGTGTGTGTGTGTGTGTGTGTGTGTGTGTGTGTGTGTGTGTGTGTGTGCATGTTTGCCAAGTTAAACATATTCTGTTCTTAAAGTATTTTAATGACACACAAAATAACTACTCTCTGCTCAAAGTCCTTCTCTCTCACACACACGCACACACACACACACACACACACACACGCCTCTGAGCACATCTGTATGTCGTTTAGCACATACTCTGATCCTCAGATGTCAGGCGGTTATGAACTCCCACACGTCCGTTCATTATGGTGAACGAGACAAACCAGTGAAGTGTTTAGTTTTAACAAATCACAAACAAACAAACAAAAACATCACGTGAAAACAGAAGTAACTCAACATTGTCTTTTTTTCCAGGTGCTACAAATTGTGATGTTTTAATAAATAAAGTATTTTAAGAAGATGACACATCATGTTAGTATCAGCTGGAAAAGATCTGAGAGCATTTCCAACATCAGTGAGGTATTGGAAACAGATGGCGGCAGAAGAAAACAAAGTGGACAGACTATTGTTACACACACACACACACACACACACACACACACACACAGGTCTGAAGAAGGAACATTATGAGCGTGAGCAGGGAAACAAGTCGACATCTAACAGAAACTAACTGAATGTTTTCCAAGAGGTCCATGTGATGAAACACGACAAACAGAAAAAACACTTTTCTGAACTTTTATGCAGGAAATCAGATGTTGAAACCAGAAGTGGAATAACATTTAGTACATTTACTCAAGTGTTCTAGTACAAATCCAAGGTACTTGTAATTTACTTAAGTATTTATTCTACTTCTCCTCCGCCACATCTCAGAGATAAATCTTCTACCTCTGAACTGCATCATATGCTACAAACATATGATGCATCAGTAATATTAATCCAGAAACATCAGATTTATGTACTTTTACTCAAGTACGGATTTGAATGCAGGACTTTTGCTTGTCCTGGAGTATTATCTGAATACTTCTTCCACCACTGGATAACACTTTAAGTATCTGAGCAGATCTTTGATCCCAGATGACACAGCTGTTGTTATTCTGCTTCGTGGACGTGAGTCATGGTCCGTGGTGATGTTATGATCACTTTCTGACACTGAACATTTCTGAAGCCAAAGTCATCGTTATTGACTTTAGAGTGTGCAGCCATGCAACAAGCTGCTGGTCAGATAGAAGGTATTCTGATCTTCTCTGAAGCAGCGGAACAATTAACGAATCATTAGAAAGTTATTAAAGGTGTTGAAGAATGATTGATGTTTGATAAAACATGTGAAACAAAGTGAAATGAAGTGAATCAAGTTTCTAGTTTGATGTCTCAATTTAACCCGACAGCAGAGCTTTGGAAAGAAATAATTTAAAAGAAGGTTTGTTCCTGTAGAGCATATGTTATATGCTTCTGTGCCTAAGTGCAGCTTCACAGAGCTGCAGTAGTGAAAGAAGTATGCAGATCAGTTACTTAAGTAAAAGTACTAATACTATACTGTAAAAAGTATTCCATTACAAGTAATTAAGTTAATTATTCTTGTTTTCCTCATAAAACCTGTTGTTGTATTCTGTATGAGTGCATAATAGCAGCATGTTTAACGTCTTTAACTGTCTTATTGTCTTAATCATTCTCAGTCAATCATCTGCTGAAGAATGTCGACTCTGCTGAATTTAAAACACGACTCAGTCCTCACATCTGGTAACGCTGTGTGTCCCGCCGTTGACCACAATCGAAAAATTGTTGTGTAATACGTCTACTTCATCGAGATATTACTTTATAAAATGAGTGAATTCCACATCTTTTTAACATTTAGACAGTTTAAACATGCCATGCATATTTACCAACATGTGACCAACCCACAGATAATCATCACCTGACTCTGCAGCTACTCAGAACTTTGTTGCCTCTCTCAGCTCTTTGTTTTGGTTTTCCAGCCCTCACGTCTGCTCTCATCATTGTGGTGGAGTGAGACCTCTGCTCGCAGGAGGCCGCGAACCTCTCGCTTTTTCTCTGTTGTTTGAGCAACGAAGTCACGCTAAGAAAAATCAGCTGGATCCGGCTTACAATGAAAAAGTATTTAATAATTCACAAATGCTAAAAAACAATTACAAACTGAATTACACTGTCGACAGTAAGGAATCGCAAAACCGAGTTCAAACACTCTCCCCCCCTAACCGGCCAACAAACGTCAGTTTACAGTAAAGAAGATCGCCAAGAACTGAATAGCGTCTCTCCGAACAATGTTTTTATACCCAAAAGTCAGTGGTTTACATTCAAAATCTAGTAACAACTTCAGTGGCTGGCCAAAATTCAATTGTCTCCTCCTGGCCTCAGACAATGCTCTCCATTGGTCCATATGATGATCCTGGTAATGTCCGTTGGTCCACCTCCTCGTAAAAGCTCCGTCCATCCGACCCCCCGCTTGACCACCGTCCTGTCTCCTGCGGCGCCGATTCACCTTCGACTCATCTCATCTCCATATATGGTCATGAAAAACTCTGAAACTCTCGCCCTTCCTCTCCTTGCTCCAGCTGTTTTTAGAGCAAATACTCCTAAAAAAGCCACTGTTCACTACCTGCTCAGCAGCAAACAGCAGACAGACTCAGTTAAGAAACCAGCTGGTGAACATAGCGGAGCATTTAGCAGCTGAAGAGACATATATTTCCCTCAGAAGTTGGAGGAGGAGACCAAAAATGGAGCAAAAAAGAGAGAATGTTGGACTTCAAAGTCAAGACACACAACGAGAAATAGGACCACAATGAAAGAATCTAAACTACACATTTGTCCTCTCACCTGTAGTTTTGAATTATCAGTCTAGATTGTTTTAATGTGAGTATCTGAGTGTTGGAGATGTCTGCCTTCTCTCCAGTATAACAAGACTAGATGTCACTCAGCCTACTTAAGACAACCCACAGACCTCGTTGTGAGTAGTTTCATGTAGGAACTACTTTATTTCTGCTGATTGCCAACCAAACATATCACCGTGCAGAAGGAAGCGTGCGTCTATACTTGCTACTGCTAGCTCACGCTACAGCTCAGCAGAGGAGGACGCCATTAACGTTTACATCTCGTCCGTGAGTAGACACACTCTTCCTTCTGCACAGTGATACGGCCGGTGGGTGTGGTTCGGTAGAAAGAAAATAGTCCTTACTTGAAACTGCTCTCAGTAAGATCTGTAGTCTGCTTCCAGCACCACAAGTGACATAAAGTTTGTATATCAGCGAGAAGGCAGACATCTGTACAGACGATACCTCCAGCACACAATAAATAACAACACAGGTGAGAGGAACAATACTTTGATTTTTGGCCGAACTGTACCTTTAAGCAACCGGTTATACCAGACCAAGTGAGAGAGTGTTGAATTGAGAAAAGGGCACCTTTAATTTTGAATTCAACATTGTTATTTAATATTTCAAAAGTTACGTAGTCTTGCTTTAAACTAACAAAGGTTGAGATATATTTCATGACATATATAAGTATACACTGCATATGACTTTCTAGGCCAGCAGAGATCCTGATGTCTATTTTTCTATTCAGAAGAAATGTTTTATATGTCTATTAATGTGTGTTTGCTATCATTTAATCAAATCAAGAACCAGATTAAAAGGTCTTTCTTTAAAGTTCCTTCTTTCTCTCTCTTTCCTCCCTCCCTCGTAGGAATGTCACATGTGGCAGATGCTCCTCCCCTCTGCTCAGAGATGGGTGAGGGGAAAAGGGGGTGAAGGGCCATGAGGGAGAGATGTGACTGAGGAGTATGTGGTGGAGGAGGAGGAGGAGGAGGAGGAAGAGGAGGAGGAGGGAGGTGTGTTGCTCTGCTGCTGCTGGAGAAAATCCAGTCCAGACAGATACTCCTCTCCAGCACGATCAGGAGGCTTTAAAACCTCCAGCACCACAACATTTTCTCCCTCTCTCCACGCTGACTCGCCTTCAGAGGAGGAGGAAGCTCTCCAGACCTCTGCAAGCTCATCCTTTTCTTCTCTGCCGAACACAAACGTCTGCAGAGACGTCGTCAGGACCTCAACGGGAGGTTTATTCTGTGTGTCTGCAGGTCAGACGTTAATTACCGTGAGTCCAAAGTAGTTTTTTACAGATTGTTTGAGATCAGGGAGTTCGTCTGGTCTGTCTCTCCCCAGTCTGCGTTGTGTTTTTCATTTGGAGAAATGAGGGCCGAGTTGCTGGTCGTCTGGGCTGGTTTGACCCTGAGCTGCGCTCTGGTAGGAGCTGGAGATGATGTGCAGGAGTACAAACTCTCCAGAGGTCGGATTCACGTGAGAGAAACCAGAGGACTGGTGGAGCGATGGAGACGGGGGGAGGAGGACGGCGTCCAAATGTCAGACGAGCCCACTGAAGTGGTGGAGGAGAGGACGAAGCCAAAGAAGAAGAAGACACCTGAGGAAATTGAGGCAGGTAAGAAGGAGCCAAAGGTACGACCGAGTCTGCTGTTCAGGTGATGTTTGAATTCAAGCGTCCACGGGCGGGAAACCTGACCTTTTTAGCTCTGCTCTGAGCTTGCAGCCACAGATACACATACAGGAACGGCTGCAATCAATCTTTTGAGGCAGGAAGACATTTGGTTTGAACTCTTGTTATCTAGAGCTCCGGCTTTCTCTCCCTACTTGTCCACAGATCCTCCATATGCTCACAGAAACCTTCTCATGACTTGCATTTCAGAGCCAGAATAGCAGAAGAGCTTGGGGGGGGGGTTGTTTTGGTAAAAGTATCTCAGTGATTCAGAGATGACAAGGCAGAAACTTGCAGTTGGTGGTCTGACATTTTCTTGGCAGTCTGACCGCACAGCTGCCGACACAAACTACCATCTCAACTGATCAGAGAAGGAGCTTCTACGGCGTCTTCACCTTGATTGCGTCTCCAGGAAAAGACACAAAGTCTGAGCAACATGCAGCAGAAATATTTTCCACTACGGTTTTTCCAGAAGTGAGCAGGAAGGATTTACGAGAGGGCCCACTTTCAGTAGCACTGATTCAACAGCACTGACTTTTCCGCTGCATGAAGCAAAACCACAAGACTTAGCGCTCAGAGTTTTTCATGTGTGGCTGATTTACGTTACAGAAGAAGGCCATAATTAACTCAACTTCAACTTTTTGTTTATCCAGAGAAGGCTTTCTGTATCAGCCTCGTTTCACAATCAGATTTTTGCAGTCCATCGTGTCATGAACGCTGTTATCTTCTGTTTACTTGATAACATTTACTGTATGCATGGCTGGAAAGTTAACCCGCCAAACGCAGCAGACTACGACCAAGCCACCAATGTTTCGATGCAACTAGTTTGTATTAAGTTGATTAAACACAGATTTATTTAAGAAGTTGTTACATTTGTATATACTGGAAAGACTGTACAGCCACTTACATGTGATTATTCAGGCTGTTCTCATCCAGCATTTGTGTAGGTATACCTACGAATAACGCGCCATCATTTGTAGACTAAATTATTTAGTTAAATTGTTATCCACTTAATCATTAACCAGGAATAAAGACTGTAAAAGCATGCACAGGGCAGGATGGGAGGTGGATTGATCCAACAACCAGCGGTCTTTAATCCAGTAGGCCGCTGTTAGTTCCCCGTGTGATACGAGGAGTCAAAGCTGTCACGTAACTTGCGTAATGCAGTGACGGCACTTCTGTTTGTTTTTTAACCTAAACGACCATCTCTTACTAAACCTAACCAAGTAGGTTTGTTGTCGAAACCTAACTACGTATTTCACGATCTTTTCCTGAACCTAACTAAGTATATTTCACAAACGTGTTGCTGGACTTTTGTAGGAAAATGCACAACAAATGAACTTCGTAAAATATCATAGAACCGTTTTATGAGTAGACCTTGATTTATATATTTTTTTTATCCGTCGGTCAGCCGGTTGATCCATAACTTTGGTCCAAACTGAAATATCTCAACAATCGTTGAATGGAAATTTGGTTCATAAATTAGATTTTGACACTGCAAGACAGGACAGAGGACACTTAACAAATGTGCAGTTATTTAGAGTAAATTACCAAGAACAAATTTCACCATTATTCATTTATCACAGAAACTATTTGTGTCTGAGAACTCAAAACAAGCCTTGAAGTGTGAACACTGGACCTGAAGCAGGTGTTACATGTTGTCTGTTATTTCTGTGCACAGTCACAGACGGCCATGAAACGCCCAGTTTTCCGGGGGTGAGTAATGGGTTGGCAGTTTAAGGACCAGTGGAACAACAGGAAACACGTCTAGCCGAAGAAAACAAGCCACCTTCTGAGTCTGATGACGGTTGCATAACGGTGGCGGATTAAAAACACTGAAGATCTCCTCTATGTAATATTCCTTGTAGTTTAAACCAACTACCTAAAGTCTTTCATCATGTTCTCATCAGACAGTTGAGGAGGTGTGACGCCACACTGAGCTGATTGAAGGTTCGAGATCGCCTACATTTTTCATTCCCAAAGTCTGGGACTCCACCAAAATGTATTTACTCAGTCTCATTTATAAAGTATTTAAAATGTGGACATGTATAAAGTTTTTTCAAGAGTTCTTTGCAAGATTAGGGTTCCATTAAGAACCCTTTTCATCAAAGGAACTATTTTCCGGAGAAATAGTTTGTCAAGGACTGTTGAAAGCATGCTTTTTAAAAGAAAACGGCCCCAGTCTAAGCTGTTGAACTAAAACCACGGTGAGGGGTCTAGGTAGACCTCCCTGGGTGGGTTCTTGTTAGCAACTTTAGGAGGTGGAAAGTTTCTGGATGGATCCTCTAGAGGGGGTTCTGGGTGGAGCCTTACACAAATGGTTTTAGGTAAAACCAGGCGGCAACCTCCGGTTCTGCCGACTGAAGTCAAAGCTTCATGTGTTAAAGCTGCATTCTCTCTAGTGTCCATCAGGGGGGCGACTCCTCTTGTTGTATAGAAGTCTATGAGAAAATGACTCTACTTCTCTCTTGATTTATTACCTCGGTAAACATTGTAAACATGAGTTTATGGTCTCAATCTCTAGTTTCAAGTCTTCTTCATTACAGCATGATGTTCATTTAGTAAATTATGGTCCATTTAGAGTCAAACAGACCATAAAGCAGAGTATGCTTTAGGGGCGGGGCTACACAGTGATTGACAGGTCTCTACCAGAGACATATACGACGTCTCTACATCACTCCTCCTCAGTCCAGATATGGTCACTTCCTGTTCACTGGTTGCAAAAGAAACAACATGGCCGCGGCCGTATTCCAGGATGGCGACGGCAAAACCACTAAACTCAAGGCTTCAAAACATCAGTCCACAAACCAATGAGTGACGTCCAGTGACTACGTCCACTTCTTAAATACAGTCTGTGGTTAAAGCATGTTAGAGTTGGTGAAAGGGTCCAACCAAGTGGAACCTTTACAAAAGACACCTTAATTTGTAGAGTGTATTGTGAAATGAGTCGCTATGGTTTTCTTATTTTCAAAAGGTTTGTCACCAGTTTAAAAGTAGTTTAGAGGTGTTGTTGTGTTTTTTAACTATAAACAGAGCCAGGCTAGCTGTGTACCACTGTATCATTATTTATGCTAAGCTAGGCTAACCACATCCGGACTACAACTTTGTATTTAGAGCACAGACATGAGTCTGTGCTCTAAATACGTAAATACGATGAGTTAATTTACAGTGAGGACAGAACGTGACCATGACCATTCCTCTCGCTCTGCCGTCAGATCAAACTCTTATATAACTTTTCCTTCATGTACGCTGTACAGTATTGACTGTCAAAGGAACAACTGGGGAGATCATTAGACCTTTGGCAACGGTCTCCACTGTTCCTTGTTTGGTATCGGACCAAAACAAACCAATGAACTGGACAAGAACCAGCTCCTGCTGCGTTTATGTGTCTGAGTTGTAACTTGTTTTATAGCTACAGTAACTTGTTACTTGTTGTAAAATCGTCTGTGCTAACAAAAAAAGCGACAATAAAACTTCATATAACCATCTAATAAAATGTTTAAAGAAGCTGCAAAGCGTCTTTGTGTGTACTGGCTTCAAATAACTGAATGTTTTACTTTTTTTTTAACTCATCTCTCTGAAGCCAGAGCAAAGAAAGCAGCAGAGAAGGAAGCCAAAGCAAAGAAGCAGAAAGCCCCGAAACCCACCAAGAAGCCAAAAGCCCCGAAGCCCACCAAAAAACCCAAAGCACCAAAACCCACAAAGAAACCGAAGGTGCCCAAAGCCACCAAGAAACCGAAGGAGACGACCACGACGCAGCCAGACGTCCAGAGTCCTCCTCTGGACGAGGAAGAAGAGCGGCTGCTGATTGAACTGGGCTGGGGCACATGTAAGTATTATATCAAGCTTCTAAAGAGAGAATAAGAGAATATTGTTCATATATATGGTTTTTAACAATTTAAATTGATCCTCATAGTGGCTCAACCTGTGAACCCAAACGGACCTGGAGTGGAAGAGCCAGTCGAGCCGGACCTGGGTGAGACTTTCACGAGTCACTGGACCGGTTATTAAGAGCTCGCTCACAAAATACAAAAAATAAAGTCGAGGCCATTTATGTCAGAAAAGCATTTTAATTTTCTGGTACTTTATAATTGTATTCCATTACATCTCAGAGGGAAATATAAAATGTTGTACTGCTCTACATTCATTTAATAACTTAAGTTGCTTGCAGATTCAGATTAATGATATAATATGATATAATATATAATTAAACACTTAAGATATCAAAGAGTAATATGAAATTGCTACGTTTGTTACAATTAATACATCTACATTTAGTTTAATCAGACAAAATAATCAACAGATAATAATGATGGATTATTATTGATTAAGATAAAACTTTATTGACCCTCGGGGTAAAATTCACAAACTATCCAGCAGATAAAACAAACACATTAGCTAAAATCAACTCCGCCTTTACCAGCTGCAACATCAAAATGATGAACAGATTAATGCATCAATAGTTATAATACAATAATTAAAATAAAGATTTTTCTGCACGATGAGTACTTTTACTTTTGGTGCTTGAAGTACATTGTTATGCAAATACTTCTGCCTTTTCTTAAGTAAGATTTTGCATGCAGTATTTTACACTGTGGTATTACTACTGTTACTTCCTCCACCAGTGCCGACAAGTAAAATAGTCTGTTTGGAAGTAATTAATACTGTTAATCAAAGGCTTAGAGAGCAGTTGAAGCTATAAAATGAAGCGCTTTCTCTCTTTCATGCAGGTGACATCTCAAAGAAACCGACATCTCCAAAAAAAGCTTTTCATCAACGAAGGTTTTCCAAAATATTTTACAAAAAAAGAGAATATTTAGATGTGTTCAACAAGTGAATAAAGAGACTAAATAACAAAGACTTTAAAGGAGGGAACGTAAAACACAATATTTTGTTCATGCAGATTTTTTTCCTCTATGCTGATGATGCACTTCCGTTTTAATATAATAATAATAATGTTATAATGTTTTCATAATAAAGTATGTTCCTCACAGATGTGGTGCGTGGTAGATATCCTGCAACAACTACTGAGGTCATCAGGTATATACCAGGTACCCCTTATTTGTATTCTTATATATTATGGATAATAAAAATTAGAATTGCAAAAATGCATATGACAGATTTTTTTGGTTAAGAGTGGTAAATATCAGACAAAATGGATTTGTGAAATCAAGAACATTATTCTTATCATATTTGTGTTAAGATCGCTCCAGGTTTGTTTTGCATTTTCATAATTTTCTTCTTTATTGTGTTGTAGATGTGCATTTTACTGGGTAACATGTGTCACTGTTCACTCACTTTATTTCAGTTTCTTTTTATATGTTTGTGTATAACTGTGTTCATATACTTCATTGAAGTATGGAAGCCCAGAGAGGTAAAACGTAAATTAGTTTTTTTATAGCTCATCTTCTTTGTATACAGGATATATACTAATTATTTCAATATATTGTGATAGGAGATATATTGTCTTAGATAGAAGTGTTACCAGACTGTTATATTATTTTTAACCTTGGCCTCTCAGGGCTTCCATACTTAGGGCTCATTGTGGAATAAAGAAAAGTGTGTAATCATCTATCTGCTTGTGTTTCAGAGGAAACCACCGGCATCCCGTATGTCGTGCCCTGGTATGAAGAGTATGATTACGCTGACCGTACGTCGATCATCAACATAACTTCCCATCAATTACTAAATGAGTTATTGATCGTTGCAGTGAGATGAAGTCTTTCTGATTCTCTCTTCACAGTGGCCGATAAGAAACAAGAAGAGGAGGAGGAGAGAGCTCGAAAAGAAAAGGCAGAAAAAGGTTTTTCAATTTACACTTTTTTAGGGCTTATTGAGAGACGGAACGTTAACAATTAGAAAAATATAGAATAACACCAGACTTTTCTTTCGTCCTTAATTCTTCAGTGGTTTGTTATGAATGACTAGAGGAGATTGAGGATTGAGGTGGGAGGAAGAATGTGGATTGTTATTTAAAGCTCAGAGAGCAGCGGATGATTTCAGGGCAGAGAGGAAGTGAAAAGATCAGACCAAGTTCCAAAACTTTGAAATCCGGTTTTCTGCACAAACAACCTTGAAGATATGAACTCAAACAGACTAAAGTGACCCACATTCATCTTGAAGGAATGTGTGAGGAATGCATGAAGGTGCACTAGAAGAACATGTGGAAATATTTTGTGCAGCGGTGTTTGGCTGGAGAGCGAGGTCCGTGTTCTGACACATGTTGTTTTCTCATTACGCCGAGAAGCCGAGCGGCTGAAGAAGAAATGGGAGGAAGAGGAAGAGGAGCGACTGAAGCAGATCTCACTTCCTGTTGAACTCAAAAGTAAGAAAATAAAGTTTGTTTTTAAAGTCTGAAATTAAAGACAGATTTGTAAAGGTTTTGCTTTTGAACTATTGTACTTAAACACAAATTTGAGGTATTTTTTTGAGTATTTAAACTTTCTGTTACTTTATACTTCTACTCCCCTTGATCTGTAGTTTTTACTGTACTACATCTCAGAGATAAGTATTGTACTTTTTACTGTACTACATCTCAGAGATAAATATTGTACTTTTTACTGCACTACATCTCAGAGTTACATATTGTACTTTTTACTGCTTTCGACAGCTGCTCCCTGGAATGAAGCCAGTGAGTGTTTCTAATCAGAGTGTTTCTGGACCATCATGCATCCTGTTTGTTTCCCCCCTCAGAGTGTCCTCCTCTGGGTTTGGAGTCCCACCGCGTGGAGGACGACCAGCTACTGGCTTCTTCTCAGTCTCACCACGGCTTCTCGGCTCAGAGGGGACGACTCAACATGCAGGTGAGACTCATACAACAGCTACATCTGCGAGTCTGCTCTCAAAGTATCCGTTTAGTGTTTTTTATGATAATAAGCGTAAGATAATCTGCGTTGGCGTGCAGGGCTCCGATAATGACGACGACATGTACGGCGGTGCCTGGTGTGCAGAGTCAGAGGAGAGCAACCACTGGTTCGAGGTCGACGCCCGCCGAGAGGTGGAGTTCACCGGGGTCATCACTCAGGGAAGAAACTCAGAGCAAATGTGAGTCTCAACTCCACTTCAAACAATGAACGCAGAGCTTTCTGTGTGTCACTTTTATGGAAGTATGGAAGCTCATTTCTGTAGGGAAATAAAGGTTGGGACTGACTTTTTTTTTAAGTCAAATTTATAAAATAGAAGTAGATGTTTTCTCATATTTTAGTCTTAAGTGTCAGAATTTTGACAACTTCTTTTCAATTTCAAAAAATTTGATAATTGGAGTCTTCAGTTATCACATTTCTTTGGCCACTATGGGGCAGCACAATGAGCTGAAAACACTACAAAGATATACATTTAAAGGGGATCAACAATATGATTTTTAAAACACTGATATTATTCTGGAGGCTATATCACATGATGGGGAAAAAACTGCAAACTGTCACATCATGGTAAACTATGTAAAAATATGTTGAGATGCAACGCAACAGAAAAACACGTCTCAAACGTCACAAAGAAAATGTAGGACATAGGACTCGAACCAGTGTTTGTTTGACCCGTCCGCCATAAGCAGTCTATCTCACATTTTATACGTCCCATGTTTGAAACGAAGCACATTCACGAGGATGCTACATGGCGTACAAATGAAAAGAACGATGTTCTATTGCACTTTTGACATACAAATGATTGTGTCATTTATATGCTAATTGGAGAGAGAAATCTGAATCTGAATGAGTCCTCAGGAGGAGTCTTTGTGTTTGTCCTATATTCTCTGTTTTTGCTCTGTTTTTGGTCTCCACCACCTCCTGAGTTAAATATCTGTCTCTTTAGCTGCTAAATGCTGCACTTTGTTCACCAGCTAGTCTCTGACTCAGCAGGTAGTGAACAGAGGGTCTATTAGAGCTTTTTGTATTAAAAAACAGCTGCCAGTGTGATGAGACTGAACCAAAACGTCAAAGAGGTTGGTTGTCAAACCAAAACAATGAAAGATGCTCAAACACTTTAATTTTTCTCGTCCTGGCAGAAATCAGCTTCTATGCAGGGCAATCAAAATATGGAATAATGAATCCCTTTTCCTCCCTAGTGAGGATTTTGTGTCCTCCTACTTTGTGGCCTTCAGCAACGACAGTCGTGACTGGACAACACTTCACGACGGATACGCTGAATGGGTGAGTGGAAATGAAACAATAACGAGTAACAGCTTACAATAGATAGATTACAGCTGACGGCATAGTGACTAGAATGACAAGGAAAATTGCAATAGCATAGTATTACAGTCCTTGGTCTTTTTTCACCTGCAATACTGCAAGGTGGTGTTGTGGCTCACAGCAAGAGGGCTCCGGGTTCGATTACCGGGCTAGAAGTTCTGGGTCCAGTTTGCATGTACTCCCCGTCACAGCTTGGGTTTTCTCCGGGTACTCCGGTTTCCTCCCACAGTCCAAAGACATGTAGCTTAGGTTAATTGATGACTCTAAACTGCCTGAAGGTGTGGATGTGGATCTCTATATGACAGCCCTGCAATAGTCCGCCCCGCAATCATGTACAGAATAAGCGGTTAAAGATAATGAAATGGAATAGTTGAAAACCGAGCAGCCTGATTGGCACTCCAGTGCTCAATAAGAACGAACAGAGCATATATGCACTCTTGTCATGGTTCTACACTATAGCCTTCTCATGTTTTTCACAGATGTAGTATTTAATCAGACACCTGAATATTTCTTCAACCAAACACAAAAACACATGCGACATAAGACATAACCGTAACACAAGGAACACCAGCTCAGGTCACTTGATGCCTCAAACCCCAAGAACACAACCTCGTTGATTATCTACAGTTCAATAACAGCTTGGAACTCACCACCTCCTCATGTAACTTATATAGGTAACAAACTGTCATTTAAAAAAACTGATTAAAGGCTCACCTAAAGCCACTTAGCATGTGACTAGAAGTCCTTTGTAGACCCCGATCCTTCTTTAGAAGAAGTTATGGATGCATAATGTATATGGTACTTTGTATCTGACTGTAATATTCAAACTATTCGTATTGTATTGTATGTATTATGTATTGTCCTTCCCTGTGGACCCGAGGAAGACGAGCTTAGCTTTACTTTTCGTCCTCTCCTGCAGTTGTTCTATGCGAACGTGGACAAGGACACGCCGGTGTTGGGTCAGTTCGCGGCGCCCGTGGTGGCACGCTACATCCGCATCCTGCCTCAGAGCTGGAACGGCAGCTTGTGTCTTCGAGCCGAGATCCTGGCCTGTCAACTCCCCAGTCAGTATATTCACATCTACTGTTTCTTATCTCGCTCAGTTTTCACAGGTTCTGGAAGAGTTTCTTGAGTCAGGGAGCTTCCTCATTCCTTACAGGAATATGTCATCCTCCACTGGAGGGAAAAACTCAACTTTCTGCCAAACTTCAACTTAAAAAGAGACTATTTCACAACACAAACTTCATAACCTCAGTGGTGTGTTACATAACTGCCTCACAGAATAACTGTGAAGTGTTTCCACCATTTAACTAACTTCTTCCAGCACGGTACTTACATACAAATCTTTTAAAAGTATTTACATTGTCTGCTGTTTCTATAAAATCCTAATAAGATCACAGAATTTGGTTTGAAGTTGCTATTGATGTCATGAGGCCTACTTATCATTACAAATAGTGTTAGACTTGCATTGTTGGAATGTAACTGAGTACATTTACTAAAATAATGTACATGAGAACATTTTGACATACTTGTACTGAGTATCCATTTTCTGCTACTTTCTACTTCTCCTCCACTACATCTCAGAGGTAAACAGTGTACTTGTTACTGCACTACATGAGTTTAGTTACTTTGCAAATTCTGACTAATAATGCAAAATATAATCAACTAATAAATTATGAATTATTATAGTTAAGATGAAAACTGAATTTAATTGAGAAGGGAAACTAACAAGACAAACTACCCAGCAGTATTTAAAGTAATTAAAATGACCTCCAACTTTACCTGCTGAAACATTAAAGAGATGAACACGTTAATGCATCAATAATTATATAAATATAAATCAATAACATTACATATATTATTCTGAAATTGACTATTCTGCATAATGACTACTTTTACTTTTGGTGATTTTAGTACATGTTTAGTACATGCTTATAGTTTTACTAAACAAAAAATTTGAATGCAGAACTTTTAATTGTAACAGAGTATTTGTACACTGTAGTATCACTACTTGTTCTAGTAGGATTTAGAGGGATTCATTTGCAGAACTTGGTGTATAAAATACCTGAAACTAAGACTCGTGTTTTCGTTAGCTTAGAATGAGTCCTTCATATCTACATAGGGAGGCGGAGTCTGCCATGTTGCACCACCATGTTTCGATGGTAGCCCAGAACGGACAAACCAAACACTGACTCTGGAGAGAAACTTTTACATTTTAATATTACCTGAAGGCCACCATAGTTCTCTACATGTCTAGAAAGGAGTGAGCAGAGGGGAATTCGGTTAGTTGAAATCTACAACCTCACCACTAGATTTCACTAAATCCTAAACACTGTCCCTTTAAGTAAAAGAACTAAGTACTTCTTACATCTTTGTTGTTTCCCATAACTAGCAGCTTTACACCAGAAAGACAGACAACATTAACAGCAAATCAAATATAGTCAACTACTATCATGTTGCTTCTTTCAGGCAGCTACCGCAGTGAGAATGAAGTCAACCCATCTGACGATCTGGACTTCCGTCACCACAACTACAAGGAGATGAGACAGGTCTGTTTTCAATTCTGACCATAGACTGTATATAAGAAGTGGACGTAGTCGTCGTGATGTCACTAATTGGTTTGTGGACCGCCGATTTCAGGCATTGAGTTTGACGATTTGGCCGTCGGCATCTTGTTGTTTGCAACCAGTAAACAGGAAGTGACCATATATGGACTGAGGAGGAGTGACGTAGAGACACCGTATACGTTTCTGGTAGAGACCTGTCAATCACTGTGTAGCCCCGCCCCTAAAGCATACCCTGCTTTATGGTCTGTTTGACTCTAAATGGACCATAATTTACTAAATGAACATCATGCTGTATTAAAGAAGACTTAAAACTAAATATTGAGAACATAAACTCATGTTTACAATGTTTACTGAGGTAATAAATCAAGAGAGAAGTAGAATCATTTTCTCATAGACTTCTATACAACCACAGGAGTCGCCCCCTGGTGGACACTAGAGAGAATGCAGCTTTTTTTTTTGTTTCCCTTCCAGATGATGAAGGTGATAAACGAAGAGTGTCCCAACATCACCAGGATCTACAACATCGGTAAAAGCTCTCAGGGCCTGAAGATGTATGCCATGGAGATCTCCGACAACCCCGGAGAGCACGAGACGGGTACGAGACAGACAGACGGCTAAAGAACAAACTAAGTGTGTGAACGTCAAACAGCCACCATGTGTGATATTTGTTTTTTTGTTCCTGCATCCACTAGGTGAGCCTGAATTTCGGTACACAGCCGGACTCCACGGTAACGAGGCGCTGGGTCGAGAGCTCCTCCTCCTGCTGATGCAGTTTCTGTGCAAGGAGTACAAAGACGACAACCCCAGAGTGCGCCGCCTCGTGGACGGAGTGAGAATACACCTGGTGCCTTCGCTCAACCCCGATGCTTATGAGCTGGCCTACGAGATGGTACGATGGGGCGCAAAATTAGCTGCAGAACATTGATGTGACTGTTGCGCCTTGAAGCGCTGAGACCGGGTTAGAACACTGGTAGATCTTAGAATACCAAGATGGCACTTTTGTGGCGTCGGACCACTTTCTCAAACATTTTGCAACACCTTTAATGTGGCCCTCCTTCCTGTCCTCCAGGGCTCGGAGATGGGGAACTGGGCTCTGGGCCACTGGACTGAAGAAGGTTACGACATCTTCCAGAACTTCCCCGACCTCAACAGCATCCTGTGGGGAGCCGAGGACAGAGGCTGGGTCCCTCGCATCGTGCCCAATCATCACATCCCCCTCCCAGAACACTTCCTCAACGGCTCTGTGAGTTTGTTTTTAAAAACCCATCTGAATCCTAAAACCCACCAAAAAGCATGCTATTTTTAAACAACAATAAAATGCCCTGAAGCTGCTTGTGGTTCAGAGGGCTAAAGACACCAAATGGCCCGTTCACCACTTATGATCCTACACGTCGTGCTGACATTCACACTTTTCTCTGCTTCTTGCTTTCACAGCTTGCTACGGAGACGAAATCCATCATTTCCTGGATGGAGCGCACCCCATTTGTGCTGGGAGCTAATTTGCAAGGAGGCGAAAAACTGGTTGCATACCCTTTTGACATGCAGCGTCCATCAATTTCTGTAAGCTTATTTATCTATTTAAGAAGAACCAAATAAAACATATAGATGATCTCATCAGCCTGATATTAACCCTATAATCCCTTTGATGCTATTTAATAAGTCAACTGATAGCCGGCGGTGGAGAAGCAACAGCGACATGAACGAGGAGACGTGGGCTCGCATTCAGCGGCAGAACGAGGGATCTCTGAGGGAGACACCGGACGACTCCATGTTTCGATGGTTGGCCATGTCGTACGCCCATAGCCACCTGACCATGACGGAGACCTACCGGGGCTCGTGCCACGGAGACGACATCACCGGGGGTCAGGGCATCACCAACAGGGCCAGCTGGAATCCGGTGGTGGGCAGTAAGTGTTGACACAGAGGGAAGCAAAGAAGTAGCATGGTAGCAGGTATCATGGACCGATTCATCTGTTTGAGGGTCCCCATCAGAAAAATAGAGCTCATCCTGTTCCTCATCCTCTCCCACAGGCATGAATGACTTCAGCTACCTGCACACCAACTGCTTCGAGCTGTCCATCTTCTTGGGCTGTGACAAGTTTCCCCATGAGAGTGAACTGCCTCTCGAGTGGGAGAACAACCGCGAGTCTCTACTGTCCTTCATCGA
The DNA here is from genome assembly GCF_023349555.1 of Cebidichthys violaceus. Taxonomy (NCBI): domain Eukaryota; kingdom Metazoa; phylum Chordata; class Actinopteri; order Perciformes; family Stichaeidae; genus Cebidichthys; species Cebidichthys violaceus. Next base: position 11,583,929 of record NW_027176285.1, read on the forward strand.
ACAAGTGAGAACTGGACTTATGAAGTATGAGACCCCCAAAAATCTATAGATGTGAAAAGGTTTCGCCGTTTTGTTATTCATATGGAAAGTGGTGTGGTCATCTTAGAGTAATGTTGGTTAAAATCAAGGGACAACCTCAAGTTCTGAAAAGTGAAGCACATGCTTCATGAGTTAAAGCTGCATTTTCTCTAGTGTCCATCAGGGGGCGACTCCTCTGGTTGTATAGAAGTCTATGAGAAAATTACTCTACTTCTCTCTTGATTTATTACCTCAGTAAACATTGTAAACATGAGTTTATGGTTTCAATCTCTAGTTTCAAGTCTTCTTCAATACAGCATGATGTTCATTTAGTAAATTATGGTCCATTTAGAGTCAAACAGACCATAAAGCAGAGTATGGTTTAGGGGCGGGGCTACCCAGTGATTGACAGGTTGTTTTTATTTTATTCTTATTTTGTCCAGTCTAGGACTTGTCAGGTTATTTTTTGTCTTACAACTTTAAACCTTTCACAGTCTGTTTCACCCTCATGAAAGTTAATTGCGACTTTTTGGTCCCCCAAAAAAACGCTCGGTTGTATTTAGCTCCACCCTCTCGTGTCACTTCCGGTTACAAAAAAACAAAACAAGATGGCGACTGTCAAATGTCAAACTTGAGGCATTTAAACACCTGAAATAATACTGTTTCCTGTGCAGGTAAATCGAGGGATAAAAGGTGTCGTGAGAGACGTGGAGGGAACTCCGCTACCCAATGCCACCATATCTGTAGAGGGAATACGGCACGACGTCAAAACCGGTATGTTGGGTTCTTTGTATTTCAGATGACAATAAAGACTTTTTTTGGTCAAGAACTTCAGCTCCTAACTGTTTTTCCGAACTCATTTCAGCTGCAGGTGGTGATTACTGGCGGCTGCTGAACCCCGGGGAGTTCAGGGTGACCGCCAAGGCCGACGGCTACACCCCTCAGACCAGACTGTGCATGGTGGGCTACGACTCCGGAGCCACCTCGTGCAGCTTCACCTTGGCCAAGTCCAACTGGGACCGCATCAAGCAGATCATGGCGCTCCACGGCAAGAGGCCCATTCGGCTGGTGCCCAAAGTTACCGTGGCGAAGACGACAGCGGCCACCAGCCCCGCGGCCCCGACCATCGACAGTCACTCCGCCGCTCAGAACGCGGAGCGTCTCAGGAGGCTCCGGATCATGCGTCTACGCCGGCTTCGTCAGCAGAGATTAAGAGCCAGTCTGAGCACCACTCCGTCTACCACAACAACAACCACAACAACCACAACAACAACAACAACAACAGCCCCCACGACGATACCGGAGACCGAGAGAACCACTTCCTGGTACGACTCCTGGTTCCCGGTGGACAGTTGGATGACTGAGAACCCGTTCGATAGCGTCATCTTTGACTCGGTGCCCACACAGGACTATCCCTTTGAATACACTATTGATTGATTATCACATTCTCTATAAGACCTTTATTAACCACTTCAGTCTGCTGCAACATTACAGCTTTAAAAGAAAACACACAACTCGTTAAATATTTAGTTCTCAGAGTTTCAACTTGTTGGGTAAACAATGACTACGTTTAAATTCACCAAATATTCTGGTTTTTGCCCTTATTCTGAAGAAGACAATATTCATAATAAGCTGTTTACATGGAAAGAAACTCATAGTGAATGAGCTGTATATATATATATATATATATATATATATATATACGTATATATAGTGAATGAGCTGCATAGATGTCCAAAGAATGATCTAAAACCTGAAGAATATCAACATATCACACGTTTTCATCTGAACATGATCCATTCACAATAAGAACTAATTCAGAATATCCAAACAGAATATGAATCATATAACGTTTTTAATATTGCCCTATTTGGAATAAAAGTGGAATAAAAGTTTGCATGTAAGCGTAGTCATCGTGAGTGGAGATGAATGTGACTTTAAGGGAACGTTCATAAGAGGAATATGTTTTATTCTTCACAGATAATTGATCTGGAATATAAATCTTCTGCTGAGCAGAGACTATACAGATGTGAATTGGCTCAATAAAACAATATACAGCATGTTACGACACAAACATATGATTAGGTACTTCTTTATTACAAACATATGCATATCTTTATGATCCTTTAATGGCTTTACAGTGAGATTGCCGGCCTCAGTTAAACTGATTTAATGTTCTGATGAATGCATTTGATTAAAATTAAAGTGTTTTTCTAAAAGACCTGAGTCTGTGTATTATTTATAGTTAAGAAAATATTATTGATCTGTACAGAACTGACAGACGGACAGAGACAAAATAGCAAATATGAATTATTTCCGCTTCAGCACCGTGGAGAGCGCCATGGATTTATGAAAACACAGCAGGAGACAACCTCCGGTTCTGACGAGTGAAGTCGAGGCTTCATGTGTTAAAGCTGCATTCTCTCTAGTGTCCATCAGGGGGCGACTCCTCTGGTTGTATAGAAGTCTATGAGAAAATGACTCTACTTCTCTCTTGATTTATTCCCTCAGTAAACATTGTAAACATGAGTTTATGGTCTCAATCTCTAGTTTCAAGTCTTCTTCAATACAGCATGATGTTCATTTAGTAAATTATGGTCCATTTAGAGTCAAACAGACCTTAAAGCAGGGGATGCTTTAAGGGCGGGGCTACACAATGATTGACAGGTCTCTCTACCAGAGACATATACGACGTCTAAAGGATCTAATCATTAATAGACCTGCTGAACATCAACATGTCCTCTTTGTAAATAGAGATAACTACAACACAAATGTTTGAGAAGAAATCATTTATTTTAATAAACAGATGCATTAGAAATAAGATAACAGATACTGTATTCCTCGACATACGTTATATGTATGTCTTCAAACTGATGCTTCCTCTTGTTTCAAAGTTCGCATAAGTCAGCGTCCGTGTCATCCAGAGGTCCGTTCAGTTCATATTTGTCCACTGGAGACGACGTCTCTGCACAGGTAAAGATCCACATTCACGAGCTCTGCAGCCGCAGCTACGACTGGCCGGCTTTTCCTTTCCTGTTCCTCCCGCCGCTGTACCGGAAACTCTTCAGAGGGTTCTTCACCTGGATGTTCTTCTACGAGAGGTCACATCAGAATCAACGTTACGACAACGTTACGACAATGTCCGGCGGCTCGTGTTTTTGTTGTGATATTGCGAGTATCAAGCTGCAGTTCAAGATAAGTTATCATCTTATTATTTAAAAAATGCTAACGTCTGACAACAGCCAATCAGCTGCACATCGTGGTTCATGAGCCAATTGAAACTATTCTATCTGTCACCGACTTTAAATTGTGATGGATTTATGTCATGCATTAATCTAGAATTAAGTTTTATTATTTTATTCCATTATTCAGAACCACTAAACAAACGTTATTCTGCAGCCAGCAGACGGAGCTTTGTATGTAGACTGTGCACTGAACACCACAGCTACCTTCATGTCGTTCCGTAAACTTTAATAAAACCGTTCCTCACCTTGAAGCTGCTCTTGATGACTCCTTCTGGTTGTGGTTTGAGCTTCTTCTTCTTCCTCCGGTTGGACAGCGGGTTGACGGCTCCCTTCAGGGTCTCAGGAACTGAAGGAAACGAAGACGACGCGTTACCAATGATCCCACATCTCTGTCAAAGTACTTTTACTCAAGTACGGACTAGTACTTGTGGTACTTTAAGTGTCTTACTGAGGTACTCGGGGACGTTCCTCAGGTGAGGTTTGACGACGGCAGGATGGAGGTCTTTGTCGTGTCTGAGGAGCTGCAGGTCTCTGGGGTTGTCCTCGAAATACGTCTGAGAGACAGAATACGAGACACGCAATCACAACACGTACACACACACACACACACACACACACACACACACACACACACACACACAATCACAACACGTACGCACACACAATCACAACACGTACACACACACACACACACACAAAATCACAACACGTACGCACACACACAATCACAACACGCACACACGACACACAATCACAATACACACACACACACACACACACACAACATACACACACTCACAAAACATACACACACACACACACACACACACACACACACACCTTGAGTTTCTCTGAGTTGAGCAGCTCCTGTTTGATCTCCTTCAGTCGGGCCTCCTTCACCGCCTGCTTGGTCACTGAGCGCATGGCGTCCTGCACACAAACCGGTTCATCAACAGAAGCTCATTTTCAGCCTCTTCATCGTGAGTTCTTCAAACGGCGATGATGATGAGGATACTCACCCTGCACCTGTACCTGAAGCCTTCGATCTCCTCCATCTTGAACTCGTAAGGTTTCAGACCCGAGTCGGCATTATCTAAAAACAACAAACGTTTCATATAAAATACATAAACGTGATCATTTCATGACAGGAAGCAGAGCAACAATCTGCAGAATTAGAAACAGTAACCAGCTGATTTAATGGAGAAAGAGCGACGACGTAAAGATTTACTTCCCACAAAGTGTGGGTGAGTGTTTTACCTCCAGTGAGCGCCTCCTCCACCTCCGACAGCAAACTGAGCTCAGTGTGAGAGATGAAGGACAGAGCGGTGCCGGGGTTGTCTGCTCTCGCCGTTCTGCAAAATAAAATATATATTCATATATCAGCATTCGATTCTCATGAGACATTCATGAATAAAGTGAACCTGTGAACGTGACTGGACTGAAACTCACCTTCCCACTCGGTGGATGTACGACTCCACGGTTAAAGGGAAGTCAAAGTTGATGACGTTGGCAACGTTTTGGAAGTCGACGCCTCTGGAGACTCCGAACTCTTTGTCCTTCGTCCTTTAAAAAACACATCATTCACACATCATTAAAGAGCTCCAGATGACACTAAAGACCATCTCTTTGATCAACTCATCTGATGTCTCGTATCAATGAGTAGTGTTTGTAGAAGATCTGCACGTTTCATTGAAGTTGCAGCTGCAAGAATCTCTCTTGACTCACTTTCCTCCTCCTCCTCTCTCCGTGCTCCTCTTCCTCTTCTTCCCTTTGCCAGAAGCCGTCTCCGGAGCAGCAGTGGGGTCGGCCAGACTCAGCTCATCGGTGGCAATGATGTAATCGTAGAAGCCCTGGTTGAACTGAGTGATGATGTGACACCTGCAGCAGGAAAACAACCAGAACAGAAAGGAAAGAGGATTAACATGTTGGATTAATGATCTGGAAGAAGTATTCAGATCCTTTACAGAAGCAAAAGTACTAATTGTGAAAATACGCCGTTACAAGTAAAAGTGTTGCATTAAAAAATGTACTTAAAGTTACTACGAGGAACTTCATCGTTGTTGATTCTGGCGCCCCCTGTGGATTAAAGTGGTAGTGTTTCTGAGCACCAGAGTCCCTTTAGAAAACCTCTCTTCAGTCCGGGTTCTGGTTCTCTACGATCAGTCCTGGTTCTGGTTCTCTCGTGCCTCCCTTCCCTCCAGCGGGTCCTGCAATACGTCCTGGGTCTCCAGCAGAGAGGAGAAGCTCAGCTCCTGGAGGAGGAGGAGGAGACGCTGCTGCTGCCGGGAGCTGAGCTCTCCTCCTCCCACAGGAGCTCCGGTCTCTGCTGGAGGATCCGGGTCTGTCCACGGTGGACCGGTCTCTGCTGGAGGATCTGGGTCTGTCCACAGTGAACCAGTCTCTGCTGGAGTCTGAGCTGAGGGAGGTTCTGGTGAACCTGCATGATGTCATCTGGTTTCACCAGAATCCGACCCGGTGGCACCGATGATGAGCATTAAGAATAACTCTATAGAAATAGACCATCTTCTCTCTGATGGTCTCTTTACTGATGGAGGTCTGATTGAGGATCAGGACTACACTGAGAAAAGTTTATATACAAGTATAAACCACTCTCCTCTCCTCTCACCTGGACTGAACAGGCAGCTCGGAGTTGAGCACACAGGCGGGGATACCGAACTGCTCCATGAACAGTTTTAGTCTGTAGCTCCGGTCCACTGCGCCCACAAACACCAGCGTCTTCCCCTGAACCAGACGCAGCTTCAGCAGCGTGTAGACGAGCAGGAACTTGTCCTCCTCCTCACATTTGATGCTGTACTGCTGCAGCTGGCTGCTGTCCGGGAGCTGAGAGCCCTGAAGCTTCAGGATCACCTGAGAGCACACAGATACAGGCGTGAGGACAGAACCAGAACCAACGACACGGTGACGTGACAGCGATCAGCTGTTTCCTCTAAAGAGACGATGTGAACACGACATTACAGGGTTGTGCAGCAGCAGCTCCTTCAAGGCCTGAACATCCTCGGTGAAAGTAGCAGACATCAGGAACGACTGGTAGATCTTCGGCAAATGACTGTTAAAAAAAAAAACACACAGAAAAGCTTAATTTGATTGGCGAAATACAGGCGACAACCTGCTTCATGAGTTAAAGCTGCATTCTCTCTAGTGTCCATCAGGGGGCGACTCCTCTGGTTGTATAGAAGTCTATGAGAAAATGACTCTACTTCTCTCTTGATTTATTCCCTCAGTAAACATTGTAAACATGAGTTTATGGTCTCAATCTCTAGTTTCAAGTCTTCTTCAATACAGCATGAGCAGCTTTGGATCTGATTATATTTTATGTAATGTTCTCACCACAACAAGCTCTTTAGGTCGTCCTCGAAGCCAAAAGAGAAGAGCAGGTCGGCCTCGTCGACCACCAGCATCTCCAGAGACGAGTGCAGGACCAGGTTCTGGGCGGTGAGGTGGGCGAGGACGCGGGACGGCGTCCCCACAACCACGTCTGGCTTCTCCATTAAGATGGGCCTGTTCAAACACAACAACATCAATCTACACACACTCACACACGTTTACATGTATATACTGTACGTGTGTGTGTGTGTGTGTGTGTGTGTGTGTGTGTGTGTGTGTGTGTGTGTGTGTGTGTGTGTGTGTGTGTGTGTGTGTGTGTGGACAGACCTCTGTGCAGAGAGGTCAGCTTTCCCGGTGATGTCGGCCACTCTGAGGTCTCTGGAGCAGAACGCTGTTAACTGTCTCATCATGGCCTGAACCTGCTGACCCAGCTCTTTGGTTGGAACCAGGATCAGAGCTCTGACCTCCTGCTCACGGACGCTCTGAAGACAACAAAACAAACAAACAAACAGTGAGCGGTTGGGAGGACAAAGAACAGCTGGGTGACATCAGCGTTCCTCCCCTCACCTGTTTGGAGGCCAGGATGCGCTGGATGATGGGTACGGCGTAGGCGGCCGTCTTTCCCGATCCGGTCCGAGCTCGAGCCAGGAGGTCTTTCCCCTCCAGGGCCAAAGGGATCGCCTTCTCCTGGATCAGAGTGGGCTGAGACCAACCCAGGTCTGCAACCGCCTGAACCAGGACGACAAGGAGAGAGTTCACCGAGCAGAACAAGACGCAATACTCTTATTAATACAGAGAGTTCAACATATGTCCTTTATACTGTACTACATCTCAGAGGTAACTATTGTACTTTATACTGTACTACATGTCAGAGTTAACTATTGTACTTTATACTGTACTACATGTCAGAGTTAACTATTGTACTTTATACTGTACTACATGTCAGAGTTAACTATTGTACTTTATACTGTACTACATGTCAGAGGTAACTATTGTACTTTATACTGTACTACATCTCAGAGGTAACTATTGTACTTTATACTGTACTACATCTCAGAGGTAACTATTGTACTTTATACTGTACTACATGTCAGAGGTAACTATTGTACTTTATACTGTACTACATCTCAGAGGTAACTATTGTACTTTATACTGTACTACATCTCAGAGGTAACTATTGTACTTTATACTGTACTACATGTCAGAGACAACTATTGTGCTTTTTATTCTACTTCATCTCAAGCTGTGAAAGATATAAACTTCACTATGGATACATAAATAAACAAGGTTATTTGTTTTAAAATAGGTTTAACGTTTTAATCCACGTTACATCTGTATGAGTCTAGTTGACGACACACGAGACGAGTTAACGTGACGAACTCCTTCTGTGTTTACGTCAAGTTTACGTCACTATTCTCCGCTTTACATTCTTCAGCCGGAGGTTGAACGTCTCACTAACACTTCATTAAACGTGTACTGATGCTGTCAGCCGGTTTGTTACCTTTAGAAGACGGTCGTCTAAGCCCATCTCATGAAACAGAAGCCTCTCAGCAGCCATCTCTGCGCCTCACTACAACCACACGTGCGTCGCAGGAATTTGACGTCATCATACCAACAAGCCCCTCCTCCTCTAAAGCTCTGCGTTCCCAGTTTTGTCGCTTATATTCTTCAGTAAAATAAAATAAAATAAAATAAAATAAAATAAAATAAAAAGGATTTAATTTAATTGAATACTCATTCCACTTTATATATTATACATGTATATTGTACTTTTTTCTCATTTAATTTATTAAATAAAAGATGACATCATTAACTGTATAATCATCCAACTACAACAGTAAAATCCTGCTTTTACAGTTATGCATGAGTCATAATAATCTATTGATAGAATATATAATAGAATAACTTTGAATACTTTAACTATATTTACTGACCGTAATAACATATTTTACTAAAGGAACATTTTCAATGCAGGATTTCTACTTGCAGCAGGGTATTTCCACAGTGTGGTATTAGTGCTTTTACTTCAGAGAGAGATATGAATACTTCCTCCTCCTCTTAATGGACCTCGTGGTGAGATTGTTGATTTCCCTCATTTGACCGGAAGATGGCGACAAAACACCACCATAGTAACGTCACACTGGACCCTCATTAACAATTAAACATAAAAAAAATACCCACGATTTTTATCAGCAGATTTAAAACATAACAACACCAGAAAACAGACTGTATTAAGCACACACACACACACACACACACACACACACACACACACACACAGCATGCACGTGGCTTTGACCCGGGTCCGTGGAGTCACGTGCGTCTCGATGAGGACTTGTTGAGAAGAAGAAGGCGCTGAGAAGATGTCTGCTGCTGGAGGAGGCTCAGCAGCAGCAGCCTCCTCATCTCGTCTCATCCATCCTCCCACAGCACACACACGAGTCAACATGGCCGCGGAGCAGCTCGCCCTGCACCACTGAGACACGGACCACAACAACACTCAGGTAAATAACAACAAACACGAGCGCTGCGTGTCTTTATTTCTATTCTAGAGGACTGTAGTTTCAGTCACACAGAGACATGCAACCGAGGATCAACCAAAACAAAGCTACAGGTTCATATGTGTTACATAATCTGAAGACGATGATATTCTAATGATGACATTATTTCCCTTCACTCGGTTCTATTTTCCTTCAAGGCTTCTGTACGTGTAATAATATGTATTTAATATGTCATGAAGTGAATCGGTGGTTGTCTCCTCCTCAGATTAAATGGCGTTCATGTCCCGGTTCTCCCGGTCCCGGAGCAGCTCCAGGTCTCCGAACCGAAAGGACACCGAGCGCGTCTCCCCGACGTTGACGGTGTCCGAGCTGGAGCGCCTCCTGTGCACGGGCAAGACCGCCTGCAACCACGCGGACGAAGTGTGGCCGCGGCTCTACATCGGAGATCAGTGAGTTCCACCTGCAACGCCTCATGATGGAGGACGTACTCAGACTGTTACTGAAGTAAAAGTACAACAGTGTAGAAGTACTCTGCTGCAAGTACAACTCACCGCGTTCAAAAACGTACTTTTGGTTCAAAATATACTTATAATATAATGTTATAATATAAAATGAAATAAAATGAAATAAATAAATAAAATAAAATAAAATGAAATAAATTAAATAAATGATTGTCATAATTATTGATGCTTTAATGTTGCAGCTGGTAAAGATGGAGCTCTTTATAATTGTTTAATATAATAAAGGATGAGTTAATCTGTAATAATACATCCTAATATATTAGTGGATTGTTGTTGAATATTAGCTACATTTAGTGTTAATCTGAATCTTAAAAAGTAACTTAATCTGTCAAATAAGTATAAAGTGGCATCAAATGGAGATATTCAAGTAAAGTACAAGTGAGAATGTTGCATGACGTCAGTAGCACTGAACAAGAGCGCGCATCCGTATTATTGATCGCTACAAATGCTTTCATCTAATGCACGACTCATTGTGAAGTAATGCATTAATTAATGCTGCAGATGAGAGTGAACCACAAGCACGTTTATCAGTGTGCACAAAAACAACTCAAACATCCCATAAATAATGAGATGGATGCGAACCCTGAAGCTCGACACACACACAGACAGTCTGTCAGGTTCAGGCCGGCGGGGCGGATGCGGTCTAGACGAATGAACCGGTTTATAAATAACTGAAATGAGAAGCAGGTGAATGAGTGGACGGGAAACAGACGGGCGAGGAAAGAGATCACTGCAGGACGGCCGGGATCGGATGAGAGCAAAGAAACAGAGTAAAATAATGAACGGTGACTCACTTCATACATCAGTGGTGGACAGTATGATTTTACTATTTCAGGGTCATCATGTACTTTTCAGTCTCAATTTTTATATTAAATTAAATAATGTATTCTGGTGGTGGATACGGTTACCCGTAAATAAAACGTCAGACATTAATGATGGTGCACTGAATATGGTTTAATTAACAGTTTGATGCCCCAAAAAGTACACTTATCCAATATTTCACCGTATAGTCTCTGGTAGACCTGTCAATCACTATGTAGCCCCGCCCTAAAGCATCCCCTGCTTTATGGTCTGTTTGACTCTAAATGGACCATAATTTACTAAATGAACATCATGCTGTATTGAAGAAGACTTGAAACTAGAGATTGAGACCATAAACTCATGTTTACAATGTTTACTGAGGGAATAAATCAAGAGAGAAGTAGAATAATTTTCTCATAGACTTCTATACAACCAGAGGAGTCGCCCCCTGATGGACACTAGAGAGAATGCAGCTTTAACACATGAAGCCTCGACTTCACTCGTCAGAACCGGAGGTTTGCAGCCTGATCTGAACTTAGTTGCGTAACACTCCTTTGTTTACGTCACTTTTCCTCGTGTTTTTTTCCCTTCGACATATAAATTACATGTCATGTAGAGGCAATCTGATTCTGTGCTCCTCTTCTCTGCAGAGACATCGCGTCAGACCGCCGTGAGTTGTCCAAACTGGGCATCACTCACATCCTCAACTGTGCACAGAGTAAGTGGCGCGGTGGAGCCGAGTACTACGCCGGGATGAACGTCACCTATCACGGCATCGAGGCTCACGACTCACCGACCTTTGACATGAGCGTCAACTTCTATCCGGCTGCTGAGTTCATCCACAAAGCCCTCACGAGCGGAGGTTAGTCTGAGAACGTGTGTGTGTGTGTGTGTGTGTGTAACGTTAAACTTTATTTACACTCTGATGGTTAACGGTAAAACTTTATTTACACTGTGATGGTTAACGTTAAACTTTATTTACACTCTGATGGTTAACGTTAAACTTTATTTACACTATGATGGTTAACGGTAAAACTTTATTTACTCTGTGATCGTTAACGGTAAAACTTTATTTACACTGATGGTTAACGGTAAAACTTTATTTACGCTGTGATGGTTAACGTTAAAACTTTATTTACACTCTGATGGTTAACGGTAAAACTTTATTTACACTCTGATGGTTAACGATAAAACTTTATTTACACTCTGATGGTTAACGTTAAACCCAACTAAGAAGTCTAAACCTCGTCTAATCCTCGTGCTCATCATAGTTTGAGGCCTAGGTTCATAAAAAGTGACGACAAGGGTTCTTAAACCAAGCGTCTCGTATGTGACGAGTCGGGAATGAGAATGTCTCTCTTTCAGCTCTGTTTTTGGTCTCCACCACCTCCTGATGTAAACGAGTGAACCAGGACTGTAAAGTTGTGACAGATAAACAATTTACTGAAACTATGAAGCTCCGTAAAGCCGAGCAGAGCTGTGAATTCATCACTAATATTCATCTAACTATCTTTTAATACATTGTTATTAGGAAAATATCAATTATAGCTGCGATAAAAGGTATTTAGTCCAGAAGAAAAAAATATTTCATAAAACATCCGGAACAGATGAACAGATTAACATTCATATTGTGTGTGCGCAGGTAAGGTGCTGGTCCACTGCACTGTGGGAGTGAGCCGCTCGGCCACGCTGGTTCTGGCCTACCTGATGATCCGACAGAACCTGACGCTGGTGGAGGCCATCAAAACTGTGAAGGACCACCGAGGCGTCATCCCCAACCGGGGCTTCCTCCGCCAGCTCAACGGCCTGGACGGCATCCTGAGAGAGAGCCGTAAGGCGTCGCCGCAGAGCTGAAAACCCCCTCAACACACACACACACACACACACACACACACACACACACACACACACACTGAGGTAGCAGCTAGTCGGGTTAAACTGGGGGAGGTAATGGGACCAAGTTAGGAGCAACTAGTGGGTTTATGACACTGTGGCTCTGAGGTGATATCAGGGTTAGACTGATATCTGATATCAGATATTCTTCGGAATCAATACATTTTTGTATCAATTTATTGATTTATCTATTAATTAGTTTATTTATTTGTTTATTTATCTGTCTTTTTACTTATTTATTTACCTATTTGTTCATTTATGTATTTAACTATTAATTTATTAATTGATCTCTCTCTTTATTCATTTTTTTATCTATTTGTTTATTTATTTATCTATTAATTTATTTATGTATATATTATTTGTTTATTCATTTGTTTATTTCTCTATTTATTTGTTTATTTATTAATTTGTTTATTTCTCTATTTATTTGTTTGTTTATTTATCCTACTCTTTATTTATTTATTTATTTCTCTATTTATTTTTTTGTTTATTTAGTTATCTATTTGTTTATTTATTTATAATTTTATTTATTTATTTAGTTTTTTTATTTATTTATATTATGTTGTTGTTTATTTGTGTTTGAGCCTATGAAACAACATGAGCGCTGGATTGGAACTTTCCAGTAATATGCTTTAAGATATGACATTATGTTTATTGTCATTTGAGTGGAGTCAGTTTTATTGATTACGTACAACCTGTGACGACGCAGGCGATAGGTTGGCTGTAAAAGGTCACATGCTAAACTCGTCTCTTCTTATACAAGAGTGAAGTGTTTTTTAATCAAACTTCAGACCATTCCACTTGGACCTGATGTTTCACTGCCACTGAACCAACAGAGAAGAACAAAAATAGAACAGAACCCTCGGTAGCTAAAACACTGCAGAGACCCTCAACATGACGTCTCATCTCTGGTGCATCTTTTCTTACTGCAGGAAATTTATAAAAAAAATGTCTCGAGGGCTCTTTTAAAGATCTTTAAACGAGATAAAATATCCTGGAAGAAGATGAAATAATATATATTTTCACTTGTTTTAAGAAACCCCAGAAAATCCTGCAAACTGTCAGTCACTTGAACTCAACTTATTAAAGGTGCTACAAGGAACTTTCTTTTCCTTGTTGATTCTGGCGCCCCCTGTGGACAAAAGCGGTACTGTCTCTCACGAGCACCAGAGTCCCTTTAGAAAACCTCTCTTTTTACTGCAGCAGGGTCTGACAGTCTGCCCCTCTCAGTCCTGGTTCTGGTTCTCCCGTGCCTCCAGCGGGTCCGGCAATACATCCTAGGTCTCCAGGAAAAATAAATGAGTTAAAGTGATCGACAGTCTGCAGGAACAATAGACCAAATACCAGGTTAAAATGGCGGTAACAGTATTGCCACTGGCCCCTTTAGTGCTACCAGTAAAACCAGGTTCCTATCAGCTGGTTTGGGGCTCAGGGTTTGGATTTAAGGGGCCCCACGCTTTGTCTTTTGAGTGCGTGTCCACTTGTGGGCCAAACATGTCTTTTGTAATCCAACCTCCCTCAGAAAGAAGACTCTTGCTCAGTGATTCTTCCCCATAGTTTAAGTCTTTGCAGGTCTTCCCTCGACTTACTTTTGTACATTCAGCAAGTGTCACTAAGAGCTCAGAACAACTGACACTCTAGTCGCAGCCCAGGTCTAAACCAGCACAGTTATGTAGCCTGTTGATTATTGTATTGACAGTGTTGTGACGGTGTTTTATTCACGTTCAATGTATTGTTTCAATCCAGTGTTTTTCAAATAATCACAGTCCTTTCTTGACTTTGTTTTTTATTGGATATCTTGAGTGTGATGATCTGAAATTCACCCAGCAGAGAAGAGACTTGAGCCCATTGGGACGGGATTGGCATTACAGGTGGAGGTGGAGGTGGAGGAGTGTACTATTCACTGTTCAACTCATCGTGAAATTACAGGACATGACTGCAGGACGAACAGAAAGATAAAGAGTCCTAACTCAGTCAGATCTGAACACTCAGAAATGAAACACATATTTTTAGATTCAGTGTGACTTACACTTCCAGAGGTATTACTACGTTGTTATGTCCATCGCGATTAAATGTCCACAAATCCACTTGGAAATCTTGAAAAAAAAGCATCAGAACTTCCTTGAGAATCGTCACATTTTTGAGTTTTCTTCAGCCTCAAAGTAATCTAGTGATAGTCGTCCGTACGTCAATGGATACACTGCTAAATGCTAATTCGGCATACTTTTGATGGTACCAATTTACAAATATAGCCTTTAAAAAAACACCATCTCTAAACTGGCATTACGGCAGCATCTTTTATGAGCTTTTATGGGGTGTAGCGCTCCTGGTGGCTTTATATGGTCGTTATGTTTGTTTCCCAAGTTGGCCTTTATGTTGGTGTTCAGTTAAAACATTCAGTTTACTCCTTTTTCTTAATTAGAATTAGGCGGCTGTATGTGTCCGCCAACCAGTCAAGTTGCAGTTCCATCATAAACATTTGTGTGAAATTGTAATAATTCACATATGAATTCTAGCGGGTTTTTTTGAGGTTGCAGTAACTTTTGATGACCAGGTGGACGTTTGTGCCGAATTTCAAGAAATTCGCTCAAGGCGTTCCCGAGATCGCACAAGAATGGGACGTTTCTGCCAAATTAGGATTCCTTTTCGCCGTTTTTTCTGAGATAATACGTTTATGAAACAACCTGAAAACATATATATAAAATAAAAAAAGGATAATAAAAAAGTAGGACAAGCAGAGACCAACTCTGAAATACAAAACTCTTTAATCTTCAGGTGGACAAACCCCGAAAAACAGTAGAATTTCAGTAGAAACTCACTCCACCTCCTCTGGAAAAATAAATCCAGTCGGAACGGTGCTTCAGACTTACGATGCGCTCTAATGAGGCTACGAAACAACTTCCTGTCTGGTGTATCACTCCGACTTCACGGTGACTGTTAGCTAGTCCAGAGTAGTACTCTCTCAGTGATACTTAACTACGCCAGCACATGAAGCATTTTGAGCCGGCGTTCAGTGGGAGACAATAACCACAAACGTGCCGTCACAAAAGCTAGCAACTGCCTGGATGTCAGGATAGTTTTGTCTCGATGCTGAAACTCAAACCAGCTTTTTCAAATATGTGTTTGTTAATTAATTACCTCAAGTACCAAACATATTTTCTTGTGACTTGTGGTCTTCGTCTGTGCTGTTTTGTTTTTTTTACCACCACTACGATGAAGTAACATCGTTTCCTCAGCTCACATGTGGGGAAAAAATGTAAATAAAAAAGCTGATGAGTGGATTTGTACAGTCTGGAGATTTAAAAGGTATAGTTTGAAGATTTAGGACATGAACTTATTCGCTTTCCTGCTGAGAGTTAGCTGATAAGATCAATACCACACATGGGCTAAGTATGGAGCTGAGGCGATTAGCTGTTAGCCCTCCTGTTTCCAGTCTGTATGCTAAGCTAAGCTAATTGCCTTCATACTTGGTATGTGGTATTGATCGTCTCATCTAACTTCTCACAGAGAATGCAAATATTTTGTGCTAATGTCTTTGTGTTAAATTAGCCATTCATTTGCATCATAGGTGGATACTTGGGGGCCATATGGTGACTCGAGGGGCCACATCAGACCCCCTTTGTATCCCTATCGCATGACAGACATGAGATCCTGGATGTTTTAAATTGGCAAATTTTTTTCTATATTTGGTATTGAATTGTGAAGGCATGAAGTTACGTTACGTGTACAGGAAATCGGAGACTTCCTTCCCGACGAAGCTCTGTTAAATAACCAATGATGTCCTGGTGCGGCAGAACCTGCCTTTTTGTCTCCACTCAGTTAAAACTTGAGACATTCATAATTAAAAAAAAAAAAACAGGTGAACTATCCGTGGATATTTTTCCCCTTTGCTGTATCGGATCTGTGCATTTTGTATTTGTGGGTTTTCTGTGCCGTCGGTCTTGATTCCTCTTTATATTCTCGTAACAGAGACCTTTCTATTGGACTTCTTTTGAGTTTATTTTTGTATTACTCTGAGGTTCATTGAAGGAGAAAACTGGCAAAGGAGAGGTTGATGCCTTAATACGAGTGTACTACACCTTGTTTTTAGACTTTTGTTTCCGTTTTTATTGTAAACAAAAGTATTGATGACTTTGTTTTGATAAATTATGTACTTCAGAAACAATAAAAAAAAAAAAAAAAAAAAAACAGCTGTTGTAGTGCATTTTGTATTAAGATACATTTATACCTCATGTATGACCTTAGTGGTAAAATGTGTACTTATGTTTAAACAGTCACTTGTGATCCCACTGGCATTGATCAAATTCTAATGTTGCAATAAACTATAACACTTAAAATGCAAAAATTGAACATATCAGGTATTCACCAATGAGGGACAAACACAAAAGAAAACTTTTAAACTTGCTTTATTTAGACAATCAGCATTATTTTATTCAGATTGTTGACAAATGAGGTCGTAGAAAATCAGATTAGAAGGAACGAAATATGATAAAACCGATAAATTTGTGTTTTTCTATTAATGCTGCAGACATACATCATCTCTAAGATTAAATGGGATGTGGAGAATGAATTGGTTAAATCTGAACCGAGGGCGCTGTGTCGCACTATAGTTGACCACAGTCAGCGATGACAACCTTTTTTGAAGTTTCGCCGCCTGATGAGCCGACAGCCTCCATCTTCTTGACGACGTCCATGCCGTCCACGACGCTTCCGAACACCACGTGCTTCCCGTCCAGCCTGGAGAGGAGAAATGAAACATCTGAAATGAGCAGACTGTCGGTTTGAACATTGAACGCAGCAGCACACGGGGCAAAGCGGAGCTCACCAAGCAGTTTTGACTGTGCAAAGGAAGAACTGGGAGCCGTTGGTGTTCTTCCCGGCGTTCGCCATGGACAGTACGCCAGGTCCTGTGTGCTTCAACTGGAAGTTCTCATCAGCAAACTTCTCCCCGTAGATGGATTTGCCTCCGGTTCCGTTGCCTTTGGTGAAGTCCCCTCCCTGAAATAAAGACAACAAAAAAGGGAAAAGGCTTAGATGACGCCAACGGACATCACAACTCCATCATGTGAACTGGTGAAAACCAGGAATCAGGACAACGGTCTTGCCGTCACGTTACCTGGCACATGAACTGTGTGATGACTCGGTGAAACGAGGAGCCCTTGTAGCCAAAACCCTTCTCATGGGTGCACAAAGCACGGAAGTTCTCTGGAAAATAAAGACAAGTGGCTTCATTAAATATACTTCAACGTCATTTAAAGAATACAACTAAATTATAGGTTGATGTCACCAGTAAAAAACAACAACAAAAAAACAAAAAAAAAAAAAACTGTTTATTGCTTTAAAATTAAAACCACCTGAGATCACTAGCCAGACAGTTGAATACTTTATTTTTTCTTTTGCATCAATCATTTCTGCACCTATAACAGTGCTTTGCATGCCGAGTGGAGTAACGCTGCGTGTTGAGTCTCTTTCTGGTAATTTGGCATCACTTGTGGTCGTTTTGGTGGCCGTCTGTGACTTTGTAGTCGTTTTGTGACCCTGATGTTTTGAATTTCTTCATGGTCATGTTGAATCTCTTTCTGGATTATTTTACTTATCTTGTGGTCGTCCGCATTTCTTCTCATCTCTTCTTTCTGAGTCACTTTGTGGTTATTTTTTTGTCACTTTGTAGTTGTTTTGCATCTCTTTGAGGTTGTTTTGAATTTGTGAGTGATAATGTTACATTTTTTATAGTAGTTTTGCATCTTGTTGACGATGTCGTTTTGAGTATTGCTGTCATCATTTTGTCTCTGTGGTCATTTTGCGTTTCTTTGAGGTTGTTAAAATTGCATTGAAGTTGTTTTGAGTCTTTGTAGAGGATGAAATATCTTTGTGGTTGTTTTGAATTCATTTGTGGTCATGCATTTATTAGCTTTAAAGAAAATGTCACTTAAACTGCAGGACGCATTTGAGCCACTAAACTACTGCGTGCACAAAGGACGCATGAAGGCAGTTCCCTTTTCGTCCACTGGGTGTAAATGAGATCATATAACTAACTATTTCTATGTGGGACAAAAACCACAGTCAGTCTGCATCATGCAGGTTGTTGTGTTGGTCGTTGGAGGACAGTTTAACCAATATATTGCCGTGATCCACCGGGTGAAAATGACTAAAACCAGCCCATTTGTAGCGGGTATTTTCCCTTCAGACTCGTGCTCTTACTTCCTGCTTTGCGTTAGTCAGAGCAGCAGCCCTGCTGGTGTTACTAACCGCCCACACTTGGCTCTGTAACTGGTTATTCAGCCTCCCGCCACAGCCTCGCCCTAGATACTGATTAACTTCTCAGGTGAGGACTTTCAGCCAATCACACACGCTTTGTAGGAGTGTGAAGGAGCAAGCGGCTCTGCAGTTACTGCTGCAGGCAGCGACGCTTCCTCCTCATGGTCAGAGCTCACATACCTGCAGTCTTCGGGACCACATCAGCGCGCAGCTGCAGAACACACACACACAGAGGCTTTAGCAGATCATATAAATGAAGGACAAACACATCCTAGCCTGCGATTTAAAAGCATTTAACGATTGAAATAAAGCAAAGTGAATATTCTGATGTGCATCTTACCTCCATTATGATCCTGCCCTCCGCTTTTCCGCCGATAGTGATATCAAAGAAGACTTTAGGGTTCGCCATTTTTACTAACACGCGCGTAATATACGGTTCTGGTGGAAAAACACTCGTGAATGAACAACGCCTCGGTTCCTCTGTTCCCCTCTGTATTTATGCGTTGACCGGTGACGTAAGAGCCGCTGACAGCCAATCACAAACAGACTACTCTTTGAAGGCTCATTGAATGGACCAATAGGAACGAAGGTGGGCGGGGTTTAATGCCAAGCGCTGTCGGTTGGTAACGTGACACCTTCATGGGCGGGTTTCTTCATGAAGATCTGCAGTTTTGAAATGAGTCTTGTTCAAACGCGTTAGGGTCCGGCTCAGTGGAGATGTATGGGGGGAGGTCCGGAGCGGAAGATGCGGGAAGTTAACTTATCTCACGGTGAGATGCCTGCCCCCAAAAAACAAGACATGTGCTTCAAAGTTAGAGCGTAAAAATAAAATGTGTTATATCAGATCTATTATCCCTCCTGACAGTACATTTACTCAGTACTTCTGGAGGAAGAGGATCCGTCCCTTAAAGATGCATGAAACGAGATTTTATATACAGTTTGTGAATACAAGTATTGTTTTTTTATTTGCAGTAATATAACTTTTGCATCAAAGATTAAATCATCAGAACTGAAAAATACAAAGTTATGAGAAACGTGACAGAGTTGAGTTCACGTCTGTACGGACCTCTAGTGGTGAAAGATGTCAACTGCAATAAGACAAACATGACATCTTACTGTTATTAAGGGACTTTAACTTGTTTTGTTAATTAATAACAGGACAAACAGAAAGTAAGCTTTTAAGTGCTTTTATTTACAGCATCAGCATCGTTTTATTCAGAAACGTGGTCCCAAAGAACAGATTAGAAGGTACAAAATATCACACGACGATCATCAACACAGGAGACAAACGCTGAGAGGATGAAGTGGGTTAATGCTGTGTGTGTTTCTGCCGATGCTGCAGATACACACTCGTCTCAAACATCAAGAGGTGGATAACAACGGGTACGTGGCGACCGAAGGAGCTTTCGTCGCACTATTTCAGCTCCCCACAGTCGGCGATGACGACTTTGGCCTTCGGGGTGCCGCTCTTTGTGCCTTGCTTCTCCATCGCCTTGACGACGTCGGTGCCCTCCACGACGTTGCCAAACACCACGTGCTTCTTGTCCAGCCTGGAGAGAAGAAGAAGAAGAAGAGGAAGCCTGATTAGCATGTGAGACCAAACTCGCTCTCTCTCTCTGTTGTTGTTGGTTTGGAACCTGAATGCAACAGCACTCCAGGGTCCAGAGCGGAGCTCACCAGTCCGTTTTATCGGTGCAGATGAAGAACTGGGATCCGTTGGTGTTCGGCCCGGCGTTCGCCATGGACAGCGTGCCCAGACCCGTGTGCTTCAGCTGGAAGTTCTCGTCTGCAAACTTCTCCCCGTAGATGGATTTGCCTCCGGTTCCGTTGTGGTTGGTGAAGTCACCGCCCTGAAATAAAAAGAGTTCACTCAGTATATTTTTGTGGCAACAGAAATCACAACTCCATCATGTGAACTGGTGAAGCAGGACACATCTCTTGCCTTCACGTTACCTGGCACATGAATTTGGGGATGAGTCGGTGAAACGTGGAGTTCTTGTAGCCGAAACCTTTCTCTCCGGTGCACAAAGCACGGAAGTTTTCTGTAAAATAAAAGACAAGTCGCTTTATTAAAAATACTTAAACCAACAAGATACAAAAAAATAAGTTCATATCACCATTAATTATTACTGTCTCTAGACAGCTGTTGATTACCTCATGTTTTCATTTTCATCTACATAGTTTGAGTCTCTTTTCAGTTTGTTTTAAGTCTCTTTGTGGATCTTTCTGAATGTTTAGAATCTCTCAAAGGTTTTTTTAAGTCTCTCTGTGGTTGTTTTGCATCTTTTTGTAGTTGTTTAAAGTCTCCCTGTGGTTGTTGTGTGTATCTCTGTAGTAGTTTGAGTCTCTTTGTGGTTGTTGTGTGTATTTCTGTAGTAGTTTGAGTCTCTATGTGGTTGTTTTGTGTATCTCTGTAGTAGTTTGAGTCTTTGTGGTTGTTGTGTGTATCTTTGTAGTAGTTTGAGTCTCTTTGTGGTTGTTTTGTGTATCTTTGTAGTAGTTTGAGTCTCTTTGTGGTTGTTTTGTGTATCTTTGTAGTAGTTTGAGTCTATTTGTGGTTGTTGTATGTATCTTTGTAGTAGTTTGAGTCTCTTTGTGGTTGTTGTGTGTATCTTTGTAGTAGTTTGAGTCTATTTGTGGTTGTTGTGTGTATCTTTGTAGTAGTTTGAGTCTATTTGTGGTTGTTGTGTGTATCTTTGTAGTAGTTTGAGACTCTTTATGATTGTTTTTGTGTCTGGGTTGTGGCTTTGTTTCGCATCTTTTTGTAGTCAGTTTTTGCATCTCAGGTGCAGCTGAACTTCAGTATTTTTTTCCCTCTTTAGATGATGAGAGTCTCACGTCGGTCCAAAGCTTCCTGCCACAGCACATCCACACCAACACTGCACAGATAACTACTCTTAATACCAGCACACTACACTAAATACATCTTCTCCCTCCTCTCATTAACACCAGCAGTGGTAGCACTTAGCAGCACATCTCTCACATTTAGCTCTGCAAACAGCCACCCAGGTTCTTTTGATCAACGCCTTCACACCCACAACCTCGACCCACTTTCACAATTAATCCTCAGCCGAGTTATCCCGACCAAACACAAATCCATTTTGGGTGTGAGGAGGAGAAAAAAAGCCAGAGCAGCAGTTCTGTGCAGCTCCTTCTATGCAGTGAACTTATAAAGCTTTATTTTTCTGTTGAATCTTACACACCTGCAGTCTTTGGGACCACGTCGGCCCGGAGCTGCAAAACAGAAGACGACTCGGTCAGTGAAAAAGAAACAGAAGCAGACGGAGGTTTGACACTAAATGCATCGACAGGAAAAAGCTGAGATAAACATGTAAACATTTAAACTACGAGGCTCAAAATGTCTGGAGGCTCAGCAGCAACAATGTATTAAAATAAACAAGACTTAGAGAAAGATTTAAGGATTAAAAACACAGTTATGTAGGACATGTTCTCTATCGATTGACACCACAATTATTTTCTTGATTATTCTGTAAAATGTCAGAAAACAGTAAACATTATGTAATGTTAAGACCAATATGACTTGTTTTGTCCACGAAGACATTAAGTATATATGAGAAGATAAAGAGGTTTTGTGCTTATTGGTTTTATTGTCTAATCGATGAATTGACTTTTCATTATCGTGTTAATATGTGGAGACATGTGTAATAAGCTGCTGCTGCTTATAACTAGTGCAGCTATAACGTTTGTTATTAGTCTTCCAGCTGTGCTGCTGCTGGGCGTTTCCATCAGGATGTGATTCATCTGTATTTATGCAATTAATCATATAGCAGGATATATATATATATATATATATATATATATATATATATATATATATATATATATATATATATATATATAAAAATATGGAGGCTATATATTATGCAAAAGAATCCCAAAATGGAAGCCTAAAAGCTGCATGAGAGAAGTTGACGTACATATAATGCATATATATATATTTAATGGTCTTACCTCCATGATTATCCTGCCAGCGTTAGCTCCATCGATGGTGATGTCAAAGAAGACTCTGGGGTTCCCCATGTTAGCGGACGCGCGTGTTTTCTGTGGTTCGTGATGGAGATGCGCACTTCATCGACACACACACACACGATCTATTCTGGTCCGTATTTATGTGTTGGAGGTCTGACGTAAAAGGAGCCGCCGACAGCCAATCACAGGCGCGTTCTATCTGCGAGGGCTCCAGGATGGACCAATAGGAACAAAGATACGTGTGAAGTGGTGAGATGGCTAAAAAATTAAATAAATAATAATAATAACATCCACCCGGACCACACCACGCGAGTCAGTCGTTATTAAAATGCATGAGCGTGCAAAAGGTGTGAGAATCCAACTCACTCAAAATATTTCTCACGTGGACACTTTCAACAATAACAAGCACATTATGTGCAATATCACTTTTTATTACTTATTCAATATCATTGATAATATCTCTCAATATTATATTTTTGTTTATATTCTTATACAGTTCATATTTCTACTCTTGTATTGTAATCTTTCTATTTTAGTGGAATTTCTTACTTTTATTGCTATTGTACTTTATTTTTCAATGGTGTCAGTATTATTTCTTTACACTTATTCATTTAGATTCTGTTGTTCATATATGTTTATGTTTATAATATATTTATAAGTTTTTTTATTATTCCGTTGTAATTTTTAATTAAACTTTATCTTAAATGTGTCAAAAAACACCAAAACAGTTGATTTAAATAAAATAAATGGACTAAATAATTCACTCACTTATTGTACTTCAGTGGTGTAAAAGTACACAGTGATTAAAAAATAACGTATTAACAATTAATTAAAATAATATTTAAATTAGCTGAAACAATTAAATTTGCTTCGTTACAAGTAGGTCAGCATTTACATTGTTCATATTTCTTTTAAATTTAAATTGTGTTTGTTGTATTTTTTTCTATTCTTAATTTATTTAATTAAAATATAGTATGAATAACCTCTGTGGCAATAAACCTGATTCTAGTGAAAGTACTTTCTACTTCTCATCTCAAAAGTACTAGTACTTCTTCTGCAGTAAAAATACACAAGCGTGTTTTAATAGGATAATTTTATCCCTTTATCCTCAAACAGGTGATGAAATGAAACCAAGAGAAGTTTAGAGATTTAGAGTCTTACGCTGCTTTTAATGTGAACTATTTAATCTGTAAAGAACGTGATGAATGTAGTGGAGTAAAAGTTTAAATATCTTCCCCTCAAACAGCAACATGTAAATACTGAAGAACAAAAAGCTCATAATGTATAAAGTATCACTTTATGAGACAGTAAATTAAACCAATGAAACGTGTCATAAACAAACTGTTGTCAAATAAAGTGATTTTTAATTCTGAGATTCAGGGACAAGGTAACTGCAGGTACAATGACGATTATGATTAAAAAATAAATAGAAAATAATGGCAATTACAATGTGTTACAAAATATGTGGAATAGTTTACATATTAAAAAACTGGTTTTCCTTCTTTTTTCTAGCAAATTTTGCAGTTAAATAAGTCCATAATTTCCCAAATATAATAACATTGTGTTGATTTCTTGTTGGACCATGACGGTGAACTCATTCATAGAAAACAAACAAACACGTCAGCTTTTTAAAAAGTGGTAATAAGAATATTTCTTCCTCTTTAACTGCGTTGCTCCTCGTCTTCACGTCACGATGTGACCTTTTTACAATTGCTTTATAATTCTTCTAACATACAGTATGTATAACAGTGCCAACGATGATCCATTATCCAACTAAAGAACATTAAAATTACCATGATTAACAATTCATTTGATACACACACGTTCTCTAATGAAAACAGCCGATTACACAGTACACGAACCCAAAGAGCGGATGGGTTATACACGTCCAGAACACCGTTTTTAAAAACATACGAAGAGCTTTCAAATGGCAGAAAATGCCACGACACACAGCCGGACTCATTTACAGAAAGATGTTCCAAAGAGAGAGAGACGGGAGGGTTTTCTTTATATATATATCTCACAGTGCTCCCAAACTTCACCATTTAAAAAAAAAAAAAAGAAAAACTTTTGTACATCTGTTTATTTTTTCTCGCTGCCCTTATCTTACATCAATTTATTGATCCGGTGATATTCTGTACTTCTCTTTCTGTCCGTTAATCCCACGAAAAGATCTAAAATAATACTATTTATTAACTCTGTCCCTTCATCATCATCACACTGTAAACACTCACTAGAGCACCACATGTGGATTCATCCGCCGCTGAAAATAGTCCCCAACAAATGCTCTATTTCCACCAGTTTAGATAAAAATGAATAATGATGTAATTAAGTTCTTTTAAATGGATACTTAATTGATTGTAAAGAGGAAAACTTTCAAATTGACATCAACATGAAGCCATCCCATAATTTATACCTGAAAAGAGCTTAAACTTTCAACTCAACTTCAGTTCCGGAGTTAAATGTCTGTTCCCTTGACTCCTCCCTCCTTGCCTCCTCCACTCTCATCTTAAAGGAATAAAGGCCTTTACATTTTCTTTTTTAAAGCGATTAATTGCATTTAAATATATATTTTTTCATTGTTTTTGTTGTTTTGAATATTTTAGTTCTCTTTTCAACCTTGACGAAGATAGCGCAGACCTTTCACAATAAAAGCCCTAGATATATAATACTCAAACGAGAGTACGTCACACTTTTACGTGAGGAGAGGAGGCGAGGAAAGAAGTCGAAGAGGTACGATCAGAGAAAAGAGAAGAGTCTTTGGTCTTTTAATGGGATTAATATTAATATAGAAGAATAAAAGAGTATCACAAGCTTTTACTTTTAATGCAGTGGTTCCCAAACTGGGAGGTTGCATTAGGAAGGGGGGGGGTAAAATATTACAAGAAAGGATTTTACATCTCTGGGGACTTTAACACAATGTTGAAGATTTCATATTTGAGGTAAACGGTAGAAAGACGGCGATCTACCAAGAATGTGCGTGTGTGCAAGAAAAATGAAAAAAAAAAGGGAGTTTGAGAACCACTGTTGAATTTAACGTTCCATTAACATCCTCACAAACAGCTTCCGTTATCCTCCACCTCAACCACGACCGTCTACGAATTAAATACTGTGTTTAGATCCTTCAGCCGGTGGTTTGTGCTATAGTTTAAAAATGCTGGTCTGCAGAGTTCTGCATCCTGCTGCACGGGATGAAGCTCAAAGTACAGCAGGACGCTTCAAAATAAGATTGACACACACACACACACGCATTTACACACACACACACACACACACACACACACACACACACACACACACACACACACACACACACACACACACACACACACACACACACACACACACACACACACACACAGGAAGTGGGCGTCATCTTCAACCAATGAGGGCGGGGCTACGGAGAAGATGGAGGCGGTCAGTTGTTCTCGAACAGAGACAGCAGGTCGTCGCTGCTGTTGTTGGGGAGGTCGGGGGGGCCGAGGTACGACAGCAGCTCGTCCGGGTTCGTCAGTTCAGGAAGAAGCTTCAACGACAGGCGGAGAGGTTAATGTTAAATTAAAATACAAGTTTACAGGTTTAAGAGTCCGGACTTAGAGGTTAGAGAGAGAGACACTGAAGTATGACGGTGTATTAGAGCCTTAGAGGGAATAAAATAAATTACTACGGAGCCAGAGGAGCCAGTCGTATCATTTATAAATTCTCTGAGATTTATGTTGTAAATTCATGAGACGGAATTTGACAATTTTATGAGATTATATCATATTCATAAATTCTTTGAGCTTTAAGTCGTAGATTTACGAGCAAAACTTGAATATTTTTGGAGACTGTAGTCATAAACCTACGAGAAAAAAACCTCCAAAAACCTCAGATCTAAATCGTAAATTTACGAGACAGAATTAAAATATTCAATTATAAAGTCACATTCTGTAAAAGAAAAAGGATCTGAGATTCTGTGAGAAATAAGAACATTTACGAGACATAACTTGAATATTCTCGGAGATTAAAGTCATCAATTTATGAGATGAAACTTGAATATTCCCTGAGAGTATAAAGTCACAAAATTCGTAACAAAATATTCTGAAATAATCTGAAATGAAAAATACAATTTAAAAAATTAAAAAATTAACACTTTCTCAGACTTTCTCAAATTTAACAATTTCACAATTTGAAATTAAAAAACGAATAAATTCTCGGAGATTAAAGTCACAAATTTGCGAGAGAAAAAACTGACAATTCTCCGAGATTAAAGTCGTAAATTTAAGAGACGAAACTTGAATATTCTCGGAGATTAAAGTCACAAATTTGCGAAAAGAAAGAAAGAAATTCTCTGAGTTGTTTAATGTTTTTTAATGTTTCTACGTTGTTATGTGTGTTTATATGTGGGAAAACTTCTACGCTGCCATCTTGGCCAAGAACCACCGTGTTACAGAGATTACAGATCTCAAAGTGATCCTCTTTGATGAATAAAGATCAAATAGATAAATGAAGTCGTACATTTGCAAAGGAAAAGAAGTGAGAAATGATGCAACACCGTGGTAACGCCAGCCAGGAGAGTTATTTTGGTTAGAAGGTCCTGAAAGATGCAAAACACACTTTTTTTTTCGTCCTTCATGTTCGTTGTTTTTGTGTTATTTTCTGAACATGAATGAATTCTAATATAATTCATATATTTTGCACTCGGCGGCTCACATTACCGCAGTGTTTACCGGAGGTGTTTGTGGTGTTGATCCAACCGTGCAAAGTGAAGTGATGTGGTTCCTTAAGAAAAAAAAAAAAACAATACACAAGTTTTCCCCGAGTTTATTTATTTTTTTTACGTAAATTTGTGAGTTTTTCTCTCATAAATGTAAGACTTTTAATCTGAGAGAATATCCGAGTTATTTAAACAAAATAAAGAGGAAGTTAAAGGAGATTAACTGAAAAGAAAACAAAAAGGAATGCGGCTTTAGTTTGTACAATAATCTGGCAAATAATCTGGTACATGACGCTCCACAAAACATCTAATTGTAATTTCTACACTTTGGGATTTCTTCAGATTAAATTGATATAACTTTTTAAATCAGGGAGATTTAGAGTAGCTGTCAGGTCGAGGTTTTGTTGTCTTTTGACAGAGCCAGGCTAGCTGTTTCCCTCCGTTTCCAGTCTTTAAGGAATAAGTACGAGAGTGGTATCGATTTTCTCATCCAACTCTCAGAGGTTAAGCTAATTTCTTTTAAGTATTTTTAAGAGTTTGATGAACCCTCAATTTACAAACAGATACTCCATAATTCTGAGCTCTTCCCGTCACATGATCAACGGGTCGGTTCCACTCACATCTAGTGCGTGATCGGCGCCCTCCCCTCCGGGGCCTCCCAGAACGAAGGGGCCCTCGCTCTGCAGCCGGGCATTCTGGGTACCGACGTTCCGCTGCGGCAGCGGACTGCCGGCGTCGCCGAGGCCCTGACTACCGTGGACGCCCGAGCCGTGCTGCTGCAGGATGCTGTGGGCGTGTTCGATTCGTCCAGAGTGAGACGTCTGGAGACCAGGAAGAGACACGAAAGAGACAAGAGGATCTTTATTTATTTAATGGTAATAAACAACAACTCATTAGATTCACAGAGGGTCAACACAACGCCTGGAGCTCTTGTTGGTCATTTTTTCTTGAGAGCACCAGAAGCGTGTGACGGCCGAGCGGCTGTCTGAGGCAGCTGGTGTGCGTTTGGTGTGTGAGAGGAGTGTGGGTCTACTTCAGGTTCGGCTAAAGGCTCTTAACTGAGCTCACGGGGCCAGAAGGACGAGACAGTCAGTGCTGGTGACGAATGCAGCGGCACACTGTCAAGAACCTTTAGACCCAACAGGTCCGGGAAGGAAGGAACCGGAACAACAAGGAGTCATCCCGTTGTTCTTTGTGTTTAATGCAGAGACTCTGACGTTAAAATGGATGTGATGAGAGAATGAAAAGGACGTTAAAAAAGATGGTTATCTAATTGTTTTAGAATTAAGAAGAATGTATTAATCGCAGAGCCGGGGAAGGTGGGTAATATTCAGAAAGAAATTCAGAGTTTACGAGGTTAAAAGTGGCAAATTTACAAGACAAAACTTGAATATTTTCTGAGATAATAAACTCAGATTTAAGTCGTGAATTTACAAGAAAGTTTGAATATTCTATGAAATTATAAAAAAAATCACATATTTATAATAAAAAAAACAGAACGTCACTGAGATTAAATCAGAAAAATACAAGACAAAACTTAAATATTGTCTGAGACAAAATTACCAATTTGCGAGAAAAAAACGTTGAAGTTAAAGTCCTAAATTTATGAGACGAAACCTAAATATTTAATTTACTGCAAACACAAGAGGTCCTGAAGCTCCTCTTTCACTACAGTCACTGCTGGTTTTGGTATTTTTGAGGGATTTACTAATTTAATAAAAAAAAAGAAAACTGAACATCCCTCTTCTTCTTCTTCTTCTTTTATCTTCACTGGTTGAGTTTATTTTTACTCTAAGAAAACCTCAGCGCCCTAAGGCTGCTGTCTATTCATACTCAGGCCTTCATTGTGGTCGACTCGTCCATTAAAGGAAGTGAACCGAACAGAAAGGCAACAGAAAAGGGACACGAAGAGGCTTTTATTTTGTTAACGGAGGAGTAAAAAGAAGAGTGTGTAACCTGCTCGGGCTGATAGGGGAGCGGAGGTCCAGAGGACGAGTACTCTCCCAGCGTCGGGGTGCCGGGGGTGTTGGGGAAGTCCGTGAATCCTGATTGGCTGGAGAATCCCTGGCTCCCTAAAATAAAAACAAGTGTTAAAAACAGCTGATTGAAGAACAGCGAGGACGGAAAACGCCTCCAGCTGTGGAGCTTCAGAGGACGTCTTGAACTATCGTTCTGGGTCACCTCCCACCTAAGAGAGGATCTGACTGAGTGTGTGTGTGTGTGTGTGTGTGTGTGTGTGTGTGTGTGTGTGTGTGTGTACACACACACACACACACACACACACACACACACACACACACACACATTATATACAGTGCAGAACGGTCACAAGTACACAGATAAATAGAGATCTTCTGTACCTTGGAGGTATAAAATGTAACTTTTCTGCGTGAAAGTGTCTCTAAACGTCTCCACCTGTTATCTATGTTGTTGAGTTGTGTCCTAAATGTTCCCAACAATAGTCAAACCTGAGAAATCTCTGATTGTTAATCAGAGTAGCGTCATAAACTGACTTTGTGTCCAGTTTAAGACACGCTTTAAGATCTTTTTATCGGTTTTATCTGGATAAACAAGCCGAGTACAATTACTCAAGTACTGTTACTCAAGTACAGTTATTTAAGTACTGTTACTCAAGTACTGTTACTCAAGTACAGTTATTTAAGTACTGTTACTCAAGTACTGTTACTCAAGTACAGTTATTTAAGTACTGTTACTCAAGTACTGTTACTCAAGTACAGTTATTTAAGTACTGTTACTCAAGTACAGTTATTTAAGTACTGTTACTCAAGTACTGTTACTCAAGTACTGATTTAGGGAAGCTCATTTCCACCAGTTTGATGAAAAAATAACTCAAAATACTGAAATACTATGTCAAAGTATTGAGAAGTATTCTCAATATTTTGAGATACTAAATCTTTATGAGGACAAGTTTTTTTTCCATCAGGTTTGAGGTACTCTATAAGCTACTTTATACTTCTCCTCACTACACCTCAGAGGTACATATTGTACTTTTCACTTCACTACACCTCAGAGGTACATATTGTACTTTTCACTGTACTACCTTAAAGTTACTTTACAGATCTTCACATTTCTTATTTTAAGAACATTTTCGTTTCCATACTTTTTCTACTCTACTGTATTTGTACAGTGTAGTATTCGTAGTTTTACAGTGTAGTATTAGTATTTGTACAGTGTAGTATTAGTACAGTGTAGTATTAGTATTAGTACAGTGTAGTATTAGTACAGTGTAGTATTAGTAATAGTACAGTGTAGTATTAGTAATAGTACAGTGTAGTATTAGTATTAGTACAGTGTAGTATTAGTAATAGTACAGTGTAGTATTAGTACAGTGTAGTATTAGTATTAGTACAGTGTAGTATTAGTAATAGTACAGTGTAGTATTAGTACAGTGTAGTATTAGTAATAGTACAGTGTAGTATTAGTACAGTGTAGTATTAGTAATAGTACAGTGTAGTATTAGTAATAGTACAGTGTAGTATTAGTATTAGTACAGTGTAGTATTAGTACAGTGTAGTATTAGTACAGTGTAGTATTAGTACAGTGTAGTATTAGTACAGTGTAGTATTAGTATTAGTACAGTGTAGTATTAGTACAGTGTAGTATTAGTACAGTGTAGTATTAGTATTAGTACAGTGTAGTATTAGTACAGTGTAGTATTAGTAATAGTACAGTGTAGTATTAGTAATAGTACAGTGTAGTATTAGTATTAGTACAGTGTAGTATTAGTAATAGTACAGTGTAGTATTAGTACAGTGTAGTATTAGTATTAGTACAGTGTAGTATTAGTACAGTGTAGTATTAGTAATAGTACAGTGTAGTATTAGTAATAGTACAGTGTAGTATTAGTACAGTGTAGTATTAGTATTAGTACAGTGTAGTATTAGTATTTGTACAGTGTAGTATTAGTACAGTGTAGTATTAGTACAGTGTAGTATTAGTATTAGTACAGTGTAGTATTAGTAATAGTACAGTGTAGTATTAGTACAGTGTAGTATTAGTATTAGTACAGTGTAGTATTAGTACAGTGTAGTATTAGTAATAGTACAGTGTAGTATTAGTATTAGTACAGTGTAGTATTAGTAATAGTACAGTGTAGTATTAGTACAGTGTAGTATTAGTATTAGTACAGTGTAGTATTAGTAATAGTACAGTGTAGTATTAGTACAGTGTAGTATTAGTAATAGTACAGTGTAGTATTAGTAATAGTACAGTGTAGTATTAGTATTAGTACAGTGTAGTATTAGTACAGTGTAGTATTAGTATTAGTACAGTGTAGTATTAGTAATAGTACAGTGTAGTATTAGTATTTGTACAGTGTAGTATTAGTACAGTGTAGTATTAGTACAGTGTAGTATTAGTATTAGTACAGTGTAGTATTAGTAATAGTACAGTGTAGTATTAGTACAGTGTAGTATTAGTATTAGTACAGTGTAGTATTAGTAATAGTACAGTGTAGTATTAGTATTTGTACAGTGTAGTATTAGTACAGTGTAGTATTAGTACAGTGTAGTATTAGTATTAGTACAGTGTAGTAGTATTTTCTACCTGGCCGGTTGTAGTCGGGGGTGTTCCTGCCCCCCCCACTCAGACTGTGGTAGGGGGACGAGGCTGGACCCAGAGCGGCGATCATCTCCATCACGTTGGGCAGAACCATGTGACTCGGGCTGACGGTCCGGCAGCGTTTCAGCACCGGACCGTCGGGCTCCTCCTTTATGTGCAGGTCCGGTTTGACGGGCACCGGCCTCCAGCCGCACACCGGGTCGATGGTGATCTCCTCGTAGTCAGAACTGAGGGAGGACGACGCAGACGGGTCAGAACACTGAGAATGAATCCATTCACGTTAACTCTAATATCATAAAAGCACGCTTACTTCTGGATGTAGACGAGAATCCCGAGCATGTACTGGTCCACCTCCAGCCCTTCTAACAGCGCCGTTTTACTGAGAACCAAACAAACACACACACACGGTTATGTTTCACGCAGAGAACTTCTGGTTCTAGAAAAAGGTGCACTGAGACCTGGATGCAGAACGTACTTGCACACAGGACATCTCCAGGTTCCTCTTTCGCAATTAAGCTGCAGGTAGGACTCCAGGTCGAAACACTACGAAATAAAAGACATCAGTGTGAGTGTGAGAGTGTGTGTGTGTGTGTGTGTGTGTGTGTGTGTGTGTGTGTGTTTACCTGTATGTGTCTGCAGTCGTGCCCTCTGGCCGGCAGCTGGATCCGTCTGAACGTGATCGGACATTTGAGTGAAACTTTGATCGCCGTCTGCTCGACGCCGTCCTCTCCGTTCAGACCTGGAGTCCCGGGGATCGTCCCGCTGCTGAAATTTCTCTTTACTGAAACAGAAACATCAGATTTTCCTTTATCACACGCTCTGTTTAGATGCACATTGGTGGAAGAAGTATCTTTTACTTACGTTAAGATAGAAATACCACAATTTAGAAATACTCTGTTATCAGCAAAACTCCTGCGTTCAAATCTTATATCAAGAAAATGTACTTAAAGTAAAAAAGTACTCACTCTGCAGCTCAAACAGGCTGTTTCATTAATATATATCATTGTTATTAATGTTATTGTTTTGCATGTTCTTATTTTATATGATCATTATATTTAAAAATCATCTGCAAAAGTAACTAAATGCACCTGATAAATAGTAAAAAGTACAATATTTCCTTCTGAGAAGCAGTGGGGTAGAAGTATAAAGTAACGTATATATATATATATATATATATATATATATATATATATATATATATATATATATATATATATATATATATATATATAAAGTAGGATACAGGATAAATGATAGTCTTAAAAACATAGAAACAAGTGTACTTTAGACAATTAAAGATGAATTAGTCAAAAACAATATACAAAATAAAAAGTACTCTGGAGCGACACACTACACAAAAAAGTGAGAAAAATAAATAGATAAATAAAAAAAAGAGGAAAACAAAACATAAAAATTATAAATAAAAAATAAAAGGTAAACATCAATGTTCCTCGACTGCTTTATGTTAATATTCTTAGATTTATTTTTTGTCTCTTTTATTTAGCATGTACATATTTATTTCATCTATTGTCAATTTTAAATTAATTTTAATTTTGTATATTTATTTAGAATTTTTACTTAGAATTTCTCTCTATTTTAATTTTGTTTAAATATTATAATTTATTTCAGATTACAGTGACGTGAACTCACTCTTGGTGATGCAGTGCTCGGCCGGCAGGAGCCTCTTCTTCATCAGACCCTGCAGGACGGACCGCACAGACGGCCGGTGGACCAGCTGCAACACAAACAGGTGGGACTGCAAAGAGACAACGAAAGGAAAAAAGGGTTAAAAATGTGATTTGATGTGTTTAAATGTCAAAGGTAGACATGTGCTGCATTGTGGTAAAGCGAGGCTCCTTACACAGCAGCAGGCGGTCACGGTGATCTGAACCGTGTTGCGCCCCGGCTGACACACCGGCTTCAGGTACAAGGGCTTGTGGGAGGTTTTGTTGTCGCCTCTTTCGATGCACAGAGGAGTCGCATTGACGCTCACCTGAGACGGAAAAAATGATGTCAATTAAAGGACAAGTACGTCTTTACATTATAATTCTACTTTCCCACATATACGTCTTATTTGAGTAAAAAGGTTGTTTTCACATACTCTATATGAGAGTTCAACAACATTAACTTTTAACTCACTGCAGAATATGGAAGCCCATAGTAAACTTTATTTAAACAATTATTGAATTATAATTTTACATGTTTTATTTCGGTAAAAATAAAAAATGATGTGATGCAATTTGTATTTTAATTGTCACGTACTTGTATAAGCGTTCAACCACATTACATTTGAACACACTGCAGCATATGGAAGCTCATGGTGAACTTACATTTTGTATTAAATTATAATTTTCCACATTCGTATTTTTATTTGATTTAAATTTAAAATTAAAATAGTCCCAATATTTGTATGAGCGTTCAAAAACAAGAACTTTATCTCACTGCAGTACATGAAAGCCCATAGTGGACTTTAATGAAATTATTATTAAATCGTAATTTTCCACATAATATGTATGTTTTATTTAAGTTAAAATTAAAATGAATTAGTCCAATTTTTATTTTCAAGTATTTGTATAAGCTTTAAAAAACATGAACTTTAAACTTTATTAAAATTATAAGTTTTAGTAAAAATGTAAATGGTGAATATGAATTTTTCACATACTCGTTTGGGCATTTTATGCCCGTATTAGAATTGAAATGGAAAAGCTGTGAGACATTTAATATTCAATGTCTTACCCTGCTGTACAACATTTTATTTTGAATTAAAACGGGAAAATTAAAATGCACTGTAAACAATGTAACCCAATTTTCCATTTCTGTGAGCAATATTTAAGTAAAAATGTATTAAATTCACGTCAGCACGCTCTGTTGGTGTCTTTAAAATTATCATTTTAATAAAGTCGCTAGGGCCTCCGTCATAGTAACTTATATACATATATGTGAATATGTTTCATACAGGAGGTATAAAAATCTCTACAGTGATGCCATTTCCAACTGAATCAGTCCTCAGAAAAATATCCATAATATAATTTAAGAAAGAACCACCACAAAGACTCAAACTATTAAATGTAAAGAAAAGCTTACTTGAACGGAGGCGGGCCAGTTAGTGTTCATCTGTCGGTCCTCGTGGTGGTAACACTTAAACTGCAGCTCCAGATCAGGCCTGCAGGGGGCGACACAACACAACGGTCAGAGAGAGAGAGACTGGGTGGGGTTATATGAGAGAGACATATAGAATATACAGATTACACATTAGGATAAAAACAGCAGTACTGCAGAGTGGTCCTACCTCAACATGAGTGTCTTGTAGACGGAGTCTCTGAGCTGGAAGGCGTGGTTACTGACGGCCAGGTTGTGCTCCAGTCTGAAGGGCTCCAGCACCACGCCGTCTCGCACCGGGAACGTCAGGCGCAGGTCGTCGCTCGGGTTTCCTTCCACGGGGCAAAACAAGAGGCGGCTTTTTAGGAACTTTACATACATTTGCACAGAAAGCACCAGAGGACTTTCTTAACCGCCTGTTGCTGTCGTTTCTTTAAGCTATTATGCTGCAGAGAGGCAGGTATTTGTTCCGTCTGTATTTTCTTTGCTGTGAGGCGCCTCACCTGTAGAGACCTGCTGGGCGTTGATGTTGGGCTTGGTGTCCTGTGGGAGGTAGGGGGGTTTTGTGTCCTGGCCCGGGGACAGGTAGGGAGGTATGGACGTCCCGGGTGTCATCGGCGGTGTGGGATTCCCTCCCATCGGCGAGCTGGGATATCCGGGCATCACTCCGCCCCGACCTGGCTGAGAGACGAGGAAGAGGACGGAGCGTTTAGAACCTCAAAGCGTCTCATCAGAAGAACACGGAACCCCAAAACACACCGGCGGGATTGAAAAGCATGTTTTCTTCAAACAATCACCACAACCACACCGTCACACATCTCATCTCATGTGTGACGAATGCTTCCATCAGAAAAAGCAACCAAAACTGAGCTTAAAATTGTGATATTTCACCAAAAACATTTTATTCTTCATGTTCTCATTATAACAAAGCGTTCACTTTAACCAGATTGTGTAAAAACATTAAATTGTGAGCTCCTCAGTGAAACTATGAAGTCATGATTGATTCATCTGAGACCAACAGTCATGTGACAACAAATCAGAGAAACTTCAGGAAAGTGAATACGGAGAGGAGAGAAGAGGAGAGGCTGGAAGTAGAGGATGTAAAAATGTAATTAGTTCATAGAGCCTCCATTTTTTTCCCCAAACATCGGTATGTGACGGTAGTAAAACGGGGTGGAGAGGGTTAATAGGAGGACTTACCCCGTTGACCGCGGCCTGTGTGAAGGCGTTGTATCCTCCTGCTCCTCCAGATGGAAGGCTGCCCTGACCGTTAAACGGCTCCGACTGGAGAACACAGACAGGAAACATGAGACTCCAAATACCTGATCCAAATATCTGGACCTCCAAAGAATAGATCTGTGAGCCTGGAGGCTCTCAACAACGTTCACTGCTTAATAATGATGGAAATAGTGGCTGCAGCTATTGATTACTTTCATTATTGACCTGATCTGTCCATTACTTTCTCTATTAAAGCCTTTACATGACGAATAAATGATAGGAATATGTAAAAATACACAACTGCAAATATTAGAAGTCAGGGGCTCTTATTGTGAAAGGTAAGAACGGACTACTGAGCTTCCATGTTAAATAGCTGCCAATTCATTTTCTGTTGATTGATTCATCTCTAGATTATTTATCTCTCACTGTTACATCCTTTAATTCAACTGAAATGTTTAAAAAAAAAAAG
Source organism: Cebidichthys violaceus (assembly GCF_023349555.1). NCBI lineage: Eukaryota > Metazoa > Chordata > Actinopteri > Perciformes > Stichaeidae > Cebidichthys > Cebidichthys violaceus. Next base: position 11,620,564 of record NW_027176285.1, read on the forward strand.
ACAAAAGTACATGTATAGTTTAATAGTAAATATTGTTGAAGAGGAGGTGGATCACCTTGTAGTACTGAGGAGGGTTGGGCTGGCCTGCTCCGGGGGGGAACTGTCCCGGGTGTTGTGATCCAGAGCTGTACTGCCCCATGAGAGGCATCCGACTGGAGGGGTAGGAGGGTGAGGGGGCGCATCGCTGCTGAGGACCAGAGGGGTACTGAAGAGGCTGGGTGGGGTACCCCGACATCCCACCAGAGCCGTACTGCTGCACCGGGAAACCCTGGAGAGGAGACAACACACACACACACACACACACACACACACACACACACACACACACACACACACACACACACACACACACACACACACACACAAATAGTTACAGAATTGAGTTTATTGAGAATCAGAAGAAACAGATGGGGAGTTCAGCGCACTGTCCCTTTAAGATAACGTAGTGTTACTGACCTCTGAGTGAAAAGGCCGTTTGAGCCCCTGCTGTGGACCAGGATACCCTCCGTGCTGGGGCATCTTCTGAGCCTGGGCCGGGTGGGTCGGATACAGGCCTCCGCTGGAGGGTGGAGGTCCGGGCCTGGAGGAGACCATCCCCGGAGGACCACGTGGGCCCGCATGAGACAGGAACTGGGTGCTGTAAGAGGATGCTCCACCCATCTGGGAGGGGAAAGGGAAGTACGACAGCAGGGGTAAAAATAAAGCTCACTGGGTGTGAACGGTGACGGAAAGAAAACAAGTCCAGGACCTGGATTCATCAAAAACCACTTCAAGGTCTCACACTCAAAGAGAAAGTAGGACTAAAAACAACACTAAAACTTCCACTTACTTTTATTATATATTTAAAAAAAAAAAAAAAAAATAATAATAATAATAATAATAATAATAATAATAATAATAATAATAATAATAATAAATATATATATATATATATATATATATATATATAAATAAAAATACAAAAAATATATAAATATATGTATAAAAAAAAAATATATATATATATATATAAAACATACAAATATATTTACCTGGCCATAGTTCAGCTCCTGGTTCTGCTTCTCCTGTATTGCTGCAACGGTTGCCGTAGCGGTGGCGGTTGCTGTGGCGGCGGCTGCGGCGACGGCGGCGGCAGCAGCCTGAGTGAAGTCTGAGGGAGGACGCACCCCCATACCGGCACCGCCACCGTTACCAGAGTAACTGGGGGGGGGGACGACACGGAGAGGTGAGTGGTGAACTCTGTGTGTGTGTGTGTGTGTGTGTGTGTGTGTGTGTGTGTGTGTGTGTGTGTGTGTGTGTGTGTGTGTGTGTGTGTGTGTGTGTTTCGTCACCAGCATGAGTCAGAGTGGTGGGTGAGAGATGCAATAACCCCCCCCACCCCGCAGAAACAACACCACAAAGCACAGCATTAAAATAGACAACACTGTCACGTGATCAATCTCATTTTGGGTTTTATGATTTGCATTTTCTTTCCACGATCAAAAGAACAGGAAACCCAAAAAATTATTAAAATAAAAAAAATAAATAATAATAATAATAATAGGCGTTAATTCAGTTCTGTAAATTCTCTTAGAATCTTAGATTTAAATATCTTTACTTCCTGGTTGAGACGTATTCAGAGGAAAAAAAGAGGACGTTAGTTTCTAAATCCATCTCCATATTAAATAAATGTAAAATAAAAAATTATATATCTATATATCTATATTGGGGGAAGAAAATAAACAAATGACGTTGAACGTGACCCCTTTCACATTATTATTTAAAAGAAATTTGATAAATAGAATTTTATTTTTAATATACAAAACTGTATTTTTACTGCAGCAGTCAGGTACATATAGGTCTTATTTTTTATACATAAATAAATAAATATAAGCTTTTTCTATTTACACACACACACAAACACACACACACACACACACACACACATTATCCAATTTTCTGTCTTTTTTGTTGTTGATAGTGTATTGTTATTGTTATTATATAGCTTGTTATAATCATCTTTGTTGTTATCTTTACTTCCTGGTTGAGACGTAAAAAAAGGAAGTTAGTTGTCTTTGAAGTTTTCTGCCTTCAAAAAATTCACCATGACATTTGGGAAACAGAGGATGAGCGGACTGACTTTGGGTGAGCAGACGAGGCGGCGTACCTCCCCCCGTAGGCCGAGGCCGGGTTGTAGGCGGCGCTGGGACGTCCGTACATGACCGGCTGGCCGTAGCCTTTGGACACGTCTCCGTACGACTGCTGGCCCATGAACTGGGAGCTCATACCGGGACCCATACCGGGGCTACCGCCGGGCATCATGTGACCACCGGAGCTCTCACCCGGACCCATGGGCGAACCAAACACCTATACGTGGGAGAGGGAGTCAAAGAGAGAGAGAGGGAGTCAGAGAGAGAGAGATAGAGAGAGAGAGAGACAGTTTGATGGTTTATGGTAATAAAAAGCTCTAATGAACCAACTGAGGAGTCAACCCGTTGGTGTTATTTCATAAGAGAAGAAGAGTTGTTCTTCTTCAGCTCCTCCTACTGACGGAGGAGCGTAGGAGTGAGCTTTAAGAGCATCAGACGATTCAGCTCCATTCACAACGTTATCACAATAAACTCAGTTCTCTGGTATTTCTACGACTTCATAAAGACCTCCACGTGAAGTTAACGAGAAGCCTTCAACAACCAAAGTCTGGGTGAAATTATGTGAAACCAATGGAATCAAACAATGAATGAAACTTAAAGTAATAGATAATCTATAGATATTTTTTAATTTACATAAACATAAGCTTTTTCTATTTGCACGCACGTGTGCGCGCACGCACGCACGCACGCACGCACGCACGCACGCACACACACACACACACACACACACACACACACACACACACACACACACACACACACACACACACACACACACACACACACACACACACTCCAATTTTCTGTCTTTTTTATTGTTGATATTGTTTTATTGTTATTATTATATATCATATAGCTTGTTAAAATACTTCATATTTTATGTGTATTAATACAATATTGTGATATTTTAACATTATTTAAATGGTGGCTTCAAAGGGTTTTCTGTGTGATATTATTATTATTATTTATTTTTTAATTGTGCAAATAAGCTGCTTTTGCATCGTTCCAGCAGATAAAACATGAGGAATAAAAGAATAAAGAGACATGTGTTACCTGGCTGTGTGTGGGATTGGTCACGCCCCACACTGTGGTTACTACAGAGAGAGATCCTGGGTGCTGATTGGTTCCTGGTTGCCAGGAGACTGGGTCATTCAGGAAGGGGCCGTCGCTGCTGCAGAGAGACACGAAGCAGAGATACTGCGACAGTTAAAGGAAGCTTCAGGAGGAACGTATCACAGACGATGCTTTTTATTGTTTCCTCTTTATTTGTACTGCAGCAGCAGAGTAGAAAGGTGGATAATACATATAAGGTATATAAAACATCGTCCTTCTCTCGGTGAGCCAACGATTAACCTGAACATGGTTTATTGATCCGACGGTTGAGGTTACCCTCCGCTTCCTCCTTCTGAACCTCAAACAGGAAACTACTGTGAAAACCACATTAACCCCCCGAAGCCCGAGCAGCTCCTGGTTCACTCAAGGTGTCTACGGCCGGCATATTAGGGGCCATTGTAGGTAATAAAAATATTATTAATAATAAATAAAAGACAGGTGAGGGAGGGAATATTTGGGATTAAAGTGGGGAATCGGAAATTGAGTTGCTCCCAAAAAAGTAATACTACTTCCTGTCCTCTCAGATATTTAAAGAGGTATAAGTTGGTGTACCAATAAAAACAAAGTGGGAAAGAAACAGACCGATGAATTGACGGAGCGATCGATGATCTGGTTTGTGACGCTCGGTTGGAGGTCTGCACTTAGCCTCATGCTGCTGTCAAATAAAATGCTGTAAACTGTGGAACCAGTCTCAGTGTAGTCCTGATCCTCTATACAGACCCAGATCCTCCAGCAGAGACCGGTCCACCGTGGCAGTAAAATGAGAGGTTTTCTAAAAGGGACTCTCCGTTGGTTAGCCGTTAGCGGTGCTGCTAACGTTACTAGCTCTCCTCCTGTTGGTTTAAACACTGATTGGTTGTTTACAATGAAACATTATCAGAGATCAGAGACTAGAAACACATGTTCTACTGAATACTGGAGGAGAACCATCGTCAGGAAAACTTTATTTACACTGTGATGTTTAATGTTAAACTGTGGAATTAATCCACGGTCCACACACAAACTTACAGGCCCCCCTGGGATCCACAACAAAACCATAACAAATACAGGGTGTCACATGGTTCAGCTGAGGACACGGAGCTTAATGTCAGTGTGTGTGTGTGTGTGTGTGTGTGTGTGTGTGTGTGTGTGTGTGTGTGTGTGTGTGTGTGTGTGTGTGAGTGTACCTTTGTGGATTGGGAGGCAGGGAAGGTTTCATGGAGTTGAGGGGGTTCATCGGATGAACGGGGGGATCATTCGAGAGCCCCCACTGTCCTCAAGAGGATCCCTGAGAGGAAGAGGAGGAAGAGGAGGAGGAAGACACAACACATGAAAAAAGACGGTTACTTAGAGCTCATTTGCTGCACAGCAACAATTCATCATCACCATAGCCCACACCGTGTGCACAAAAGACACAGCGCCCTCCCACTCAGAGCCACTTTAATCTGTGTGTGTGTGTGTGTGTGTGTGTGTGTGTGTGTGTGTGTGTGTGTGTGTGTGTGTGTGTGTGCACATCAAAACGTTAGCCTATCACTATGACTGCTGTAGCTCTGATACCTCTCACAGGAGGAGGAGGGGGTGGTGGTGGAAGCTAAATTTAGCTCTCTGATTTCAAAAGGAATTTAAGAGAACAGAGATGAGAGCAGACTCTTCTTCTCTCGGCAGCACGCCGACGTACAAATCAGTCGCAGGAGGAATCCTCTTCTTCTGACATTTTTTTTAAATTTTAACGCCATGTTTGTTTTTTATAAATCTGCCACAGGTTCTCTCTATTTATCCTCCATATCTCGTCTCCATCGCTAATCATTTTCCTTTATCTAACAGTTGACATGCTAACACACGCCCGCCCGCCCTCCCTCCCTCCCTCCCTCCCTCCCTCCTCCTCCTCCTCCTCCTCCTCTCATTTCTTCCTCTTTGGTTTTTGCAGATTTGGGTCACATCTTGTGGAGGAGGGCTGCTGCATTAATCACATGACCGGCTCTACCTGAATTCCCTCCTATCAAAAGGCTTCTTCATCCTCCAGACGGCACCTTGTACCGTCCATCACAAAGAGGTTTGTTAAGACGTCTGTCTGAACAGACTGTACCTGCAGCAAAGACACTCCGTTCTCTTCCTTTTTAACTTCCCGACCTTCTCTTTACTACTCTTCCTCTTCATCCAGCTCACACACCAGAACACTCCACCAACCCTCAGCTGACCCTCTGCTTTCAGCCGCCACAAACGCTGCTGTGTTTCAACCGATTCAAGCATTTATTGTGAAAGAAAACAGATAAAACAAATAACACAGAACGTGTGGTTCAAGTTTTGTTGCCCACATTCATTTATTTCCCTTTTTGAATAATACAAGTTGAATTTCTTTGATAATGTATTTTGCAAAAATTAGAAAACGATGGAATCTATATATATTTAACATGTTTTCTAAGTTCCCACGAGTGTTTTTAACCTGAACCCTCTGATGATTGGTTTACACAGAACCATCTGAGAAGCAGTCATTAATAGAAACTGTTTCTTTAAAAAGAAAAAATACTTGTCAAGTGATTGGATGAACCGCCTGTCAATCAAACTCTCATTGAAGCGAGTCGGACAAAGAGAGAAAACATGTTTTGCATCCAGAAAAATGTTCTAACAGAACTAATGCTAATGTAGCATCTACGCTAACCTCCTCAGGATCCACCATTGTTGCTTAGAACACACACACACACACACACACACACACACACACACACACACACACACACACACACACACACACACACACACACGAAGCTGATTGCTCAGACATTCACTGCTTCCCAATTAAAAAAATGAAACGAGACACGTAGAATAAAGAAAATCATAACATCTTTGATTTGTTTGGTTTTCGTCTCGGAAGCTTTCGGCGAACACGATGAGTTCAAGGATCGTCGTGAAGCTGACCGCTGACAGCTTCTGGAGATGAGTAATGGTGTCATTTTTGGTGATTTTTTTAAAATAAAAACATGCTTTTCAAACCCGTGGGGGGCTTTTGGGTTCAGAAGGTTTTGAGGTAGCTGCTATAAAGATTTCATTTGAGGAAAAAGAGAACAATGATAACGTTTTATCAGGAGAGACTTTGTCTGTGATACAGTAACATTAAGCAGCGTTTACACCTCAATAATAATAATAATAATAATAATAATAATATGTGATTATGAAACACTTTAAACATACGTTTAGTAATCAAAGCTCACAGTTATTAACACTAATCCAGACTCACTGAAGCCTCTGTAGATTTGTTTAAAGCTGCCGATTACATCTGGAGCCACAGGAAGCTGTAATCAGGTTCAGTTAAGCTCAGGAATCAATTCTAGTCTGGAGGAAAACAGAGAGAACTGTTCAAGTATGAACAGAAAGATGATGAAATACTCCATCCAGTAAAGACACACAAATACACTCATCATGTATTAGCTGTCAGTCAGAGCGTCGTGTTGACGAACCGGAGGCTCTTTATTATCAAGTACTTCAGCTCACGAGTACTTTCATTCCATTCTACTTAATACTTCTACTCCACTACATCTCAGTTGTACTTTTTACTGCATCACATTTAACTGTATTTGCTAGTCATTTTGTATATAAAGAATACAATTAAATAGGAGGCATTGTTATTGATTAAACTCCCCAAAATGAAAGATGAAACGAGACGGCGATTCATTTATCGACAGAAATTTCAAAATATTTTGATAACTTTAATGCTAAAGTGTAATTTTATGGTTCCAGCTTCTCAAAAGTGTTTTGTTCATTTTCGATTTACTTGTAACAAAGTATTTTATGGCGTTGTATTAGTACGTATACTCAAGTATCTGAATACTTCCTTCACCACTGCATTTATTGATTAATTAACAAGTAATTGATTCATTAAGTTAAGGTATTTTATTGGGTGAAAATACCAAATCTTTCTTCGGGTAAATGGCAGCAATTCTTGGATGGCAACAACTTTCTAACATATTAAAGATAGGGACAGAAAACGTACACGAGAGACTAATGCACAACAAATTAAATACATTTGTTTTGAAAGTATCTGATAAAACACACACGACTAATAAAGCTTTTATTCTTGATGTCACATTTTCATTATTAATTTGACGTTTAGCTGCATAGTATCTGAGTTTACCAAACATAAAGATGACTAAAAATTCAGTTTCGGCAACTAAAAGCTGACGCCTGGTCACCTGGGAATGTGAAGCTTTAGTCTGTAAGAACTTTTGGAGTGTTGGTCGGACAAAACAAAGACTCTTAAAGACGTCTTTTAGGATCAGGAAAATGTTTTCTCTCAAGGAGAATGTGTGAGTGAGTTACTACTAAACGTGTTGTCACAGTTATTATTGTGCAGAATTATTTCGAACACTGTCGCCTCGTTTTCCCCTTCAAAATAAAAGTCCTGCTCCTCTATAGAAACAGAACCATCATGACTAGAAGTAGAATGTTTTTAGTGCACAATAACACAGTTATGATGACATAGATCTGCAAGTTGAATATCAAGTGTCTACAAGTGTTACCAATGTAGGGGGAAAAAATGGCAGCTCTATGTGTTATAAATATTAAACTATTCACATGTTTCAGCCTCTCCCCTCCCCTCCCCTCTCCTCTCCCCTCTCCTCTCTCCTCTCCTCTCCTCTCCTCTCCTCTCCTCTCCTCTCCTCTCCTCTCTTCTCCTTTCCTCTCCTCTCTCCGTGTTCACTTCCTGAAGTTCAGTCAAAGTTTCTCTGATTTGTTGTCACATGACTGTTGGTCTCAGATGAATCGATCATGACTTCATATTTTCACTGAGGAGCTCACAATTTAATGTTTTTACACAATCTGGTTAAAGTGAACGCTTTATTATGATGAGAACATGAAGAACAAAATGTTTTAAGCTCAGTTTTGGCTGCTTTTTCTGACGGAAGCGTTCGTCACACATGATGTGTTCAAGGACCGTCTGATAGACAACAATCTGACGATAATGACTGTTTTTATAGCTTCTGGCTCTGATAAACGGTGCCGTTTTGGCGACTGTTTAAAGAAAACATGCTTTTCAATTCCGCCGACGGGTTTTGGGGTTCAGAAAGTTAACATATACATACATACATACATACATACATACATACATACATACATAAATACATAACAATATGAAACAAAAGTAAATATTTGACCGTTTTGTGAGAAATAAACGTTAAACTAAAACTACAGAGAGGTGCTTCTGTAGTTTTGCTCGTCCTCAGTCGTATGAATGGGGTGGACAAAATGATAGGAACACCCGTCAGTCAAAAGAGACAATTAACACACTGGAACTTTTCTCTATTTGACAATATTTTCTGTTTAAAAACAAATCACCAAAACATTTAAAATATAAGCAGACACATTTTCTGCCAATCGACTAATCAGCTAATCGTTTCAGCTCTTATTTAATATTCAACACTGTGGCACACGCACATGAAAAGAGCACGGATGAAAACACACTAATGGATACCATCAGTTCAGTTCAGAGCTGCTCGTACCTCCTCACAGTGACGTCTGGAGAGTCAAAGTGTGTCTGTGAATGAGGGAGCCGGTGCAGAAGACCACCGGCTGCTGGATGAACACATCCCATTCAACACCACCGGCTCACCGGGTTGATCTCTGTGCACCTGCTTTTAATAAAGCGCTAATTAGAAGTCTCAATGGATCGGAGAGATTACCGATTAATAGCCTCTTAACTACAGCGGAGCAGCCGTCAACATGAGACATTAATACCGCAAACAATAAAGACTGAAGAAGAAGAAGAAGAGGCTGGAGGACCGATTTCATGTTCTATGTGTGTAGTGGTGGAACTACGTTTACTCAAGTACTGTACTTAAGTACAATTCTGAGGTACTTTTTACTTCACTACATCTCAGAGGTAAATACTTTTTACTTCACTACATCTCAGAGGTAAATACTTTTTACTGTACTACATCTCAGAGGTAAATACTTTTTACTGTACTTCATCTCAGAGGTACATATTGTACTTTATACTGTACTACAACTCAGAGGTACATATTGTACTTTATACTGTACTACAACTCAGAGGTACATATTGTACCTTTTACTGTACTACAACTCAGAGGTACATATTGTACTTTTTACTGTACTACAACTCAGAGGTACATATTGTACCTTTTACTGTACTACAACTCAGAGGTACATATTGTACCTTTTACTGTACTACAACTCAGAGGTACATATTGTACTTTTTACTGTAGTACATCTTCTCTGTATTATCATTGATTAAACTAACCAGCAGCATACAAAGTCATTAAAATGAGCTGCAGCTGCAACATTTAAGTGAATGCATCAATAGTTACAATACAATATACAGTATATATATATATATTATTTCACATAATGTGTACTTTTACTTTTGCTACTTTAAGTATACTTTGATGCTAATACTTTTGCATCGGTAAGATTTTGAATGCAAAACTTAATACATTGTAGTAGTACTACTTAGGGTAAATACCTGATTACTTCTACCACCACTGAATGTGTGCAGCATGGTGTGTTCTACAGGTGCCTGGTTTAAATTATCAGGATCAAGAATTGGGCTTGAAATTTAAGCAAAAACAATCATAAATACAGTGTACAATAAGAACATCAGGCCAACAGCTGTACTATAATAATAAAGTCCTCATTTACATCACTTTACTGTGTGTGTCTGAAGAGTTTCAGATACAAAGGTGCACAAATCATGTATATATATATATATATATATATATATATATATATATATATATATATATATATATATATATGCATCCTCAGTCTGCAGTTTCAGTCTTCATAACCACCTTCTTCAACCAAGACTTCACACAAACACTGACCCAAACTAACTCAGCCTGGCTTCCAGCCCAAACAACATGTTATTGAGCCCATGATACATCCAGGAAGTCCTGTCCTAAAGGGGGGGGGGGGGGGGGGGGGCACTGACTACTACATGAACACACATTGCAATGCAACAAAATCCAATGCATATTAAAACAAAACTGTTGTGTCTGACATGAAGCACCCAGGCTGCCAAAAACACGCAAAAATTCCCTTCAGGATGTGGTGCAAAAAAATCATGCAAATCACCTCTACCTGCTATAACACTGCTGCTGCTGCTGCAACAATAAAATAAATAAATAAATAAAAAACATGCTGCAGAACAAAGCGGTGTGCATGCATGCTGTGTGCAGCCCCACTCTTTCTCTCTCTCTATATATATATATACTGTATATACACACACCTCTGTATGAAATACATCACTACAAACACACACACAAAATAAGAGAATAGCAGATGTTTTGTTTCACCTACCTGAGCTGAGCTGCTTAATGAACGCAGATGTACTGATTATAAGTATAATTCTGAAATAATAATAATATAAATGTAGTATATAGGTGATAATGCAGTGCCTTAAGTTTGAATAATCTATCTGGTTAGTGCCAGTGACTAGAAATAAGAGCTTATGTGGAGGCTCTTTAACACGCTGCTGCTGCTGCTGCTGCTGCTGGCTGCACCGTTAGCACCGTTAGCTTCGTTAGCTCCTGGAGGCTACTTAGCCAAAACTGTAACGTTAGCTTGTTTCTTTTACGTTAGCTTTCACGGCATCGTAAGAGCTAGCGTATCGAGCTAATAACTAGCTTGATTAATTAACTACTAGTAACCTTAGAGCTTTACCTTTTTCTGCCCGACTCCAGCTGCCACAACGACGAAGAGCCGTTGCTGCTCGATCGTAAACGGTTAGCACACACACACGGATAGCTAAGCTAAACTATGCTATGCTAGTGTCGCAGTCCCCGGCTATAGCAAGACACGGCTGCTCGATCACCGCGTCGTCGAGCATGTTAATAATATATATATTTTTGTGTTTCCACACCCCCGGACTGTTGAGGAGTAAGTAGACTATAAATAAGAAATATTATTCAGCTGTTTTTTTATGTATTGCCACCTATAAACAGTAGCTAACAAACTCAGCTAACATTAGAGTAAGCTTGTCTGGGCTTTTTTTGTGTGTGTGTGTGTGTCGGAGGGGGGGACAGGAAATAACCTGGCAGCTCAAATACCTTCCTCATTGCACAATCACCCTCATAATATATTCATGAGATCACAGAGAAAGGCATTTCTCCTCCTCCTCCTCCTCCTCCTCTTTTTC
>NW_027176285.1:11636933-11646933 GCF_023349555.1 Cebidichthys violaceus
TGTCCTCCTAGCCCCCTGTGGACTAAATTGGTAGTGTTTCTGAGCACCAGACTCCCTTTAGAAAACCTCTCATTTTACTGGATCAGGGTCTGACAGTCTGCCCCTCTCAGTTCTGGTTCTCCCGTGCCTCACTTCCCTCCAGCGGGTCCAGCAATACGTCCTGGGTCTCCAGCAGCGTGGTGTTGGTGTTGATACAGTATTTAAATAGATCCTACTTTGTTACAATTCAACAAAAAGCAGAAAACAAGACACAGATTTTAACTGATTGATTAAGACCCATTGTGAGTGAATGTTTACTCAGCCAGTCAGAAACCAGTTCATTACAAACATCAGTAATTTATGAAAATATAGTAATTTTACAAATGTTTTCTTTTACTCAAAGATGTTTTAAATGTGAGGTGTTCCTATTTAGACGTTAGTGTCTTCAGTTTAAATTATATTCTTTTTTACCCCAGGACAAAGTGTCCCGACTGTCTCTACCCGCTGTCTCCACCTTCCCTACAGACCGACCCTACCAACTGTCCCGACCGTCACTCTGTCCCGACTGTCCATACCCGCTTTCCCAACCGTCCATACGCACCAGCCCAGCCGTCCATACCCTCTGCCCCAATCGTCCATACCCACCTCCCCAACTGTCGCCCAAACCGTCCCTACCTGCTGTCCTGACTGTCCATACACTCCGTCCTTCTAGATGTGAAAAGAAACAGCCGTTACATGCTCTCCTCTAAGCCAATGGACTCCATTGACAGAAACAGCAATTTTACCTCACTGATCATTTTAAAACACGTTCAAAAACCCTGCGATAGTTTTGGTGGGAAAAGGGTATTACAGTATTTTTGAATACTGGTTTTCTAAGATATCCGGTCTTCATCCTGCTCCTTTCAAAATAAAAGCTCACATTGACTTCCTCACTTTCCTTTTTTTCCCCACTTACTGTCATGTTATTGTGTCTAAACCTCCAGAGATGGCCGGACGCAACCACCGCAACGACAGCTCCAAGATGAAAGACCTGCTTCAGCCTGAAGAACAGTCCAGCTTGTCTTCCCCCTCCACCCCCTCCTCCTCCTCCTCTAAACCCTCCAGTACACCAGATAAGGTATCGGATAAGGGTGAGTATTTGTACCTGTTGTTTTCATGAATTGTAGTTTATCTGAAGAGTAATCACAGATTTCTCCTGGTGGTGGTCGTGAATGTCAGACCAAAGATTCTACTGTGTTTATGTATTTAAGAGGATCATCGTTCGTCTTTCTGCTTTCAAACACGACTATTTAAAAGATTTGTAGGATAAACAACTTTACAAGAAGTCAGATCCTTTATTTCCCTTAAGTTACTATGGGGAAGTGTCATTTAGTGTTGATTCTGGCGCCCCCTGTGGACTAAATTGGTAGTGTTTCTGAGCACCAGACTCCCTTTAGAAAACCTCTCATTTTACTGGATCAGGGTCTGACAGTCTGCCCCTCTCAGTTCTGGTTCTCCCGTGCCTCACTTCCCTCCAGCGGGTCCAGCAATACGTCCTGGGTCTCCAGCAGCGTGGTGTTGGTGTTGATACAGTATTTAAATAGATCCTACTTTGTTACAATTCAACAAAAAGCAGAAAACAAGACAAAGATTTTAACTGATTGATTAAGACCCATTGTGAGTGAATGTTTACTCAGCCAGTCAGAAACCAGTTCATTACAAACATCAGTAATTTATGAAAATATAGTAATTTTACAAATGTTTTCTTTTACTCAAAGATGTGTAAACAAGTGACATTTTAAATGTAAGGTGTTCAAATGTAGACATCAGTTTCTTCAGTTTAAATTATATTCTTTTTTACCCCAGGACAAAGTGTCCCGACTGTCTCTACTCGCTGTCTCCACCTTCCCTACAGACCGACCCGACCAACTGTCTCGACCGCCCCTACCCTCCGCCTCAATCGTCCATACTGTCCCTACAGGTTGTCCCAACTGTCCATACCCACTGTCTCGACTGTCCCTACCCATCCCTACCCACTGCCCCAACTGTCGCCCCAACCATATCTACCGGTTGTCCCAACCGTCCCTACCCGCCATCCCAACCATTTCTACCCACTGCCCCGACCTTCCATACCTTCCGTCCTTTTAGATGTGAAAAGAAACAGCCGTTACTCTCCTCAACGCCAACAGACTCCCTTGAAAGAAACAGCAATTTTACCTCGCTGATCATTGTTAAACACTCTTCATTCAAACTCAACAAAAACTAAATAAAACTCATCAAAACTGTCTTTGATAGTGTGTCCAACAATCACCAACTCTGGTTTAACAGTTTGAAAGAGAGACTGAATAAGTAGCAGACATAAAATAAAAATAAAAAGGGTATTACAGTATTTTTGAATTCTGGTTTTCTAAGATATCTGGTCTTCATCCTGTTCCTTTCAAAATAAAAGCACACATTGACTTTGTCACATTCCTTTTTTTCCCCACTTACTGTCATGTTTTTGTGTCTAAACCTCCAGAGATGGCCGGACACGACCACCAGAACGACAGCTCCAAGATGAAAGAGGTTTCTCAGCCTGAAGAACAGGCCGGATGCTCTTCCTCCCTCACCGCCTCCTCTTCCTCCTCCTCCTCTAAACCCTCCAGTATGTGTAATGTGGTGGATAAGGGTGAAGCGGCAAGGACGCAGAGGGAGGACGGCGCTTCGTCAAGTTGTCCGCTGGACAGTCTGAAGCATCTTTCACAGTGTGACAACAAGCTGGGACGTCTGAGCTTCAGCAGGACGCACACTGTCCTCGTAGATGTAAGACTTTGTCCTTTCAGCATTCTCTCTGTCTCCAGTAACTAAGTACATTTACTCAAGTACTGATGCACTTGAGACTTCTACTCTACTGGAGTTTGTAGAAACAGACAGGAGTACCACTACCTCTTTATCTGGATGTCAGACAGACCTTTGTGACGAGAACTGAAGCTGTTAATTATGCTCTTCAAAAACACCAGACTCCATTCTCAAAACCAGTAATTTTACAACTCAGAACTAGGGTGGCTGCTGGTCTACTGCTGCCTCCTTCTGTTAGTTAGTTTGTGTTATGACTTTGGTGTTTTAAAGGATTAGTTCAGAACTATAACACAAACTAACGGATTAAGGCAGCGGTAGACCAGGAACCACCGTGTTCTATGAGGTAAAATTACTGGTTTTTTTCAATGGAGTCTGGTGGCTTTGGCGAGATAGATCCCGTCAGAAACATAGATTGTATCGCGGTCTCATAGCAACGTAAACATTGAAAATATTCTGAATACATTGTACACTTCAACTGGTATTATTGTTTTTTAACGGGGGCCTTTATTTTAGGATGTTTGCTGGTACTCGTGTCTGCTTCTCCAAACTCTACTGTAAGAAGTACACTGTATATGAATACCTGAACCGTCCCTTTAAAGTACGAATACCACAGTTTAAAAGTATTCCATTACAAATCCTGTGTTCAGATAAAGAACAGAAGTATTATCAGCCAAATCTGCTTAAAGTATCAGCAGTAAAAGTATTATCACTTGATGTGTGATTCTCTGTGACATTATTAGTACTGAAGCATCAGTGTTAGAGCAGCATGTTACTGTTGTAGATACTTTAACTACTTTATATACAGTCAGATAGTTTAGTCCAGTGGTTCACAACATAGGGGTCGGGCCCCTCCAAAGGGTCACCAGATAAATCTGAGGGGTCGAGAGACGATTAATGGAAGAGAAGAAGAAGAAACTACGTTTTTGACTTTTCTCTAATCTTTGTTTTCCACTAAATAATACATTCTTTTCTCAGGTGGATGTTTTTAACACTGGAAAGCTACTTGTGCCTCTGGAAGGGAAGGATGTGTGGCAGAGCAACGTTGTGAAAATGCCGTTTTCACCGTCGAGCTTCATGATCAAGTCTGGACTTCTGAGGGTGCGTTTGAGGCTATCCACCTGGTGGATGTTAATCTCACATCACTGCTGCTTTAGCTAAATAAAAGATATGATGTGCACATGTTCAGGGAGCTACAGGTTGGTTATCCAACCAAGGAAACAATGAATAATATCAACACAAGAACATCTGATAAGTTACTGAGTGGATCTGTTTCTGTCGGCAGCAACTGACCCAGACGAAGAGGTGGGAGGTGATCTCCCAGCAGCTGAGCGCTCTGGCCAAGAAGAAGACAGCGAGCGTCAATGATGTGGAGGTAAAACCTTTTTCAAGCACAGATTTTGGTCCATTTTTCTTCCATAACACGTCTTGTTTTAGACTAGATTTATTTTACTACTTTGTCTTTTTGCGTCTGTAGATTTCTACTAAATTCACCAAAAGTTTCCGTTAGATAATGCCTCATTTACATATTTAAACATAATATTTCAGAAATGTGTAATACAATAAATACTCATCTTAATGTCAGTAGTAAACTGGTGAAGTTTCATGTTGATATTTATGAGTTAATTGTTTGACCCTATTCACCTGTAGAGTCTTCTAAATGTCTGTACTTTAACTGAACGTCTCTTTAACTTAAAGGACGTTTTCTCTAAATGACTTTTTCCTCAGACTCTGATCCAGAAATCTCCACTTCAGTAGCTCTGACATACACCAAACTTTACACTTTCATTCCTCTCTATGTTCTGAAGCTTTCTACAGAGGGGTTTGTTCACACAGCAGTCAGAGACTCATTTATACTACATGGTGATATTATTTAACATGTCTCCCCTTTTTAAAACAGATGTCTTTTACATGCTTTTAATCGTACATTTCTATTTTATGTTCATGCTGATACACTTTCTTCTCTTTCTGTTTCTTGTGAACTTTATGCATCAAAACACAAAAGCATTTTACTACAATAAACCTCATTCTGTTTCTGTAAGAAACATGAAAGTCTTTCAATGTTTGTCTCTCTCACAGGACGCCATCTTTAAATATAACCCCAAATATAAAGACCAGTGGTCCTTTGAGGCCCTCTACAGCTTTGTGAAGGTCAGAGGTCATATATTTAAATCATTCAGTCATCAGTTTTAGGTTTTAAACTCTAGAACAATAAGAAATCTAATTATTTTATTTCCAGAAAGAAGAAAACCATTTCCCTAAACTGTTTCCAAAGATGGCGGAGTTGGCTTTGAGTCTCCCTGGTTATGTGAAGACGGTATGAAAGCTGTGTTCCCTTAAACCCTAATAATTCATAAAATATAAAAATATAAATAATAATAATGACATTTGATAATTATTTCAGGCCATCCCGCTGCTTAAGAGGGGCCACTCTGCATCCATCACTCTGTCACAAGTTCAGATCTCCTCCCTCCTCGCCAACGCTTTCTTCTGCACCTTCCCTCACCGCAACGCGACCGCCTCCAACGCCGAGTACCACGGCTTTCCCTCCATCAACTTCACCAAGTCAGAACACAAACGTCAGACAAACCTCCTGAACACTGTTAGATATTACTCTGTGTGTTCACTCTTCACTCTCACTTCAGGCTGCTGGAAAACTGGTCCGAACGCAAGAAAGAGAAGCTGAGAGCCGTCCTGCATTACTTCAGTGTGGTCACAGACGAAAGTGAGTGGAAGATAAACCTCCTCTTCATCATCCTCCTCCTCCTCCTCTTCCTCATGTTGGAGATGAAGATCTGTGACTGTTTGTGTTCTCTGCAGACACAAAACCAAGAGGACTGGTGACGTTTGAGAGGCGCTGCCTTAAAGACACGGATATGCCCAAGTGGAGAAGGTAATAATGATAATAATAATGATTATAATAATGATAATAATAATGATTATAATAATAATAATAAAAAACGTAGTGCACTACTATGGGACCTTAATGTGGGAAAAAAAACATGTACGATAGTCAAAGATGAGAGACAAACAATGACTTGATCCCGTTTGAATTGTGCCATGAATCAGACATTATGGTGTTTGTCAATTTAATTTCGATTTGCACGTGAAGAACGTCTCGTTTGTGTCGTACAACTGTTGAATTATCAGGCTGTGAGAATACGTCTTTAAAAAGACGACACGCCCGAAAGTCTCGTTAGTACCAGGATGTTCTCACACCAACAACAAGGTCTAAAACACACCAGCATGTGAACACAGGAAGGGGCGGGACTTCCCCTCTCTATTGGCTAGCATTGCTAATATAAACGGCTATTCTGTATCAGAACCACACAAGTGTAAAATCAAACTTATTTTCTTTGTGGCAGCTGTAAAGAGACGATGAATAAACTTCACGTCACGTCACGCGGAACCATCGAGACCGAAGGGACCGGTTTACTCCAGGTGAGACCCGACAGAACCCAGCTGTACCAGTCCAGAGATATAGTTTTTACACTGTTCCTGTGTGTGTGTGTGTGTGTGTGTGTGTGTGTGTGTGTGTGTGTGTGTGTGTGTGTGTGCAGGTGGACTTCGCCTCCAGCTGGATCGGTGGAGGGGTTCTGGGTTCTGGTCTGGTGCAGGAGGAGATCCTGTTCCTCATTAATCCAGAGCTGATCGTGTCTCGACTCTTCACCGAGAAACTCGCGGACAACGAGTGTCTGATCGTTACAGGTAGAAGTGATCGTCGATTAATGGGTTAATTATTGTTGATCAGCAGACATTTAAAGATGATACTTTAATCTTTGTTACAGCCACAATTGTGGATTAATCCGCCTATGAAAATAGTCCCGAACAAATGCACAATTCTATTTTCTTTCTATGAAATGTCAGATGGAAGTTAAATATAAAACAAACTCATCGTGGACGACTTTGATCAATGTCGTAGTCGATTTATTTCTCGGGTTGAAGCTTCTTTAATGTGACAATGTTCAGTTTTTCTTTATTTTGTATAATTTTTAAATTGTCTTTATATTGTAGACTGTTGGACAAAATGTTTATTTATATTTATATATATTTTATTTGCACACACTTAGGATCATAAAATGTGACAGGAGCGGTCAAGAAGCAACAGACTTTTTTTTTTTTTTTACAACAATGCTCCTCTCAACATACAAAGAAAAACTAAATTAAGATAAAATAATTTAGAAAAATACTACAAAAAAACAAGTGACAAGAAGCACTCAAAATAAAGTAGAAAAACCACCAATCAATTGGAAAACAACAATCCAAGAAAAACAAAGAAAAAAAAAGAAAAAATATATATATATATATATATATATATATAAATATATGATAATATATCTGTACACCACAATGTTTCATTTTGCAAAAAGAAGGTGAAAATGATCAAACTAGTTTTATACGAATGAATTTGGGAATTCAATTTGTGAGAATTTGTGTATTTTCGGACATTTTATAGACTACGATGAATAGTTTAATCAGAAATTAAAATCGTATCATACTTTCAAAAAAAATTATGCGTTTTTAAATATTTACTGAGGAACCAATGGGAGCAGTGAGACTCAAACAGGAAGTCCTGGTGGTGGTTTCTCTGTTTCTCTGTCTTCAGGCTCTCAACAGTTCAGCCGTTACTCAGGTTTCGGGGACAGCTTCAAGTGGACCGGCTCTCATCAGGACCAGCTGCACAGGTACGACTGCTCTCTACGTCTCTACGTTTGAGTGTGTGAATGTGTGTGTTTCTCATCATCGTCCGTCGTCACAGAGACGAGTGGGCTCGGCTGAAGAGGCGGATCTTAGCCATCGACGCTATGCACTACAGACAGAGCAGAGATCAATACAACATGATCAACATCACACGGGAGCTCAACAAGGTGAGATCACCTCTGTTATTTATCCGTATTAATATATTTACATGTCAAACTCAATTTTTGTCGTGTCCTGAAAAAACACAAATATATAAAATGTCTCAGTTATATCCTAAAACAGCTGATCCCAGTAGTTCTCACTCAAACAGGAGTAAATAATGCATTTGTTTGGGACTATTTTCAGCGGCGGATTAATCCACAGTATGTGGGAGTCAGAATAAACTACAGTGTGTGTGTGTGTGTGTGTGTGTGTGTGTGTGTGTGTGTGTCTGTTCATGGTGATGAAGGGACATGTCACTAACTGCAACAGTGTGAACCACACACACACACACACATACACACACACACACACACACACACACACACACACACACACACACAGCATCTCTTTACCAAACTCCATCAGCAAAACGGGCATTTTAACAACGGCATGCTCACCAGAGGAGCTACGTTCACTGAAGAACACACACTTTAAATGTTACCGCATGTAAAACTATTTTCTCAATAATTCGGGTATTGTCTTTATTTTGTGGTTGTCATTTTTACGTGATGCTTCTGGTGTCCCTGAAGGCATTCTGTGGATTTAAGGGTCACGATCGCGACGAGCCCGACATCGCCACAGGGAAGTGGGGCTGTGGAGCGTTCAACGGAGACCCTCAGCTCAAAGGTACTTCAACACTCTGGTGATTTATTATTATATGGTTGAGACTCTTTGAGCCTTGAGCTTTTTTCCCCCTCCGATGTGCAGCTGTGATCCAGCTGATGGCGGCGGCGAGGGCCAAGAGAGGATTGGCCTTCTTCACCTTCAAAGATGAGGATCTGAAGCTGGGTCTGCAGCGGACGCACCACCTGCTGGTCACCGAGAAAACGACAGTCGGTGAGATGTTCGGGACATGACGCGGCTTTAAAATGTTTGCTTGTTAAGTTTCTGACTTTGCTCTCCGTCTCAGGGAATCTATACGGACTCCTGGAGGACTACTGTGCTGCTCAGCAGGCGTCCGGCAGGTCACATGTGGACCTGTTCCAGTTCATCAGGCACAACGTCAGACCCTCCAAGAGTCAGCTGTGAGGACGGAGTCGAGTCCACGAGTCTGCATCTGAATTTGCACTAAAATCTACTACAGAAATTAAGATGTTGCTGCTTAACTTTAATCATTGTAAGATGATTTTATTTTGCATTTGTACGTTAATTTGATAGTTGAGAGCGTAGCGATAGACAGGAAATGTGACATGGACCAAGTTTTCTTTTCATTTTATTGAGTTTTTGTGCTTTGAGTATTTCCCTGAGGTTAACTCCTAGCTGATCGAGTTCTCCTCAAAATTAACTCCAACGTTTTTATTCTTAGAGAAGATTAATGCAGCGTTTAAGGAGGAGTTAAGAGTCAGACCAGAAGTCAGTCAGCTGCTGCAGAGTATTTGCAAAAACACTATGAATAACTTTTAAAAACATTTTAATGGTGGCAAGTTAAAGCCTCAATTAGTATTATTTGTAAACACAATATTCAAAGTTGGCCCCTCCTCCAAAAGATAAAAGTTGGCGGCAACCTCCGATTCTAAAACGTGAAGTCAAAGCTTCATGTCTTAAAGCTGCATTCGCTCTATGTGTCCACCAGGGGGCGACTCCTCTGGTTGTATAGAAGTCTATGAGAAAATGACTCTACTTCTCTCTTGATTTATTCCCTCAGTAAACATTGTAAACATGAGTTTATGGTCTCAATCTCTAGTTTCAAGTCTTCTTCAATACAGCATGATGTTCATTTAGTAAATTATGGTCCATTTAGAGTCAAACAGACCATAAAGCAGAGTATGATTTAGGGCGGGGCTACATAGTGATTGACAGGTCTCTACCAAAGACGTATACATCACTCCTCCTCAGTCCAGATATGGTCACTTCCTGTTCACTGGTTGCAAAAAAAACAAGATGGCGAGGGCGAAATTGTCATACTTGAAGCTTCAAAACAACCACAAACCAATAAGTGACATCAAGACAACAACTACGTCCACTTCTTATATTCAGTCTACGGTTCACGCCCAGAAAGAAAAATCCTTTAAGATCCAAAAAGCTCAAAATGAAGACTGACTTTTTGGTATCTTTTTGTGGTATTATTATAAATCTTGATCTGCAGCAGCTGACAGATGGTGAGCAGGTGATTCCTCTGACTTTCAACATTAAAACGCTTTGTGAACTTCAGGGTCTTTAGAATTCTGGGTAATGGATCTGAATGCAGACGTCTGAGGACATCTGGTGGACAGGTAGAGAATTACAATGGAGGGAGGGCAGTGGAGGAAAAAGTACTAGAAGTTAAAGTAGAAAAATATTAACTTAACTATTAACTAATAATTAA
>NW_027176285.1:11651933-11791933 GCF_023349555.1 Cebidichthys violaceus
TGATGCGGCTCACCCAGCACTCCGTACTCCGACAGAGAGCTGTTGCAGACGGTGTACGGAGCTTGATCGGGGGAGACGTAGTTCATCGGGATGCAGATCCTCTTGTCAACGTTCTGGTCGTGAAGAACATGATGCCGATGGCTGAGAAGCACAATCACAGGAAACAAACTGTGAGAGTCACCGATGAAGGTTTATTTCTATAACTTTTTGAATTTAGCAAGGAACATTTTGCTCTCTGTGGTCTTGAATTTCACTTCAGTATAAAAGAGACGAAGCGAGACGGTCTTCACGTCTGTTTGAGGACCTACTCGGACCCCCTTTTGGAGAAACGAAGCACTTCCTGGTTCCCCGTCTGCGTTACCTGAACGTTCCCCTCTCCACATCCTGTCCGCTGAGGCGAACGTGGACCCCGTCTTTGAGCAGAGAGCCAAAGGCCATATATTCCCCGAGGGCCCAGTCGCACACTCGCTGATTCACCATATTCGCACGGCCTTTTAGGATACGACTCAAACCTGAAACACAAACACACAGTATTAAAACACAGATTAGAAAAGACACATTTGGAGGTTTTAGGTGTGAACATGGAGGAGGAGAGCCGTCGGTACCTCCGTGGATCGTGAAGTCCTCCACGGGGACGGAGGCAGCGATGTTTCCAATATGGCCGAGCTCTTCTTCGCTGATGCCAGTGGAGGGGCAGTTCATGCTCTTAGGCTGTCCCTCCAACGTGAAGAAATCTACAGACAGACATCACAGCTCAGACTACGGACTGAGATTTAAACATCAGACATGCAGAAGAACAGGACTCCTCACCAGGCCACGGGGAGTCCAGCCAGTGTTTGATGTGAAGGATCTTCTCGTCTTTGGAGCGAGCGTACGCCTCCTCGCATATTCTGTCGTACCCTGCTACTTCCTCCTGAAAGAGATGCAGCTTGTATAAAGACACAGACGGTGTTTGATGGACACTTTCAGAACAAGAAGAAGGTGTTTGTTTCCCACATGGCACCTCATTCATTCCTCTTACAGCTGACAGAACTAACTGCTTTAAAATGTTGTCTTCTCTCAAACAAAACAACAACAACAGACATATTTTGGTGATGTGGTGAAACAGCGTGGGATCATGGGAGTCTTCAATACAGTCATTAGGATTCCTTCAGTGTTCGTGGTTCAGGAGCTTTTTACCACAGAGATCTCCTCTTCTCCAAAACAAACAGACCTGCTGATTAAAACCCTGAATAAAAGCAGCTTCATGTTTAAAATCAGAGTTTCTGAGGAGCTGAGAGCCGAGCTGATGCTAACGTTAGCTCACCTCGTTTCTCTGATAAATTAAGATCCAGACGTCAGACGTCTAAAATCCTTCATCCAGTAAAAAATATGAGTTAAAAACCATAAGGATTGCTCGTCACAAATTGCAAATAGATTTGCAGAGATTTGCTGAACCAGAAAGTCATAAATTATATTAGAGACAACAAACGTATCCTCAAGAGAAGCGCGTACACGTTTAGCATCTTCACCTCGTACGCTTGCGTCGTGATGACGCCCTCGCCGATGACTTTTTCAGCAAACTTCTGCAGGACTCCTTTCTGCTTCTTGATCTGCTTGTACATCAGCGGCTGCGTGAACATCGGCTCGTCGATCTCGTTGTGGCCGTTGCGTCTGTAAGACACCTGAACGTGAGGAGAGCAGAGTTTAGTTACACGCTCCTCTTAACACACAGTCCTCCTGTCGACACAATCCAGTGACACCACCCCCCCCCCCCCGTGTACTCACCAGGTCTACCACTACGTCTTTATGGAAGGTGTTCCTCCACTCGGCTGCCACTTTGCACACATACATCACAGCCTCCGGGTCGTCTGCGTTGACGTGGAAGATCGGAGCGTTGACGACGCGCGCCACGTCCGTGGGATACGGAGACGAACGTGCCATCCTGGGATCCGTGGTGAACCCGATCTGTGTGGATGAGAGGATTCATTTACTACATTAAACAGACTCAGACCAGCTAAATCTGCTCTCTTTTCATCGTTTCAGGCTGTGGATTAAAAAAAACAAACAAATAACGTCATGAATGGGGCGTTTCCACCATAGACTGTAGATAAGAAGTGGACGTAGTTGTCGTGACATCACTCATCGGTTTGTGGACCGCCGATTTGAGGCATTGAGTTCGGCGAATTGGTCGTAGCCATCTTGTTTTTTTGCAACCAATAAACAGGAAGTGACCATATCTGGACTGAGGAGGAGTGACGTAGAGACGGCGTAGACGTCTCTGGTAGAGACCTGTCAATCACTGTGTAGCCCCGCCCCTAAAGCATACCCTGCTTTATGGTCTGTTTGACTCTAAATGGACCATAATTTACTTCACTCTTCAGAACCGGAGGTTGCTGCCTGGTTTCGACCGTTGAAATCAAAAGCAGGATAGGTAGGATGTGTCTTCTCTCCACCTTCACCTACTTGCACATTTCCAAAGTAACTTCACTTCCTGTAGCCTGCAGCTGCTCTAAATTTTCAAGAAACCGTGGCGGGAGATGACAGAGAAACAACAGAACTCCAAAATCTCACCATAGTGACAACATTTCTGCTTTCCTACGTACTGAGTTATGTGCCGTCAACAGACGATCTGGAGACTTTGAGCAGATGTAAAGTAGCTTTCTGCCATCCAGCAGCTCTTCTTTCTGTTCAGTTTGTTCCCAATTGACTGGTGGAATAAGTTATTCTAACCCGTCAAAATGACGGATGGTGTTCATTAATGAAGGGTTTCAGGAGCTGTTTGCTGTTTTCATGATTTAGGACGCCTTCAAAACTTCAAGAAAACAACCCTTCATGTAGCTAAACTGGTTTTATTTTCAACATATTAACCTGTTTGTCCCACGTTAACGCCGACAGACACTAAGGTGCGTACCTGGTTGTTGACCACCACGTGTATGGTGCCATGTGTGGTGTAGGACGGCAGGTCAGACAGGTGGAACGTCTCGTACACGATACCCTGACCTGCAAACGCAGCGTCGCCGTGAAGCAGAACGGACATCACCTGTGACATCACACGTCAGGGTACAACAATGTCAGAAACACGATTAAAGGGGTCTTTTTTCTCCCCTTATGTTTGTCTAAAACCCAGCGTACCCTCTTGCCCTCCGTGTCTCCGCAGTAGAACTGCTCGGCTTTGGTTTTTCCCTGGACCACCGGGTCCACGGCCTCCAGGTGGGACGGGTTCGCCATGAGCGACATGGTGATCTCCCGGTCGCTGACCCGGTTCATCCTCTTGTGGTACGTCCCCAAGTGATACTTCACATCGCCAGAACCCTGAGAGCAGAGAAATAAACCCGTCACATTTAGGCTGACAAATCATTTTAGGGGCCAAATGATCGATTAGTCATTAAATGAATTGTCAGTTAATCATTTAGGTGATTAATCAAGTCAAAACCCCAAAACATTTGTCGTTTGTAGCTTCTCGTGACGATTTGCTGCTTTACTCTCTTTAAACATTTCATATTGAGTATCTTTGGGTTTTGGACTGTTGGTCGGTCAAAACAAGCAATTTCGACATTTTGGAAAATATGGTTATTTGCTTTATTGTCAAGAGTTAGATATAGAATAATACGAAGCAACAGCTGGCTAGCTTAGCTTAGCATAAAGACTGTTTTAGGGGGAAACTGCTGGCCTGGCTGTATCCAAAAGGTAACAAATCCACCAAGCAGCTGCTCTAAATCTCACTATTTGACAAGTTCAATCTTGTTATTTTTAATCAATACACAGACCAAAGCGTGAAAACAAGACGTTTTAGAGACAGTGATGTGCTGGAACTATAGTATGTCTTGGCTGGGCTCAGACTAAACAAAACAAGATATAAAAGTGATGATAAGTGAGTTTCAGAGTCATTGGTTGGCAGATTTTTTTAACCTTTGGAGAAAGCCAGGCCAGCTGTTTCCAGTCTTTATGCTAAGCTAAGCTAATTGCCTGCTCGCTGTAGCTTCATATATTGGAGCAGTATTGAGCTCCTCATCTCACTTTCTGCAAGAAAGCGAATAAGTGTATTAAAAAAAATCATCTCAGGCTCTGAGAAACTGTGACGGATATTTCTTCCAATTTTCTGAAATTCTATAGACTAAACAAATAATCAATGAATAAAAAAAAAAAAGTAGAAAATCAACACACTGAAACGACTTCAATCACAGTTGGCTCTGCTCTCAGCAGCTCATGTTCAAACCTCGTCAGCTGCTTCCAGTTTAGAGTCGAACTGGCAGAAGATTTGTTCGAGTTCCTTCCGGATCACGTTAGCCAGAACGTTGAGCCTCCCTCTGGAGACGGAGGAGCACATATTAGGTACAAGATATGCCACCATTTCCTGTAACTCTAGAGCCTTAAGTCCAAAAGTCAACATTTATTGGACCTAAGATAGATGATAGATCCATATTTGTAGGCGTTTAGCCTTTCAAAAACTACATTTTCAACGCGGTCAAAAAACAGTTTGCTCCTCCGCTTGCAGTCTAACTCCTGTAATATCGCAGCAATCTAACAGCACCATGAATGACATTTCTGCAACCACGTGATGCTGATTCACCTGTGAGGCATCCCCATGATCACACTCTCCACTCCGCTCTGGCTGGACTCGTCGATGATGGTCTTCAGGGCCGGGATGAGCGACTCGCAACCCTCCAGACCGAACCGTTTCTCCGAGGACCACTTCCTCTGGAGGAACTCCTCGAACCTGTGAAACAGGTGGTGGTGGTGCTGCTGCTTCACATTGCGTCTCAGAACATCCACCACGTAATGAGGAAATGTGCAGGAACTCAGACTGACCTCGTGGATCGGATCATCCGGGCCAGAAGAGTCCTCTTCTCCTCCAGACTGAAGCGCATGACTCCCGGTGTCTCAAACTTGCGTCTGATCCACTGGCACTGCTCCACGTCATTAATGAACATGAACTCTACTCCGATGTGCTGACAGTAGGACATCTAGAAGAGAGAAGGGTTAACGAGACTTATTTTCTGTGTCGTTTGTCCTGTGAAGAGCTGGAAGCTGTGTATATTGGGCCTCATGCAGGATGTGGTACGAGAACTACTTTCTGGGCTTCACCAATGTTTACTTGAGCTTTGTTTACATTCCGTAGCGTGAACGGAGGCGTTTATACTCTCTGCATTATTCTCCTAAACACCAGAGGGCGTACAAACTAAATGAAGTGAGAAGAATCAAAGAGTTTAAGTCATAGATATGCACATAGACTGAAGCTGTAACCGGCAAAACCCCATAAATCAACCTCTACAATGACAAGGAGGGATTGTAATGATCTCATATTCATAAACTACTTTATTACCTTAATACAAACCCTGTAGAGAAACAAGTCAAGTATTAAATGTGTTATAAGGAAACAAAAGGTTGAATATCCTATAAACTATAAAGTAAATAGAGTTGAATCTAATGTAATGGAAATGAAAGACGTTTTCTTTTCTGTTGTTTCATTTGAGGTCATTCTAAGTGGTTTGGGGTTATCCTATTTGAAAGGTGCGACACAAATGAAGTTGTCATCACTGTAGGAATGTTTTTAGGACGTTGGCTTTACCTCCAGGCGTCGTATGATCTCCCTGAGAGGCAAAGAGCTCTCGCTGCCTCCGATGAAGGTGGTGGTGGGAAGACGGAACACTTTGTCCAAGTCAGACTCAGCCAGTCCGTACAAACCTGTTGAAAAGCCATAAAGACTTCAACGTGAGGAGGAAAACCCACCCAACGAGCACAGGCATGCAAACCAGGTCACGGTGTGAGTGTGTGTGTGTGTGTGTGTGTGTGTGTGTGTGTGTGTGTGTGTGGGGGGGGGAACAACCAGTGAAGTGAAGATTTCCTGGGATTTGTGATCCAGATGACATTTACTCTAGAATATAAACATTATGTGACATTATATTATTATATTCAAGCATCAATCTTTAATTGTTTTATTGATAAACTTTAAAAGGAAGTGGAGGGCTGACACTACCGATTATTTTAAGAAGCTTATACTTTTTAACATATTTTGATTTTAGAAAAAAGTGTAACAAATATAGAAATATATTTCCAAGATTTAATTTAGATTCTCTAAATTTCGATCTTCTAAATTTTAAATTTTAAATCATTTAGAAATTCTCTGAAAACAAAGTCGCAACTTTTTTTCTCTGAAATTTGTAACTAACAATTTCTGGGTTTTTTCTTTGATTATTTGTGGGGGTTTCTTGTTAAATAACCTAATTTGAATACATGAAATTCTGAGTTTTCCCTATAAGACATAATTAAAAAATAGAAAGTATGAAAATGTACAATATCTGGCCAAAAGTCCGAAACCATAACATGTTTCATTTATGATTATAAATGACAAAGAAAGGGAACAAATCCTCACATGTGAGGAGCTGGAGCCATTAAATGTTCAACGTATCGATCATCATATATATACACTTTTTGAATTCAGATTTATATTGTACATAGTCATTAAATGTTTATGCTTACATCTGTTCGACTTTTTTCTTTTCCTGTTTATTTATAAATTCTGTGTATGTACGTGAAGAGCAATGTAAATTCCTTGTATGCGTACGTGGCCAATAAAGCTGATTCTGATTAATATATAATATTCATTTTATTTTGATGGGGCTCAAAAAGCAACACCCCAAGCATTCATACACAAACATCCGTTCCTCATCTTTAGATTTTGTGAGTGCAGATTGAGCTCCATGGAACCACATTTTGGACTCATCATTAGCGAGTTTTAGTTCTCCTCATTAAGAGTAAAACGAGCTTTGTGGATTAAAATCGGTCACGTAATTATATCCTTGAATCCCTTACGAGGCCAGAAGGTCTCTTGGGGTTCCTGCTGAATCAGAACTGGACTGAATATATAATCTTTTAACAGGCTGAGCTTTCTTCATCGGGACCCCGAGGCTCCGGACTAGCCTGACAAACAAGACCGGGCAGATCCTGTGTCCTCCTTTAAGTCTGAGACTCTGTTTATCTAAAGCATGTGAAGTCCTGGTTGCACCAAACAGAGATAAGACGCTATGGATCAGAGGAGGGGGCGGAGCTTGTATCTATGTCTGTGTCAGCATTACATAAGAGATCTTTAGACTCTCAGTCCTCTCCGTAAACCGCCTCACGCATAAAAAACAGACTTTGTTGTCTTTGATAAGGTTTGTTGGGGTCTGTTTGTCCTCCACCGGCTGCTGAGCAAAGGCCATACACCCTGTAGCTCAATATACTCTTCACTATACATACATTTACCCCAAGAAGCCAACAAAGAGGAGGCCATGCAACCACCACAATGCAAGCTAATGATGAACCACAGGATAGTTAGGAACACCACCGACCCGGATGAAGGCAAAGCACGAGTTAGTTCCCACTAAAAGCAAAGATGAGGTTCTCCTCATACGATCTGATAACACAGACGTTCTTCATAATGAAAGCCACAAACACACACGTACTGTGTTGTTCTCATTTATTCTGATGGGCTGATTTGAACGCCGACCTTTTGTCCGACCTGTGTGAACCTCAGCCCCACCGGCACAAAGCAGAGCGCAGTGAAACCTGAACAATACCACTTTAACTGTGGAAACATCCCACTACAGCTCCTAACAATCAAGCTGCTTCTGAACTCAGAGGCCCGGCCCTTTCATCAGGCACAATGAGACACACACACACACACACACACACACACTCACACACACACACACACACACACACACACACACACACACACACACACACACACACACTTTCCAATATGTTTGAACTCTTTGCACAGCAACTAAACTGACAAGTCAATGTTTAGTTAACACAGTAATGGAGCCGAGTCGACATGTTTCCGAATCATTACAACTCAATAAAGAACTATTGATATTCACAGATCACTTTCCCAAACATCAGACCTGATAGATGCATAAAGTGTTGCGTTAACAACCATGAAGCAGGTCGTCTTATCTGGTTTCCTCAGAAACTATGACCTGCTGCACAGAATGTGCTGATAAGATACACGTGTGCGTGGACAAACGTGACTTATAAGGCATGAATGAATGAGTTATAATCTGGATAACAATATGTTTGAGACATAAACAAAGCAGCATTTCTTACTTTAGGACTTTATATGTGGTGCCTAATGGTCATAAATCGTTTGTTAATAATAAGTAATAATAAAACTCTTAGGTTGTTAACAGTTATATCATAACTAGCTATTATGAATAGAAATGTTTATTAATTAACTTCCTCTTTCTAAGAAGCAATAAACTCTGCCGTTATTAATGATAGTAAACGATTAACAGGCTGTTCTTCTATTAAAATAATCTACAAAGTCTGCAGTTTAATAACGTCTCAAACTGACCTGGTCATGAACATGTAAAAGTCATTTAGTGTCACTTTCAGCAACATTTTAAAGGGTTAACTG
This sequence comes from Cebidichthys violaceus, assembly GCF_023349555.1. NCBI lineage: Eukaryota > Metazoa > Chordata > Actinopteri > Perciformes > Stichaeidae > Cebidichthys > Cebidichthys violaceus. The sequence goes on from NW_027176285.1 coordinate 11,660,317, forward strand.
TAACTGGGCTTCAACTAACGACTATCTATTCTTCTATGGGTTCATCTGCAGGTTACTTTCTCGAGTAACTGACTCGTCATTTAGTCCGTAAAACCTCAGGAAATAGACACAAATGTTGCTACAGTCCAAGGTGACGTCTTTGAGGACCACAGATACGACACAGGAATACTTCGAGACACTGGACAAAAGGTTAAAGCCTTAAAGGAAACCTGTAGTGCAGATTTTATTACATTTTCTTAAAACCCTCCGCTGTCACAATCGAGAGGGGAAATGAGGAAAATGATTATTTTCACAAGCAAAATGTTGTTGTTATTAATTCATATAAAGCATTTTTTATCCTAAAAGGGTTAGTTGGTTGTATGAGGTTCTTCTCCACAGTCAGTGTTTTACTACAGTAGAGTACTGTACACAAAGTAATGTTCTGACGTATTTTAGACTCCTGAAAGAATCTATATCAGTTTAAATGAACGTTATATTTAGAATGTTTTCACCTCTTTACTTTGCTGTCAGACAGACCTTTCTGAGGAACTGAAGCTGTTATCTATGATCTCTACAAAGACACCAGACTCCATTCATAAAACTCTGATTCTACCTCTCAGAACACAGATTACTGCTCTACCGCTGCCTCCATCTGCTAGTTTATATGTGTTATTGTGAGACTTTGGTGTTTTAAAGGGTTAGTTTGGATTCAGAGATCATAGATAACAGCTTCAGTAAGGTAAAGAGGTAAGAAATATTCTAAATATAGCGTACACTTTAAGATATAATCTGTAGTATTTAGGAGGATCAATTGTTCAGAAATGGAATATATTATCTTTAAGTAATGTTTATTTTTATTGTATTGAAATGAGAATTGCTGTGTTAGAATGAGTCCTTTATATCTACATACAGAGGTAAAACAGCTGAAGAAAGTCAGACATAAAGCACGAAAAACGTCCACAATCAAACCACTGTAAAATAAAGTTCTTGGCTAAGTTTTGTGAAAATGTAAGATAATACGTTACGTTAATAGTGGATTAGAGTGATGAGATCAGATTGAAAGGGGAGATCCCTCAAGACAAGTATGAGGGATTTGATGGGCGTGTGATTGGATAACTATGTGTGAGAAATGAAACCAGGAAGTGGGAAGGACCGGGAGAGTAAACATGTAAACAGGTTCATGTTCCTCACCAACGTTCTGGAAACCAACGGCACACGGGGCATCGTCAAAGTCCACACAGCTGATCTCCAGAGGGTCCAGCTTGGCTATGTGATGTCCTCGGACCTTTTGAACAGAGAAACACAGCTCAGTGTGTGTGTGTGTGTGTGTGTGTGTGTGTGTGTGTGTGTGTGTGTGTGTGTGTCTTTGTCAACACATGACACATGTTGGCAGAACCCTAGACAGAGATTCTGGGTCAAAGTTTGTAAATCCAACGTCCATCTATCATTCCTTTAGCTCGCTAAGCTAACTGATGAGAGCTAAACTTGAGCAGAGGTGGAACGCAACTAAGTACATTACTACTTACTATCAGCACCAACAGTACTGAAATATTTCCATTTCATGCTACTAAATACTTCTACTTCTTTTAACTAATATTTTACTCCAAGACATTTATCTGACAGCTATAGTTACTTATTGCTATAATTGTCTTCATCACGACCAGCTGCAACATTTAAACGACATGTTCAGGCATCAGTCAAAACAAAACAATATCATAATACACTGTACATAATAATATAACAGTGTGAACCGGGCATTCTGCATGATAAATACTTTTACTTTTGATACTTTAACCCAGGTGTTTTACTTCCTCATTGTTTACAAAATGAAACAATTCTAATTAAACCACAAAAAGAAAGAAACTCAGAGGATACACTCATGATTGTTCATTTATATTATGTGTTTATGTTTTTAAAAAAGTAGTTTCTAAGGATATATTGTTATCGGATTTTTAAAAACTGTGATGTGTCTGACACTGATCAGTAAACAATGAAATAAAGCTGTAAACAAAAGTATGAAGACGAACACAAGAGTAAAACTAAACTCTGAACAGAAATTAAAGTTAGAAGCAAAAAAAGAACATAACAGCACATTGCATGGATGTGTAGAAATGTCAATATAGATCAGGTCATTTACATGTCGAGGTAAGGTTTAAACTGCTTTATGGTCCTCTGTCTGAGGTATAGCTTGAGATAAAACTGCTCCTGAGTTTGTAGTTTACCTGGTACGCTCGTATGAGTGACTGCACTGCCAGATGATCCCTCACCAGCTTCTCCACATTGGACTGGGAACCCACCAGAGCCCGGACACTGGCCAGTCCCTGAGGAGACCCGCTGAGGGGTGGAGGGCTCTGGTGGGCCGCACCAGGCGGAGCTCCGGCGTTAGCGTTACGGAAAAATATATCCCAGGACTGCAGGGAGAGAGAATGAAGGTAGACAAGTTATTCAATATGCTTTATTAAACAAATATATTATTTTACATACATATTGTTATTGTGGCTGTATAAATGTAATTGATGGTGCTGTTAGATTGCTGCTAGACCAACCTGTTACCAGAGGTGTGCGCATCGCTTTGTGACGGCAGTTAAAACGTTTGTTTTTGAAAGGCTAAACACCAACTAATAAACAGTCTCTCATTGGATTCACAGTCTGGCATCAATACCAACATCCCAACCATCCATCTGTCACACATTTTTTTGTTTAAACATATTTTATGACGGCTCTACAATGTGAAATATGTGTCCAAGAGTTCCAGGTTTATCTATTTAATGATGTTTATCAGTTTAGTGGTTGTAAATATGAGGCTGTTCTACTTGGCCCAACAACGGCAAAGGTCAATGATCTAGATAAGCTTGGCAACAAACTGGCTTTTTATCAGCCCTTCTAGTAATTTGGAGGATTTGTTTGTAAATGCTGGTTTTGTACATGAGGTGGAATTCAAAAAGGCTATGTGTGCTGTTTTGACTTGTCAGAAGAAGCTAGGAGGTAATTTATGACGAGGAGAAAGTTGTTGCTGGAATGAAGTCAGTAATTGAAGTCATCTCCAGGCTGTGGGTGGAAACCTTTGAGCAGTAGTGGTGTAGAATGAAGTCTTATTATTATTATTATTATTATTATTATTATAATAATAGAGCAACTGGGTTAAAGTATCCATGAAAAGTATCCAAGAAACTTACTGGAAAGCAGTAATTACTATTAAGACTTATTGGCCATCTTTTTTACCACACTCAAAAAAAAATGTTAATGGAACTTCAAAGACAACTTCAAAGAACCGCATTTCTGGTTCTTTGAAGAACCTTTTTCTTATTTTTGTGCAAATGTATCCTATCCCCCACCATCCAATAACTCAAACATGAATTAAGAACCCTTTAATATCCCAAAGAACCATATGACAAACATGTGGAACCATCCAATAGATAAAATGGTTCTTTAGTGGGTGATGGTTCTTCATGGAACCACACAGCCTTTTAAAGAACCAGTTAAGAACCATTATTTTTAACCCTGTGCCCCTCTGACAGCGGTATGTCCCCACACAGTAGTAATGTTACGTTCTCTCACAAACACAAACACACACACACACACACACACACACACACACACACACACACACACACACACACACACACAGTTCCGCTCTTGAGTGCTTTCAAACTGTTGTAGTCATACTTGTTTGTGTGTCCACCACCTTATTAAAAACCCAGATCACTACATGCTAACAGCTACTTCTTCACTCTGAGCTAACAGGGAGGTTTACCTTCTCTGGATATTGAACACTTTCCACTCATTACTTTTGCAACTTTGAGGAGTTTAAAACACAAAAACAACTCCTCATGTTTATCTCACAAAAAGCTGACAGTCATTCTGTATTTTCTAACCTCCACGTGCATGAATCTCACAAGGACTTCATATGGAAATATGTCACAAACAGTACAAAGTATATTTAAGGGTAATCTGGTAGCTGTTGAACTCGGTATTCTCTCGTAAAGCCCTCCACAAAACTCATTTGTATCTCTTGTTAACAGGGGTGAACTGGCCACAAGGGATACCAGGGAAATCCCCGGTAGGCCGACGGGGTTGGGCTGGTCCAATACCGGCCCACCTCCATCACCAACCGGCCCTCCGTCTGACATCGCCGGCATATATTCTATGCTATACAGAACACGTTAAATTTACTCCAATACCTAAAGTCAACAATCACTGACTGTCATTTATACTACTCCTGTATAAATGTATTCACACTCATGGTTTCCATCTTCTTTACTCATCTCATCTCGTCCGTTAGTCTAACTTTGTTTTAGCTGGTATTAAATGTCAATCACTCCAGCCTACTCACGCGAGCCGGCAGCATGGCACCGGCACCAAAACGTAAATCCTTTAAAAAAGGTGGAGCTGAAAAGCTCAGGGAGAAAAAGAAGAGATGTCTGGAGGAAGGAGCATCAACATATTTAAAAATCTCTGACTTATTTGGGAAACCACCGACTGGTGACAGTGATATGATGGTAAGTTGTAGCATATTCATCTAGCAAACTATACCTACCTTAGAGTGTTACAATAGCCAGTATCATTTTATTCCATGTGTCCATCCAGGTAAATTGGTGGATCCAAATGTTATAAAAAAAAAAAACCAACAACATATATGATGTAATTTCTTTGTAATCATCCAAAATAATGTTAAGTGTATGGGTATTTTTCCAAGTAGGCCATTGGCTGGTCGATGTGTGCGATGCATTGAGTGGGGAACGCGCCGAGTATTGAGTGGGCCGGTCTGACAGTAACTCCTGGGCCACTTTTTTCCCCCAGTCCGCCCCGGCTTGTTAACCGATCTCGACTTGATTTCGAATGACACTACAACACATATTTAATATCTCAACATCGTTTGATGTGAAATAACTGGTGTAACTGTATTTTTGATTAGAAATACATTCACAGTGTTTGTTTCTCTCTCTCTCTCTCTGCTTTGCTATCTGTCATTCACTGTTTGCTCTGTTCTGCTGTTCAAACACGCATAAGAAAACACACAAAGTACCAGCAGTCTGTATTAGTACCTTTAGCCTACTACATTTTAAGACAGGTATCTGTAATCACTGAGAGGAAGAAGAAGTTTTATCAGGAGTAAAGAGACACACACTCATTGTGCATGAGCGCTGAACCTGTTTTGCATATGCGCATGAGCAAAATTCAAGTATTTGAGCATGAATAAAAGCAGGTGTGAGATCAAACACAAGACAAAAAGGTGTACAGGTACCTTGTGCACATTCCTGGGATTCTCCAGCCATGCATTGTACATCTCCTCCACATAGTTGGAGCTGGTGCCGTTAAGAAAGGGCTCAGCAGCCGCTGATGTGTTCAGGTGCCTCGCGGGCTTAAACGTCCTGGGCCGTGATTGGCTCGTGGCCATCTGCGCAGCCGTTAAAGGCCGAAGCCTTGCGACTGTAGTCCTTAAGCGGTGCATGGCTGCAGATCAGCCACAGCCCCCTAAAAAAAAACTTGTCAATTCCTGGAAAAACAATATGGCAGCACGTTCCCGTAGGACCAGGAGGACTTCAAACGTTCCTTCAGCAGCTGCTCCTCTCGTTCCTCCTGCTTTGGGCTTAACTTCTCCACAGCTCCTTCTTCTTCGATCGTCCTCTGGATCCTGTTGAGTGTAAATGTAAATATTGTAAATATTGACAGTAACCTTAAAAGGATAAGATTATTATTATTATTTTTTATTGTCAACAAATCCCATGAGGAGATCAAAACCTTAGACTGTATATAAGAAGTGGAACTAGCCATCGTTGGTTTGTTTTGAAGCCTCGAGTTCAGCGATTTCGTCGTCGCTATCTTGTATTACAGCCGTCGCCATGTTGTTTTTTTCGCAACCAATGAACAGGAAGTGACCATATTTGGAGTGTGGAGGAGTGACAATAAATGGACCATAAGTTACTAAATGAACATCATGCTGTATTGAAGAAGACTTGAAACTAGAGATTGAGACCATAAACTCATGTTTACAATGTTTACTGAGGGAATAAATCAAGAGAGAAGTAGAGTCATTTTAGACTAGACTTCTATAGAACCACCTCAACCTACAACACCTCAGTTGTAGATCAGATGATAAACCTCAGTACAGTACAGTCGTAGTCTATAGTATATCTTATTTATATATATATATATATATATATATATATATATATATATATATATATATATATAACCCTACTTTAATATGACGTAACATCAACGTAGGAGACTCGAACCTAATGGTTAAAATTTGTGATTTACCTGCACAGTGATTTACCTTTGTCCCCAACACAGAGAAAGATAAAGGTGCTATCTGGAACTGAAAATGGTTCTCTATAGGGATGCCATACAAGAACCGTTTCTGGTTCCACAAAGAACCTTTCAGACCAAAGTTCTCTAAAGAACCATTTTTTAAACGATTCTTTTAAAAAAAATGTTTAAGGAACTTCAAAGAACCGCATTTCTCAGCAGTTCTCTTAAGAATATCCCAGAGAACCATATGACAAACATGTAGAACCATCCAATAGATAAAATGGTTCTTTAGTGGGTGATGGTTCTCCGTGGAACCACACAGCCTTTTAAAGAACCAGTTAAGAACCATCATTTTTCTGTGGGAACCCTGTGCCCCTCTGACAGCGCTATGTCCCCACAACGTTAATGGTACATTTACTCGCACGCACGCACACACACGCACGCACACGCGCGCGCGCGCACACACACACACACACATACACACCGCTCCGCGCAAGAGCGCTTTCAAACTGTTGTAGTCACGCGCAGAACTCCCACACGAAAGTCGGTCCGTTAACGTAACACCAGTACTCGTCTCCACAGTTAACCGCTCGGCTCAAACTTTACCTTAACGTTTACTTTTTTTTACGAGTTCGTTCGTTCGTTACCTTTCTCTACTGCCGCTCGCGTGGCTTTTTTAATCCGCAGCCTCCCGGTGTCGTAAACGAGTTGCACTCTTCTTCTGTCTCGTGAGCACGAGCAGGACGCCGCGTGTGGGACCGAGCAGGTGAGTCGCGAGCTCGGGCACTGTCTAATCATCTGGTGCTGATCTACGTCACGCCGGCCGGCGACGTCAGCAGAAAACCAGTGCAGTTGCGTCAGAAAAAAAAGAAGGGTAAATAATTAGTGAAACTGTGTATTAAAACACATAACTTACAAAAAAAAGTACTTTATTTTATAGTAAAATATTTTATAAATGTATTTATATTGTATATCAAAATTAAACATGGTTTAGTATTTATAATATATTTAATACAATAATAATAATAATAGCAACTTTGTTTATATTAACACAGTATGAAGATAAAAAGTGTTTTACAAAATAAAAGATATATATAAAAAGAAAAATAATAATAGCCTGATTAAAACAGTGAATTGTTTATTATATTAAATATTCCTATATTTTAATAATTAAATTATATTCATCATTAATTCATAATGAATTCATAAACTGCTGTATTCTTTAATCTCCATTACAACTTAAATAGTAAAAGTTAAGTAAAAGTGGTATAATTTTCCTCTGAAATAGCCCAAAGTAGCCTAAAAGTACCTACTTAAAACCCAAATATCTCCCAACAAATGTAGAACAGTAGAAGTATAAAGTAGCACAACATTGAAGTACTTATAGCCCAGCATTGTGTTTAAGTACATCACTCTGCACCAAACTGATTTATGAATTCATTCTTATAAAGTTCATAACAAATATTATTTTATGACCAATACAGTTTTACTGTCGGTCTGATCTTCTGAACTCTGTTGAGGTAAAACACCACGTGTTACCTGTTGTACTTTTACATCAGGTACATTTATATGTTCTGGTTCAGAGCCAGATGTACTTTATTCAAGGGTCAACCTTTGTCCCAAGTCACTGATTATCTAAAGAGCACCCGAATGAACATCCTGTACTCACAAAATACACCAAACAACTCTCAGTGATTTAAGTTTTACTTCAGTAAAAGGACAAAAGTACTTTGAGTCTTAGTAAGTAAAAATACTAATTTTGCAGTATAGATAGCTGGTTCTATGTGACATTATTAATACTAAAGTATTACTGTTTCAGCAGCATGTTACTTTAAAGTACTTTATATACAGTCAGATAGTTTAGTCCAGTGGTGCCCAACATAGGGGGAGAGACCCTTTAAAGCGTCACCAGATAAATCTGAGAGGTCGGGAGATGATTAATGGGAGAGAAGAAGAAGAAGGAGGAGGAGGAGGAGAAGACAAAGAAGAAGAAGAAGAAGTAGAAAGAGAAGAAGGAGAAGGAGAAGAAGAAGAAAAATAAGGAGAAGAAGTAGAAGAAGAAGAATAAGGAGAAGAAGTAGAAGAAGAACAAAGAGGAGAAGAAGAAGAAGGAAAAGGAGAAGAAGACAAAGAAGAAGTAGAAAGAGAAGAAGGAGAAGAAGAAGAAGAAGAAGGAGAAGAAGTAGAAGAACAAAGAGGAGAAGAAGAAGAAGGAAAAGGAGGAGAAGAAGACAAAGAAGAAGTAGAAAGAGAAGAAGGAGAAGAAGAAGTAGAAGTAGAAGAAGGAGGATAAGAAGAAGAAGAAGAAGAAGAAGAAGAAGGAGAAGAAAAAGGAGGAGAAGAAAAAGAAGGAGAAGAAGACAAAGAAGAAGAAGTAGAAAGAGAAGGAGAAAGAGAAAAAGAAGAAGATGATACATTACAAGTTCTGATACATTCATGAATAAATAATTCTGGTATACCGGTAATCTGATAATATTACATACATCATTCTGCATAATGAGTACTTTTACATTTGGTACTTTGATCAATATTTTCATGCAAATATACAAACAATCTAAAAACTTCCTCCACCAGTGCTGAGATGTGGAGTATTAACTTAGTATTACGTGGTATAAAATAAAAAAAAATACAAAAACAAGTACCTCAGGAGTGTACTTCTTGTGTAAATCTATTTCACTGTTCTCGTCTCTGATTGATCTATTACACACACACACACACACACACACACACACACACAAAACAAAATCCACAGCGCTCTGCATTGTCATTTTTATTGGTTCACACACTGATTACATCTGACCACATGTTTAATATTGATAAGACTTGGAATGCACACCATCGTCATCATCACCAGTATAATAAATCTTTAACAAAAAGAAACCAGAGAAGCTTTTGTTTCACACACAGAAGCGTTCGGTTACACTCGTAAAGAGAAGATAAGTCCAGAGGCTCTTCTGAAGTAGTTTGAGTGTCCAAATAGTGATGAGTCAGGATTAAATGAAGCTAAGTGACCAGTGATCCCATTAAAGAGACGACGGGGTTTAAACTGGACGGGAAGGAGCACTGTTGGTTTCACTGGTAACATAATACATTAATAATAAACAAGCTGCGGGGAGTCGGTCTGGTTATGATCCAGGTTTGTTAATGAGAATAAAACACAGAGCTACATCGTGGATTTGATTTTCAGTGTTTTAGGTTTAGTTTCAACGTGCAAAAGAGATAAACTGATTCGCTAAATTCTTATTTATAACACTAGAATACAGACAGCACATATCAGCAAGAGCTTCAATAATTACAACTTATTTTATTTTATTTTTTATGCACCATATATCTGGAACAAACTCTCCCTTCTTTTAACTCACGGCTGAAGACTTTTATAAAAAAATTGCAGCTTTTATTCTTGTATTTTATACTTGTCGTATTCTATTTTACCGTGTGTATATTTTTCTACACTGTTTTGAATTGTATTTAAATGTCACTTTATAATGTGTTTATTCTGCATTTTGTCTTTTCAGTTTTTATGTAAAGCACCTTGAATTGCATTATAATGTGTGATTTTAAAAAAACTCAAATATTTTATTAGCTTATTTAACTTTAATTATCTTTATCCGTATGTTTTATTGTTGGATATTTTATTCTCTGTACTGTTGATTCTGTTTAATGTATTTACAGTTTTGCACATTGAAACTCTTGTGAAATTTGACTCAAAGCGTTCGTAAAATCATTCTGAATGTTGTTTGAAATTAATAACTAGGACAACCGTCTGTTTTAGTCTTCAGAACTGTATGTTGAACCCTGTATTTGACTCAATACTGATTTACAGTAATTCTCTGTCGTGTGGTAGACGGTGGCGCCCTCTAGAGGACAGGTTGGTGCTTTGCCACAACGACGAAGGTTCTCACGAGACAGAAACCTCCTAACCTAAATTGGTTTTGAAACTTTATTTCTGCTGTTTGGTCAAATCTGTTTTTCTAAAATCCTGTCTTTTTTGTCTTTTTGTGTGTTTGTATTTTATTGTGAAGTGCAAAGCAAAAATCTGCACGTACAAAATGAGAGAATAACCTAAACTAAGATCCTGATGTGAAATCTAACTTGTGACATTTTTTCCTCAGTCTGATCTGAGTGGTTTGGTTGTTTTTTTGTCTTTGATTCAGCGAAGAGCTATTTTAAAACTCAAAAAGTTATATTCTGTCTTGCTCCTCGTATACTACACTCATCATGTCAACACAAAAGAATAGTTTATGCACTTACAAAGCCCAGAAAGTAGAGGCAGTAGATTATAGCTCACCAGAAGTTCAGTCCAAAACAAGAGAAGAAAATCAAAAATGCACGATAACACCCAACTCACCAATGTTATTAACTTGCAATATCATGCAATTAAATACCATCTACAGCATAACTGTCAAGTCACCACGATGAAATTCACATAAACAGCGTGATACTATAATTTTCAACCATTGTCATAATTTCAGAAGCTTAGCTTGCAATGTTCAGTACACAGAGAATCGATTCAGAACGACAGTAATATTGTCGGCATGCTGCTTGGTTTTTCACTGCGGTCCGGTCAACGCACGGAGGCGTCGGGTCAGGGTCAACTATACACTCTAGAGAAAGAAATGAAAGCTCCATTGAAATAACAAAACAAAACGGATAATTAAAAACACACCCACTGGTGCCACTCTCGTCTCTCCGCGAGACACATGTGGGACTGTTTTGTTCGTTTTTCACACAGGCAGCTTTATAGTCGTGCAGAAAAAAACAAAACAGCCACTGGTATTAAGAACATAGGTAGGAGTCATGCTCGTTATTACAAAATAAATAAATTGATAGATACGAGAATGAAAGGTTTAAAATGACTGATAAATATACTGTACAGTCGAAAGAGCACAACAGACTGCAGCTGTAATAACACGAGAAGTTAAGTAACGATAATGTGATGTGTGAGGGGAAGTGAAAGGGTAAGATCTTCAGGTATGAAGATGAAGAAGAGGAGGACAGGTGTTGTCCAGGTGTGTCGCAGCCACAAACTGAGGACAAAGACACAGGTGAAAGAGTTTCCTTTTTTGGGGGGGCTGTAGTGCAGGATTGATGATGATGATGTCTGTTGTTGGAGAGACAGAGAGACAGAAGAGCAAGGTGGGCGACCACGATCCCCCCAAAAAATCAGACTTCTTTAAGCCACAATCCATCTCCATCCAGCTGCACCTCTCTCTCTCTCTCTCTCTCTCTCAGATTATCCTCTTACTCCTCCTCTGCTCCTCTCGGCCTCCTCATCAGGCTCGTACACCTGGAAAGACATGAGACATACAGTTCAGTTTAAACATGCAATAACTGAGTTTTTGGGCAACTTTGAGGCACCAAAAACAAGCTTTTAAGTTGATTTGTTGGGCTTGTTGTCAAACATGTTTCTTATTTCTACATCCAGCAGTAACAGATCAACATAATGATTCATTGGGAGTCTTTGTTTCTGTGTCACATGATGAAGTTAAGTCTATATAGTCTCTCTCTTTTTGCTCCATTTTTGGTCTCCACCACCAAAAGTAAGGGAAATATCTCTTTATCTGATAAATGCTCCACTATGTTCACCAGCTAGTCTCTAACTGAGTCTGTCTGCTGCTGAGCCGGTAAAGTAAAGTGAGCTTTTTACAGCTTCTTCTCTAGAAACGACACCATGAGAGCGGTGAGAGTGAACCAAAACAGTACATTTGTGGTCTGATGGATAAACAACGAGCTGAAACTTGAAAGCTCCGTAAAGCTGAGCAGATTTAGGGGATCCTTCTCTGGATGTTCATCACTACGAGCGACACATTTCACATTGTCTTTCATTGTCCTGTCCTGGACTGTGTGTATGTTGCTGTGTACTTTCTGTACCTCATCCCTGCAGCGGGGCAGCGGGAGCTCCCGAGCAGTGGAAATGAACGTTTTGCCACCGGCTCTCCCGGCGGTGCCACACTCGGGTCTCTTCCGATTGGCTGGAGCGGGGTTGGCCCTGCCCGTCGACGAACTGCGTCAGGCGGATGTAGGCGATGCAGGCGGCCTCGTCTCCTATCATGTGCACGTGGGGGTTGAGGATAGTGGTGTGGATGGGTTTGCTGTTCTTGGAGAGCACTGAGGAGAGAGAGAGAGAGAGAGAGGGAGAGAGAGAGGGAGATCAGACTTCACCGACAACATCAGTCTGTACGTTGGAGTCACAAAAAAACATTTGAACTGTCGTCTTACGATTGTCAAAGTAGAATCTGTGGAAGTCCATTCCCTCCACCAGATTACCGAGCCCCTCGGGCTCAAACGAAGTCAGACCAGGGTCGCAGATCTTCCTGTGAAAACATGCAGGATAAATATCAGAATATCACATTTAAATATCACGTTTTATAAGCGCTGAACGTGTTTTTATACCTCCTGAATACAGTGAAAGCATGCTGTTATTTCTTACTTATGACTAAGCAACTCAAACGATCAAAATTATTTTGTATCTAATAGTTTTGACTTAAGTAACTAAAGAGTTTGATCATTATTGTGATGAAGTATCTTAGAATTCTGTTACATTTTGACTTACTGTTTTACAATTCTTAGTAACTCATTTATTATAATAATTTCTCACAACATTGACTTAGCAGTTCAAACTCTTGACTCACTATCTTAAAATGTTGACTTAACAACTCAAATTAATTTACTATCTCATTATTTTGATTTTGTATCTTTAATCTTTGACTTACTGTCTTGTAATAACTCAAAATGTCGACTTAGTACGTCATAATCTTCTGTGCAATATTGACTTAACAGTACAATAATTCTTACTGCTGTGTTTAAACTAATATTCTTATTTATACTACTACTATTTTTACAAACTTATTTCTTCTAATAATGTCCTCATGTGTATATATATATAAACTTCAACTAAATAAAAGGGAGCAGTTATTAAAAAAATGTAATAACGTATTTCTGATTCTGATAATCTTGACTCATAATTTTGACGTAGTGAATCAATATTTTGACTTATTATCTCATAATTTAGATTCAGGAGGTTGTGATCTTGATTCACTAATTCAAACCTTCAACTATCTTATAACTTTATTAGTTAGAATCTAAACATTGTGACTCAGTAACTCAAACTTTTGACTGATTATCGCATCATTATTCTACTTTTTATCATGCATGTCTTTCCATCTACAGGAGACAGGCCCCTCCCTCACTCAATCTGCCAAAGCATTATTCTTAATTTGTGTGGTGGAGAGAGGATAGAAGAAAGCGACTGTAATCACTCTTTAATCTTTTAATGCAAAGATGAAACACAGTTGTCCGTCAGTCAGATGACTGGTTCTCTGAGGCTGATGGGAGGAGGGCTTTAGAGCTCACTTTGCAGGATTGAAATCAGACTTTTTCCTACGAGCCAATGGAGGAAACAAGAAAAAGGAAGAAGAAGAGGAGGACTCACGCGTATGCCTCAAAGTCTCCATTGTTGACAGCTTCAATCAGCTGCTCTGTGATCTTTATGATCTCCTGTTTGCGAGCTGCAGAGAAGAAGAAAACCAATGTGACTGTGTGACGGTTCAACTGATGCTCTCCTGCACTAAACTATCCACAAACATCCACAAACACACGGAGGACGAACTCACCTGAGAGCTTATTGTTACTCATTTTAAGTTGCACACATCACTTCCATGCAGAAAGCTGTTGTTTCCCTCTCCATGACCCTCGCCTACATATCCACCTTTTTGTTTCTTCAGAAATACACAAACGTCTCCTCCTGCTCCGTCTAGACGCCCTGTCGCTCTCCGCCTCCATCTATCATCCATCACATCTCTGGTTCGCATGTGAGGCCGCTTGAGCTCATCACGCTATTCTTGTCCCAGCGCTTTAGATGAGATTTACTGTGTCCTTCTCCCCTCGCTTCCTCCCGACACTGAGAGGAAGGCTTAGCTCGCTCTGAGTGACTCCCCCCCCCCCCCCCCTCTCTCTCTCTCTCTCTCTCTCTCTCTCTCTCTTTGTGTCTCTCTCTTTTAGTCGCTGTTTTTTTTTTGTGTGCCTCTATCAAACAAATCTTCTCCCTCAATGCAACAAAATAAGCCAAACAACAGCTCCATGTTCAGTAAAAGTAGCAACATGAAAAAAAAAGTCCTCCATTCAATATTTTACTTAAAGGGCCAGTTCACCCAACTACAAAAAAAACAACTTAAAGGGGACATATGCTAATTTTCAGGTACATATTTAATAAACCTGTATTCACCCCCTGTCTCAGTATTTTACTTAAAGGGCCAGTTCACCCAAATTACAAAATAATATATATATATATATATATATATATATATATATATATATATATATATATATACTACTATTATTTTTCTAATACTGTCTGTCTCAATATTTTACTTAAAGGGCCAGTTCACCTAAATTACAAAAAAAAAACTTAAAGGGGACATATCAAGCTAATTTTCAGGAACATATTTATATTTTAGGTTCCTACTAGAACATGTTTGTATGCTTTAATGTTCAAAAACATTTTCTCATACTGTCTGTCTGAAACGTTCCGTTTTAGTGCCTGTCTCTTTAAAAAGTAACTAATCCCCAGAAACCGAGAAACCACTTTTGTCATTTTCAGGTTTCTTTGTATTTTGGGTTTCTACTAGAACATGTGTGCATGTAATGTTCAAAAAGCATATTATCTTCCTCATACTGTTTGTCTGAATATACCTGTATTAACCGTCTGTCTCAATATTTTACTTAAAGGGCCAGTTCACCTAAATTACAAAAAAAAATGTAAGGGGACATATGCTAATTTTCAGGTACATATTTATATTTTAGGTTCCTACTAGAACATGTTTATATGCTTTAATGTTCAAAAACATTCAAAAACTTTTTCTCATACTGTCTGTCTGAATATACCTGTATTAACCATCTGTCTGAAACGCTCCATTTTAGTGCCTGTCTCTTTAAAAAGTGACTAATCCCTAGAAACTACTTTTGTCATTTTCAGGTTCATACTTGTATTTAAATTCTACACATTTTCACAGAAGTATGAAATGTTGGATGCTTTTTTTAAGGTTTTAAGGTTCATGTGTTGTCACTATACTAAACCACTGGTGGAAAGTAAATGAGTACATTTAATGTACTTGTACTTTACTTGAGTATTTATTTTTCTTCTACTTTTTTTCTTCTACATCTCAGAGGGAAATATTGTACTCTTTACTGCACTATATTTATTTTGCAGATTTAGATTATTAATACAAGATATAATCAACAAATTAATAATGATGTATTATTATAGATTCAAATAAAACTTTATTGGTCCGATGGTGAAAAATGTGTGTGTGTGTGTGTGTGTGTGTGTGTGTGTGTGTGTGTGTTTGTGGCCCACCTTTCACATCTTCATCCTCAATAGTGGTGTTGCTGCTGTCAGATGATTCCTGCAAAGTGGACAGACAGAAATGTTAATTACCAAAAGAATTAAAACATGCATTCACCACAAGCACACAAAATTGCACGCACACACACGCACACACACACACGTTTCTCTACAACATGACTATTCAACACCACGTTTTTTGTTGTTTTTTCCAGCACAGATACAGCAGTATGTGTGACTCAGCAACTAAAACACGACCACATGACGTTTCAGCCGCTGTCACATTTAGTCTGAACGGTGGGATTATGACGGTTTTTAATCCGCTGACATACACAGATTTCCTTCAGCATGGAGCTCCATTAATGTGAACACAGAGGGGCAGTATAAGACAAGACAACACACTTCACAGCTCTCTCATGCATCAACACACAAAGTAGACAAAGAAGATAGCACACAAAGCCTGCTTCTTCCAAATACAGCTTTACCCCACACAGATAAAAAAAAGAAGTGAAGACGAAGGGTGAGAAAAGAAGAAAAACAGGACGAGGAAGTGAGGAGATGGAGGGAGGAGGAGGAGGAGGATGTACCTTGGTCCCATCTATTGGATTATGGATTACAGTAGTCTGAGGCTCCTGGAGGAAGAATGGAGAGAAAATGGAGAAAAAGAGGAAGCAATAGAGAGAGAATGTTTTATGTCACAATGAGGGATCAATAGAGAGCAATACATGGAGGATTAGAGAGAGTTCATGACGGAGGATGGAGGACGCTGCAATGACTGATCTCAATGCAATAGTCTCTCTCTCACATCATGTCTGTCTCGTTTTATAGATAAGAATCACAAACATAATACTACATATATGTAGAGTACGTCGTTTTTTAAAGGATCAGTCTCTTTTATTTCTTACTGTCAATAAATCCCATAAAATAGTAATAAATACTCACTGGAGTACACAAATATAACATGTTTAATTTTTCATTAAACTTTGTTATTTTTTATTTTACAAAAGGAATAAAAACACTGGTAATGAGGAAGATTTTGGGTGGATAATAGTGAGAATAAATATTAAATCAAATTGAAATCAAACACTATATTTACGTTTACAAGATGTTTAGTCAACGCTGATCTCTGAGCCACAGATGTGGATTAATCCGCCGCTGACAATAGTCCCCAACAAATGAACTATTTCTTCCAGTTTGTCTGATTAAAAAATACAGCGACCAGCTGTTTAAGATAATTACTAAAACGTTTTATATATTTGTGTTTTTAAACATTGGCGTCTTCAGTAGGCACCAATGGAGCTGAGAGCCACAGACAGGAAGTCAGACCGTATTGAGGGACGGACTGACATGTTGCTGGTTTGTCTTTTTATGGGATTTGTTGACAGAAGAACATAAAAAGCTTCACCTTCAACAATATACAAATCATATAGAACAATGTCACATTATGTAAATGTGAAACCTGTGAAATCTGTTAGAAAGTCTCCGCAGTCATGAAAAATTAAACACAAAGCCAACAAACGCTACATTGTGAAACATATACAGTATATATGTGTTTTAATACATTCTCAAAATCTCTCTCTCTCTCTCTTTGCTGTTATATTTTTAAGTCTTAGAGGAACGGTTTTAGAGTCTTGCAGAGAGGTGTGAAGATGGATTCCACTCTCATGTTTGTACACTAAATATGACACTATAGCCAGGAGTTTGTTAGCTTAGCATAAAGACTGGGAACAGAGGGAAAGAGCTAGCTAGTCCTGGTTCTACTCCCTTCCCTCTAGCGGGTCCAGCAATACGTCCTGGATCTCCAGCAGCGTGGTGTCGGTGTTGGCTCCTAGAGAGGTGAAGCTCTGCTCCTGGAGGAGGAGGAGGAGGAGGAGTAGATGCTGCTGCTGCTGGGAGCTGAGCTCTCCTCCTCCCTCCGGAGCTCCGGATCTGGGTCTGTCCACGGTGGACCGGTCTCTGCTGGAGTCTGAGCTGAAGGAGTTTCTGGTGAACCTGCATGATGTCATCTGGTTTCACCAGAATCCGACCCGGTGGCACCGATGACGAGCATTAAGAATAACTCTATAGAAATAGACCATCTTCTCTCTGATGGTCTCTTTACTGATGGAGGTCTGATAGAGGACTAGGACTAAACTGAGACTGGTTCAGGACCAGTTAAGAGTTCGTCACAGTAAC
This sequence comes from Cebidichthys violaceus, assembly GCF_023349555.1. NCBI lineage: Eukaryota > Metazoa > Chordata > Actinopteri > Perciformes > Stichaeidae > Cebidichthys > Cebidichthys violaceus. The sequence continues at coordinate 11,678,069 of NW_027176285.1, forward strand.
TTTAAGTACAGTACTTATAGTAAATGTACTAACAGTCTCCTGGCTCTAGCTTCACACTCAGTATACAAAAAGGAGAGCGGTCTGGATCTTTTCATTGAACTGTTGGCAAAAAAACATGAAGAAAAAACACATTTCCCAAATTGTCAAAGTATTGAATTAATACCACTTTGATCCAAAGTGCACACACCTCTCTCTCTCTCTCTCTCTCTCTCTCTCTCTCTCTCTCTCTCTCTCTCTCTCTCACACACACACACACCTACACACTCTGCGTTTAGTGAGTGTATCCGGCGGACAGACGGACAGACGCACACAGAGCTGCGTACCAGTGCAGCAGAGGTGGTGTGGCCTTTGGGACTGGTGACTATGCTGTTTCTTGTGCTGTTTGTCTGGGGCTGTGCGGGAAAACACAAAGTGCCACATTAGTGCTCAGCAACAACGGTGAGAGGGGCCATCTGCTGGTTGTAAAGTGGGTGGTTACTGCGTTAAAAAATAAACCACAAAAAGTGTAATACAGGTAAAAATAGCAGATAGAAGCAGAAGAGTGCTCCAGAGACAGAAGTAGTGGCTAGAGAGAACGGAGTGCACTCAGAGAGCAGACGCGCTGTGGATAATAAAATAAAAGGTTTCCCCACATTTCTCACTACAGTGTTAATTAGATAAAAAGGTTTTATACAATTCATCACTTCCATCTGCAGTGAAATCAAATCCTCGACAGAGCTCCGATAGTTCAGCCCTGCCGTTCTTTCCCCTGAATCTGGATGCTATTTGGCAGATGGCAACATTTAAACCAATGACAGCTGTGCAACTCTGCAACATCTGTCAGATATAAAAAAACAAAAAACAGAAAACATCCATTTTGTCAAACTAAAGCATTAGCATCTCGTAATGTGTTCCCTCCCCGGGTGAACGGCATTCAGGCGCTTATGAAACAGCCCAGTTCACATGAAGACAAACAGCCACCAACATGCTGAATATAAGGACTCACGTCACTGCTCTTCTTCATTTATGACAGCATGCACACACACACACACACACACACACACACACACACACACACACACACACACACACACGACGAGGAGACTTCATGCTAGAAAACCAAATAACTGTATTTTTCTGCTCATTATTTTCCTCTGCAGGGTTCGTCTGTGATTGTGTCGGTAAAAAGAGACAGATACTAAATTCTGGCCATTGTAAGGTGAAGATGGAAAAGTGTGGGAGAGAGAGAGAGAGAGAGAGAGAAAGAGAGAGAGAGTAGATTCTCATGTAAACTCGCTGGCAATTTATTTAGGGTCTTCTTTGTGTCTTTTAATCGGATCTTCGAGGGTCAGAAGGTCCTCAAACTGACGTCTGATTGGACGAAAAAATACCTCTGAAGTGACGTCAACAATGATGACAAAATGTGCACACTACAGCTATGAAAACTATGATACTTTTTAAAGGGCTCGGATTCTAAATGTAGTCGATCACTTCAGAAACAAACATTTATCCTAATTATATTAAACAGACATCTCATGTTAGAGAACGAGCAAACGGTCTTGATCGACTTGATTTCGGCTGAAAACAGGAATGTAAAACTGAACAGTTTTGTGACGTATCTCTTACAAACACAGGACTTTCACCCAGAAGGCCGCTGTTCGCGTCCCGCGTGAAACCAAAGGAGAAGAGATGACTTATTTTAATTGATGTCAGTAACTTATTTTATTACATTTAATCTAAAGTTTTGTTGCCTAAATATAACAAAGTAGCTCTGTTGCGGGGCTTTTTTCAATTAAAAATGCGACCGTAAAATACGTTCCCCTTGAAACATAATTAAGAATCCACTTTAGTTGTATGGGAACGGGGTTTTGTAAGAGACAGGATGCTAAAACTTCTTGACGGATGCAAGGCCTACGTGATAAATAAACCACAAAAAGTTGTACCAGGTAAAAACTAAAAACTAATCTACAGGTGTGTTAAAAGCAGGTTGATGCACAACTTTGGTCCAGACTGAAATTTTTGGTATTTAGATGAAATGTCTCAACAACTATTGGATGGATCACCCTGAGATCAAAGCACTACAAAGGGCTTTGAGGCACTTTTCTTTTGTTGATATGTGAAAAGGGAAAAACTAAGCTGAGAGTCTCAGACAAACTGAAGTAGGAGTCATGGACTAAAGGAGATGTTTTACTGGTCAAGAGGTGTCTTGAATTAAATGAGAGAGGATGAAGAATAACCACCCAGACATCTGAATCAGCAATGAGAGTTTCAGGAGGAAGGTGATTCATATTCCTGCTAAATAAATTATCTTTGTCACAGGAGCACAAAAGACTTAAGTACATTTGTGACAGTTTGAAGAGAACGAACGCTGTGGGAGTGAATAATGATGTTTAATTTCACAGAAAATGGGGGGCAAGTGGTTTTGCACATCAATTACATCTTCTCATCTGAGGAGCAGAGCCATTAATGTTCTGAGTCACAGTCTGATTCACCAAACACCAGATCTAAAAAAGAAAAGAGTGTTTGGTCAGTTTGGCTTCAAACAAGTGGGACGCAATGTGAAGCTAAAGGACTGAACATCTTGTGATGTTAGTGAGCTCACTACATGTACGTTTTTTGCCACTTGGGGGCAACAGAAAAACATTAATCAACACATCCAGCAGATGCTACTTAGCATTAGCATTGTGCTGGAGATGGAGCTGGATATCATTTATAAAATAACGATGTCAGTAGCAGTCAAAACCCTTAAAGTGATACCAATAGATCACTGCACTGTCGTCATTGGTAGCGCTGTTTGTGCTGTTAGCACCGTTAGCCGCTAGCCACCCCGGCTCAGACATGTGTTCAGGCGGGTAATCCTGTTGTAGCTGCTGTGGTAGTGGACCAATCACACGCCACATTAAAGCAAAGATTAAGATCGCTTGTGGTGATTGGCTGTGAGAAAAACCATACAAGTAGTCTTTTGTTTGACTGAAGAAGTTACTTCTAGATACTTTTGGGTACCAGGCGGCCGATTCATTCCCCATAATGTCCATCAGGGGGCGACTCCTCTGGTTGTATAGACCATAAACTCATGTTTACAATGTTTACTGAGGTAATAAATCAAGAGAGAAGTAGAGTCATTTTAGACTAGACTTCTATACAACCAGAGGAGTCGCCCCCTGATGGACACTAGAGAGAATGCAGCTTTAACACATGAAGTATCGGCTTCACTTTTCATTTTTTATTTGGTTGAGAAGTTAATGATTTTTAGACTTTTAAGTTACATTTAACCTTTGTTTTAACAGCTCATTTTTGAACATGTAGTAGGAATTTGCTTCACATTGAAATATAGTTATATACAGTTGTGGTCAAAAGTTTACATACACTTGTAAAGAACATAATGTCATGGCTCTCTTGAGTTTCCACTTATTTCTACAACTCTGATTTTTCTCTGATAGAGTGATTGGAACAGATACTTCTTTGTCACAAAAAACATTCATGAAGTTTGGTTCTTTCATGACTTTATTATGGGTTAACAGAAAAAGTGACAAAATCTGCTGGGTCAAAAATATACATACAGCAACATGAATTAGCAATTTTGGTGACTTAGAAAGTTGTGTCAATGAAATGAGCTTCATAGCATGGCCTCTTAACTTCTTGTGAGTGATTATGAGTGACTACAGCCGGTGACTTCTCTGAGGCCATTTAAATAGGGCTCATTGGATACAAACGCCCACAAACGCTACAATGGGAAAGTCAAAGGAGCTCAGCATGGATCTGAAAAAGCGAATCATTGACTTGAACAAGTCAGGAAAGTCACTTGGAGCCATTTCAAAGCAGCTGCAGGTCCCAAGAGCAACAGTGCAAACAATTGTTTGTAAGTATAAAGTGCATGGCACTGTTTTGTCACTGCCACGATCAGGAAGAAAACGCAAGCTATCACCTGCTGCTGAGAGAAAATTGGTCAGGAGGGTGAAGAGTCAACCGAGAACCACCAAAAAGCAGATCTGCCAAGAATTAGAAGCTGCTGGAACACAGGTGTCAGTGTCCACAGTCAAGCGTGTTTTGCATCTCCATGGACTGAGAGGCTGCCGTGCAAGAAGGAAGCCCTTGCTCCAAAAGCGGCACCTTAAGGCTCGACTGAAGTTTGCTGCTGATCACATGGACAAAGATAAGACCTTCTGGAGGAAAGTTCTGTGGTCAGACGAAACAAAAATCGAGCTGTTTGGCCACAATGCCCAGCAATATGTTTGGAGGAGAAAAGGTGAGGCCTTTAACCCCAAGAACACCATGCCTACCGTCAAGCACGGTGGTGGTAGTATTATGCTGTGGGGCTGTTTTGCTGCCAATGGAACTGGTGCTTTACAGAGAGTAAATGGGATAATGAAGAAGGAGGATGACCTTCAAATTCTTCAAGATAACCTAAAATCATCAGCCCGAAGGTTGGGTCTTGGGCGCAGTTGGGTGTTCCAACAGGACAATGACCCCAAACGCACATCAAAAGTGGTAATGGAATGGCTAAATCAGGCTAGAATTAGGGTTTTAGAATGGCCTTCCCAAAGTCCTGACTTAAATCCCATTGAGAACATGTGGACAATGCTGAAGAAACAAGTCCATGTCAGAAAGCCATCAAATTTAACTGAACTGCACCAATTCTGTCAAGAGGAGTGGTCAAAGATTCAACAAGAAGCTTGCCAGAAGCTTGTGGATGGCTACCAAAAGCGCCTAATTGAAGTGAAAATGGCCAAGGGACATGTAACCAAATATTAGCACTGCTGTATGTATATTTTTGACCCAGCAGATTTGATCACTTTTTCTGTTAACCCATAATAAAGTCATGAAAGAACCAAACTTCATGAATGTTTTTTGTGACAAAGAAGTATCTGTTCCAATCACTCTATCAGAGAAAAATCAGAGTTGTAGAAATAACAGGGAAACTCAAGAGAGCCATGACATTATGTTCTTTACAAGTGTATGTAAACTTTTGACCACAACTGTATGCAATATAGATGTTTAAAAAATGTTCATTTTGCAACTTAATTTAGCAACCTAGACGTCTTTTAACCTCCAACTCACTAAATCAGTACTTCCTGTTTAGGTCATAGTGCACATATTCAGTTTTGTTCCTCAGTATCAGGACATGAATAAAGGAAGCACCTAAAATAACATTGTATGCTGTTAATTTAGGCGTAAAAGATGAAGAAAAGGTTTATTTCTGGAGCCACCGGTCCTCAGATAAAACTGTCACTTCCCTCTTAGGATGATAAAGTCGTCTATCATTATACAACAATATATTTTAACTCTGTTTTATTGCCTTTACAGTTGCTTTTGCAGTTGCTTAAAGAGAAGAAAAGAGCATATTCCCAAGAAATGACTGGAAAGTGAGATGTGATGCAAAGAGAGAGCGACAGCAGAGCGGGTGCCTGCTCTAATGCAGGAATACTGAAATAGCTCCGGGGTTGTGTGCACTGGTTTGACGTCAGGGTGCAGCAAAGGGGGGAGCCGTGATTATGTAATGATAGATTAATCATCTGGTGGGAAATAATCTGAGATTAGCATCGGGCCAACCAAGGAGAGAGGGAGGAGGGGGGTAGTGCAGAGGAGGGAGAGGAAGAGGAGAGGCTGAGGGAGGAAACCAGGAAGATGCAGGTTAATGAAAGAGAGAGACAGGTCAGGAGAGACTGAGAGAGAGGAAGAGGAGGAAGAGGAGAGGAAGCCATCGGCTGCTTCCCTGTTAAACATAATCTACACTCCTTCAACTCCAGAAGGTTCAGTCTTCCCAAAGTCCCCGAAAAATACATTGTTTTATATTGTGTGGACGAGTTATTGTCTAGTGCAAAAAAAATAGTCTATATATAAAGTAAGATCCTGAGTGAACAAGATATAAATATAATCATAAAGATATATAATATTGTGCAAACCAGTTATTATCTTGTTTTAAAAAGATCCATATCTTATGGACACAAAATATTATCACATTCATACCAGATCAACATCATACAAACATAAAGTATTGTCTTGCATGAACAAGACGTATATGTTGTGCTCGTAGAGATATAATCTAATGTGAATAAGTTCCGTACCTCGCGTGAACAAGATCTAAATCTTGTGCAAATAAGAGTCGGAAGTTTCACACATGAGTTATCGTGTGAGAACCAGATCCATAACTTGTTTGTACTAAATATTATCTTGCATGCAACATTTATTTAATGGGAACAAGTTATCTTAATGTGTGCACAAGTTTGGGACAAAAAATATCATAAGATCCATATCTTGTATGCACAAGAATACATCTTGTATGCACAAGATAATAACTTTTGTGCTTTAAGTATGGATGTTGTCCATACAAGTTAAAACAAATATCATCCTTTGGGACTTTTGGATCGCTGTAAAACAAAGTCTGTACACAAAATTCTGCATCTAAAGACAAATTTAACCAAATCACCAACTCAGCAGCGAACATCGAGCTGCTCATCCAGTCACACTGACTCATGCAAACACACATGCGTGACAACACACACACACACACACACACACACACACAAACACGTTTGCAGCAGTGCATTGAACACCGAACAAAGACACAGATTGCAATGAATTACAAACACTTGTTGCACCGAGGAGGGAGGAGCTAACAGAGGTGCACCGATGACGTCACAGACCGGGACTCTAACAAGCTTTGATTTGGCACCGGCAAACACTTTGGGTGATAAAACGTCTGCAGTGGAGTGATGCAAAGTGCCGGCTCCCATCAAACCAGTCAGTTAGAGAGGAGTTACCATCGGAAGTGAGAGGATTCATCCTTCAAAATAAAAGTCGACAATGTCCTCGTCACATTTGTCAGACCAACGTTAAAAAGTGAGTTTTGTGTTGTTTTATAAATACAGTTACTGTGTGACTTTGTTTATTCTCAGTTATTTACATTAAAGCCACACAATGGAGTTCTTAAGTTTTGACACATTTAATCTCTGCGTTACTTAAATAAATGTTTATTTTGCACAAATGTTTTTATGTAAAGACAGACGGTTCAGAGAATGTACGGTCAGGAAAATTTGCCTCAAGATTTTGGAAAAGCTTTGAAAATATATTGGTAACAATTTTTTTTAATCATCGTATTTTGATGATGTTTAATTTCAGGTTGGTTCACACTACGTAAACAGGGTTTAATTTTGTAAGTAGATTATATTGCATTATTTAATAATTGGATATTAGTGTATTTTAACTTTGTATTATTATCTGTGTATTGTTTAAAAACTACAACACATCATTTTGAACATTAGCTATATTCTTAATTTAACATTTAATGATGGATGCTAACTAAACTAAGCTACTAACTAAACATTTGTCTTTTTTATCAGGATTATACAACCCTTAGAATAAAAATATATAAAATATATCTCTGCGCTACAACATGACAGAATCACAGACATAAACACTAAGCTTACACTGTGCCTTTAAGGCCAAAAACAATATCTTTAAAAAATACATAAGCGAACGTCACAGCACTTGACGAAGTCAAACCACCTCGAACGCCTTTGATCGAAATATTTATGGAATAATAAAAGTAAGATCTGTGTCCGAACAGCGGAAGGACGTGAAGGAGGAAAGGAGGCGAGTGAAAACAAGGGAGGAAAGAGGAGAGACGAGCTCACCTTGACATCAGCCTTCTTGTTGAGGAGACTCTTGGCTGCTGCAGAGAAGCAGAAGGACACACCCTCAGATGGGAGAGTACACATCATACACCTTCAGACGACCAGCGCTCTCTGAATCTGCTCCCTCAGACAGATGAATGCCGATGCATGCTTTAAAAATTCACCTCTCGGAAAAAGTGAACATGCAAACCACAAACAAAGAGTGACGACGCTTTCCCCTCCACGTGTCCTCCGCTTCTCCACCCTTAAGGGAAGAGGAAACACCGGACACAACTCATCCCTCCCTCTAAAAAAAGAAAACCCTCCCTCCGTCCTGTGAAAAGACATTTAAAAAACCCCAACGAATAAACACACATTAAAAAAAAAAAATCTCCAACTGGCACCTCCTAACTCTCATCCACTGCCCAAAGCATTAGATAAGCAGAGGGCATCATGAGGAGGGAGGAGAAAAAAAAGTCAAACTAATTCTCCATATAATCCAAATACACTCACAGACAGATGCACGCACAGCCTCAGATAGATGGAGGGGGGGGGGGGGGGGGGATTAGGAGTGAAAGCTTGCTGGGAAGTGGAATGGAGATGCAGGTATGTGATAATGGGTTTGTTAATCTCAAAGAGCCGGCTGGATTAGTTGGAATCACCACAGAGTTCATGGATGTGAAAGAAATATAAAAACACTGAGAGCACAAATAAAACACGTGAGTTCTGTTGCATGAATGCTGTTCATTGACGACGGCGGAGGAAGAAACTGCACAAAAAAACATCCTGAACTTGAAAAACTACGCATCCCGACAACCGCATGCGATTTGTGTTGCACAACAGAGAAGCCCCCGACCCGTGACGAGCAGCAGATATCTGAACTGTAATGCTGTCGGCTCCAGATGAGAGAGGAGAGGCTGCTTACCTTGGCAAACATTCGAGAGGCATTAGCAGAGGGGAGGGGGGGAGAAAAAAAAAAAAAAAGATTTAGGAGGAGAGATTAAAACGAGCTGAGGGACGGTGGAGGAGCGTATGATGTTGTGACTCTGGGGGGATTTCCATTTAATCACGTCCGCCACAAGTTGAGTGAGAGGGAAGGATGTGAGGTTTTAGGAGAGGTCAGAGGTGTAAAAAAACAAAACAACTGAGAAGATGTTAAAATGTACGGAGGAGTCTGAGGAGGAGGACTGACATGAGATGACTGACATGACATTAAAATGTTAAAATGTCAAGACTAAAAGGCAAAATGTAAAGAATAGAATCGAAATGTTGAAAATAAGCTTGAACTTTCAGTATTAGTGCTGGAAGTAAGAACAAATAAATGAGAGAAGGAAGATTTTTATATTTATTATGTTGAGAATAAAGTTGAAATGTTGAGAATAAAGTTGAAATGTTGAGAATAAAGACAAAATTTGGGGAATAAAAACAGACTGTTTATAAATCAAACTGTTCGCTTCAGCGCTAATTCTGAAGTTCTGACTTTATTCTCAACATTTTCACTTTTTTCTTGAAATGCTAAATATCTTCCTCCTCTTTTTTTTTCCCCTAACAGTTTAATGCTCTTCTGTAACGGCTCAGATGAGTTCACCTTGCTCCACAATGCCGGAGGTAGTTCCAGCCACAGAGCTGACGGAGGCCGGTGCTGTAGTCTGTCGACCCACTGAAACACAGAGAGAGGAAGGCAGAGCGAGACGGTGAGGAAGAGGAGGAGGATGGAGGAGGAGTGGTTATATGTGGGTGGTGCTGTTTTTAAAGCAGCGATATCATATATGTATCTAATTGTCTGCAATTCACATGGTTCCTACCAAAGAAGTAAATCTTTAAAAACACACTGGTCATCAAACAATCAGGAGAAAATAGTGCATTCGTTAGGGACTATTTTCAGTGGCGGATTAATCCACATTTGGTGCTATAGTGAGTATTTGTAGTTGCTGCCACCTCAAATTGTTGTAATACACACTTGTATGCAGATGACACTGTTGTATTTGCCACTTTCTTCTTCTGAAACATTTCACATCTTTCTCTTAAAACACACGCTAGTTTTACATTTTTACAAAACTAAATGTATTACAATAATGCATCATGATCTATTATTTATATTTTGTATTTGTAATAATATGTGAAAAGTAACTAGAGCTGTCAAATAAATGTAGTGCAGAAAAAGTTTCCCCTTTGAGATGTAGTGGAGTAGAAGTAGAAAGTAGCATAACATTAAAATAATTAAGTAAAGTACAACCTGAAAATAGTACTTAAGTATAGTACTATCTACTAATGACAAGTTTATATTTAAACTGTGAAATGTTACGGTACATTTCTTGATCATAATTCTTCAGAAACCAAATTTGTTGGATGAGAAGAAAAGATGTGTGTTTATGTTCAAAAGTAAATATGAAGCTGTCTGGGAAACATAAACTTAAAAAGTAACCAAAACTAAAAATTTTCTCCCGACTTTGCAGACTGTATAGAGAGAAGTATTAATGAAAAGTAGCGTTGCCCTTTCAGTTAGCCTGTGAATCGCTTATGCTAACTGCTAACACTAATGCTAATCGCTATTATACACACATCCCAGTCTTCCATGTAAACACAAATTCACAAAGTTAATAAGAGTTTATACATGTCACTATACAGCACTGTTACCTAATCATAATCATAACAATAATCAGCATGCTAGCGATCAGTGCAAAGCTAAAAAGCAATAGCGCTAGCAATTAGCATAGGCTAATTGAAAGGGTAACGGTAAGTTAGAGACGGTAACGCTGACCAAGTCCAGCAGTTGTTGTGGTGCTTTGTAATGGTCTGTAACTGTAGCATTAAAGTATGGTGGAATTGGCAAGCTAGCTAATTAGCTAACTAGCCAGCCGCAAAATGAGTCAAATTTAATAACTGAACGGCCTTGTCACAGCGTAGGAAAGCACATTGGTATCGCCACATAGATTCACTGTATTTTGTAATGTTTTGCTAAATTAATTTTGACTCCATGAAAAATAGAGAAAGAGCTTTTGTTGTGTTGTGATTGAAATGCTACACTGTTTACAAAAAAATGACGTCCATGCATTTCATTTTTTTGTATTTCCAGGGTAGAGGCTCTTCAGACGAAACTCTGGGGCTTAGTTACTCTTCAAACATTTTAAATCCTCTGGAGCATTAATATGCTCATTCTATACCATCACCATCTGACCATTACATATTCATATTGCTTGCATATAAGCAAAGTTGTAGTACTATAAATAACATCCAGGTCATGCAATCGGATACCAGTGGAGCGGTTTCCATCCTGTAATTACACACGGGGGGGTTTTGAAGGTTGATGCTAATATTTCTTTATTGTAAATAAAGCATTTTGTTTGAAGCCCGGTGGAACAACAAGATGTATTCCTCCACAGCAGCAGGAAACTCAACACATGAGTCTTCTCTCATAACAGAGCCGAGATGTGGTTACGCGTGACATTGAATATGATAAGTTGTTTACAGAGAAATTGTTTTATTACTTTATGATGGATCAGATGTCACCAACACAAAAGAGGCTCAAAGACGCCTGAGTTAAGAATCGAAGACAAACAAGTTATATTGTGGCACAAAATAATAAATAAATAAAACACCAGCAAATATGTGCGCTGCGTTTCCTGCTCACTGTAACGCCGCCGCCCATCAACCTTCTGCGTGTGTTTGTGTATGTGTGAAGAGACGGAAGAAGACAGATGGCTCGTCATCCCGTCCTTCAGAGTCTGCACTCACCAGAGAAGTTCCTGGAGACGAGCATGGTGGTCAAAATGGCACCCTGGGGGATGGGGACAAGGGTGAGCCTCTTTTTAGATATTCACGCTTAAAGTCACAACCTGCTGATCTGAAACATTTCTGAATTTAACGTCGTCAGATTTACATAAAGGAGATAAAAACGAGCAGAGAGAGATAAATGTGCGTCTAACATCCCTGTGATAAATGCTGTGGTGACAGTACTACAAGTACTTCAGTAAAAGTACTAACACCACAGTGAAGAAATACTCTGTAATAGTCCTGCATTAGTTAAGTAAAAGTACAAAAGTATCAACATCCAAAATATGCTGATATCGATGCTTTTCGGTGTCTAAAACACGTTTTGCCAAACTCCATCTAATGTAGTAATACACACACTATATACAAGTACTTTGTACAACTACACTTACAAAATACATCAGTGAGTGATGACAGGAAACACTCCTCTTCCTCGCTGTTATAACATTTATAACTTATTCTCTCTCTATCGAGAAATACAAATTTAATTTAAAAATGTAAAAATGTTAAAAAATTAAAATTAAAATTAAAATTTCATAAAATTAAATTAAATTAAAATTAAAAAAAACAATATATATATATATATATATATATATATATATATATATATATACTTACAATTATTATAGTAACACATTTTATTTAGGAGGCGTTTTTTAACTATTTAAAACCTACATCACAGGAAAAGACAATTAAACAATTTCGACAAACAAGTAAATGACAGTCAAAGTTTCATTAATCAGATGATCACAAGATGACAAGATCTCTCTCTCTCTCTCTCTCTCTCTCTCTCTCTCTCTCTCTCTCTCTCTCTCTCTCTCTCTCTCTCTCTGAGGCGCCAAATATCACACGAGCATCGAGGCTCTTTCTGCAAATGTGATGTCCTATCTGAATAAAACATTAATGTCAAAGTCACCTCAGAAGGACAAACAGATGAAGCCTGTGATGTTATACACCTCATGACTGACAGGGGCTTTAAATAGATATATAAGAAGGGAGGGGGGGGGGGGGGGGGATCTTCACAAAATTGGAGTCAAGATGCAGAAACATCTTTTTTTCTTGTTGCAAGTTCACACCTTGAGTTTCCTCCTGGCGTTAAACTTCTTCAGGCACTCGACCGTCTCCTGTCTGTGCATCATGGAGGCCACCGTGGAGCGTTGCTGCGGGGAGACGAGAGGGGAGGGGGGGAAAGAAAGACATGCTGAAAATGAATTTTAGAAAAGCATTAGAAGAGCAGCTCTCTCTGACGCCGACAGGTTTATGTGGGCAGGAGCTGTCGCAGATAATCTGTTGATTCTGAGGCTTCTGAGGCGACGGCATTTTTGGCAAAAAAAATCCCCAAACATTCAGCTCGGCTTCACCGTGTCGTGACAATCATCGCTCTTACACACACACACACACACACACACACACATATATATATATATATATGCATATGAGTGTGTTTTATGACTTCTTATAGGATGATGAGACATTTTTCTCTGCATGATGCTGACTGGAAACATTTCAAAACAACCCTGGTTATAAGATAAATGTCTGAATAGGTGTTTAAAAATAAAACGTCCTTTCTTCTCTTTTCTTCTCACTTTTATAAACAAACTATTCCAGATGAACTCCTTCACTTTAACTGCACATATCTTACAGCATGGTGGGACGGTCATCCCTCACTTTATTTAGGTTACAACCATAAGACTGTTTATAAGAGGTGGACGAAGTCGTCGTGACGTCACTCATTGGTTTGTGGATGTTTTGAAGCCTCGATGTCGGCGTCATGTTGGTTTTTGCAACCACTGAAAATATCTGGACTGAGGAGGAGTGACGTAGAGACGCCGCACACGTCTCTGACCTGTCAATCACTGTGTAGCCACGCCCCTAAAGCATACCCTGCTTTATGGTCTGTTTGACTCTATATGGACCATAACTTACTAAATGAACATCATGCTGTATTGAAGAAGACTTGAAACTAGAGATTGAGACCATAAACTCATGTTTACAATGTTTACTGAGGTAATAAATCAAGAGAGAAGTAGAGTCATTTTCAAATCTCCTACTAACTTAAGCTGGAAGTTTGTATTTTTGCAAAGCAGTCGTAACCTTAAGGTGGCATGAATGGCTTCAGTTTAAAGTGCATCCAGTCAGAAACAAGCTTGTTCCACTTCAGTATTTTGGTGCTGGAACGACCTGCAGGCCAAGCTTCACCTTGAGACCCTTGAAATGTCTTTTAAATAACTTCTTAAAGAAACATTTTACAAACTGGCTTTTATGTGATGTCGTCTTTTTACTGCTTTATTTTGATATTATTAAAATTATATTATTACTTATAGCACTAACTGTTTTTCTTGTTTCTGCACTGTACTTTGGCTCTGAGTTATGCTCTGCTTCATGTTCTTAGATGCTTGTTTGGAAAAGGAGATGTACTTATGACTTCTGGTGACTAGTACTTCTCTTGAATACCAATGTTGATGCACTTATTGTAAGTCGCTTTGGATAAAAGCGTCTGCTAAATGACTGTAATGTAATGTAATATTATTCTACTAAATGATTTGTTTAATTTATTTTCATCAGAGTTTCCTGTGTGTTTTAGTGAGCTGGGATTCCTGATATTTCTGCACACACACACACACACACACACACACACACACACACACACACGAGTGCTGATCCCTGCGATCGGTTGCTCTTTTGCCCTCCTGTGTGGAACAAATCGTCCCAAGATAAGCTGACCCAGAATCTGCATGTATAACGGAGATCGCATGTTCGGAAACAGATGGTGCAGATATTTGGCAGCTTTGAACAGATGTTCACAAAGTTGCTGTTGGAGGATTTACAAATTGACATTTAGAGTGTCACATGGAGGAGAATCCTGTTGAACTTGATGTTGAATTAGTTTCATTATTGAACACTAAATATTGATTTAGGAGGTTTAAACTCAGACTAACCTTCTGGTTCTACTGTGAAGTCTGAAGAAAAGCTTTGCTAAAGTCAACTCCAGCTGGTTCTGGGATGCTTTTATTGTGAAACAGGAAGTTGTTCATAGAGCTTGGCGATACGGCAAAAATCATCCATCATGTAAAGATAATTTAATATTTCAATAATGATATGTATATAACGATGTTGCATGTTTCCTTGTATATGAATAAATATATAGTCTATATGAAATAACCACATGGTAAAACCTGTTTTAGTGTACTTTGTGCAATATATATATATATATATATATATATATATATATATGTGTGTGTGTGTGTGTGTGTGTGTGTGTGTGTGTGTGTGTACTTACGCAGACCCATGGGTGCTTCAGAGCCTCCTGGGCTGTGATTCTCTTTGCTGGGTTGATAGTCAACATCTGGTTGATCAGATTTTTAGCCTCTGGAGTCACCGTGTCCCACTCTGGGGAAGGAAACTAAAGACACACACATGCATGTTCATATATATAAGGATTTATTTAATATTAACGAAATGAGCAATAGATTTAAAGTGAGAAAAAAGGCGAGAGGAGTGACGGCTCACATCATACGCTCCGGCTTTGATCTGCTGGTAGAGTTTGTGCTGGTCCTCGTCCCAGAACGGAGGGTATCCAACCAAAAGGATGTAGAGGATCACACCTACGCAGAAAAAAAAATCACACACAGCCTTTGTCTGAGTGGCGAGAAGGAGAGTGAGGAGGAGGCGGAGGCGGTGGCGATGAGAAACGCTTAGAAAGAAAAAGAAAGAGCTCACCGCATGCCCAGATGTCGACGGGTTTGCCGTACGCCTCCTTCCTCAGCACCTCTGGGGACAAGTAGCCGGGAGTCCCTGCAAAGCCTGCACACACACACACACACACACCTAATAAGTAAATAAGTGAGTTTTAAGTACGTTTTTACATGCATTTCCCAAAAAAAAACACTTGAGGAAGTCAGGTAACGTTATAGAGAGACAAAGGCCCGTAAATGGTTTTAAGTGTATCACATATGTTATTTTTATGTACAGTTGTGGGTATTTATTTTACATTTTTACTCTCTGATTTTAACGTCGTCCAGGCTCTGTGCGAGAGGTAATAATCTATATACTAGCGTCAATAACAAAGTGCAAAAAAATGTTGAATGAATAAATCAGTGTAATATGATCTCTGCTTGCTTTCCTCTGATTTTGTTTTTATGTTCCATCTTTAATTTTCAAAGTTCTAAATTGTCCATTAGTGGACTTAAATATGTGTTAGTGATGAATCATATCCGAAATACAAGTAAAAAAAGAGTCCAAAATCTCAATTTATTTGATAGGGAATTGGTGACTGAAGGTTGATACCTTTTTTAGTTTCATGTTGGAGATTTGTGAGGCAGCAAATTTAGACTTCTGCACTGAGTGCATTATGAAAATGAATGAAGCTGAATGTTAAGTCAAAAGCTTTTAGCTGCAGACTCTCTCTAATACATCTTCATCTTGGCTCTGCATCAAAGAAATTATAAGAAAGTCGTTTCATGCACTTGGTTTCGATGTGGCTGAAGTTGCTGCTGAGCGATTCCTAAAACCATTAGTCATCATCCTTGTTAGCTTCCTGAATAGAACAATAAAACACAATAGAATTTAAAAAAAGAAAAGAAATAGAAACTGTAAACACAAAGATCAAGAAGAAGCATCCTGTCAGTCAGATGAGATGAGTCTAATATTAGAGGAAGAGAGGAGCCTTCTTGTTTTTGGATTCGAGGGCATGCTGACAAAACAGGATAAAATGACAGTATGGATGAACAAACAGTCTTCTTCTGCACATCCGAGCTGTCAGGCTCTTCATCACCGAGAGGAGGAAGAGGAGGATGGAGACAGACTGCTGCACGTTACTGCTTGTGGTCATTTTGCATCTCTTTGTAGTTGTTTTGCGTCTCTTTGTAGTCATTACATCTCTTTGTAGTTGTTTTGTGTCTCTTTGTAGTTGTTTTGCGTCTCTTTGTAGTCACTACATCTCTGTAGTTGTTTTGTGTCTCTTTGTAGTTGTTTTGCGTCTCTTTGTATTTGTTTTGTGTCTCTTTGTAGTCATTACATCTCTTTGTAGTTGTTTTACATTACAGTCATTTACATTACAGTCATTTAGCAGACGCTTTTATCCAAAGCGACTTACAATTCAGTATCTATCTACACACCGTAGACGCAGCTACGGGAGCAATTTTGGGGTTAAGTGTCTTGCTCAAGGACACATTAACATGAGAATAGCAGGAGCTGGGAATCAAACCACCAACCCTCTGATTGAAAGGCAGCCCTGCTCTCCACTTAGCCACGGTCACCCCTGTTTTGCGTCTCTTTGTAGTCATTACATCTCTCTGTAGTTGTTTTGCGTCTCTTTGTAGTCATTACATCTCTCTGTAGTTGTTTTGCGTCTCTTTGTAGTCATTACATCTCTCTGTAGTTGTTTTGCGTCTCTTTGTAGTCATTACATCTCTTTGTGGTTGTTTTGTGTCTCTTTTTAGATATTTTGTGTCTATTTGTAGTAGCTTTTTGCAGAATTTTGGTAATTTTGAGTCTCTTTGTCTGCGTCCGTTTGGAATGAAAGACATATTTTATGTTTACTAAGTGACTAAATCCTGTATGTGTGTGTGTGTGTGTGTGTGTGTGTGTGTGTGTGTGTGTGTGGGTGTAACATACCAAACCAAGCCTGCTGTTCTCCTTGGACCTCGATAGCCAGACCAAAGTCAGCCAGCTTCACAGCAGCGTTCTTACACTTGCTGGCAAGCAGCAGGTTCTCTGGCTGCGCGTACAACAACACAAACACAGTGACGTCAGATACATTTCCTCAACACATCATCATAGAACTGTTTATAAAGAAACAAGTTTACTTTGTTTGTATTTTGTGGATTAGGTGGAGGAAGTTCTACAAACTGTTTCAGAACTCACATTAAAGCTCTTATTCTTGGACTGTACATCATCAATAGTTCCATTAATTATTCAGTGTGATAAATCAATGCCAAATAAACAACTTATTATACTTATTTAATATTTTACTATGAAGTAATACTAATACATAGCTGTTATTTTTAATTCCTCCCACAACGAAGCAAGACTGAGAGAGACTCAAAACTCTCTTTGTGGTTGTTTTGTGTCTCTTTGTAGTAATTTTGTGTTTCTTTGTCATCACTTTGCATCTCTTTGCAGTCCGTTTTGAGAGTCTTAGCAGTCATTTTGCGTCTCTTTGTGGTCATTTTGAGTGTATTTTGTTGTAGTTTCACATCTCCTAGTGGATCTTTAATCTTTTTGAGGTTGTTGGACTGAATTTCCAACAAGAAAAAATCAACAGTCATCATACAGAAGTTCTGTTTGAGGAGCACTAGGCCTTTACCCTTCAGGTCTGTTCAGTAATCCATCCATGATGCTAATAAGTAAACTATCTATCACCTTCTCACTCTGGTGGGAGGGCCACTCAGATTTCTGATTTAAACTTCAAATAAGTTTAAAAGGAAAACAGGAAAGAAAGTTTGTCAGACCACTGGAATGCAACCAGTTAAACCCAGATTGGAGGACTAAGAACAGCTTTGGATGCAGCACACACATTTAAAGCAACACTATATTCTAAAACACAGACACACACACAAACACAAAGACACACACTCATAGGCTGAGACAGACAGATGGGACATCCATTTGTTTACTTGAGGAAGACCAAACACAGCTTGTCTTTGTGCAGCAGTCGTGTCTTTCCTGCTCAGACGCTGATGTAATAGCAATCTGACAAACATCCACAGAGTCCACAACAAACACGGAGACAGCTCCTTGTTTTATAACCAGTTAGCACCAATACTGACGGACTTGTGCCAACAATCACTCCGTCACAGAAAAACAGCTGGATGTTGTGCTCCAGCTGCAGGACAGACATGATGTCACCCTCTGCTGGCTGATTGAAAAATTCAATTAGAGGACGCTTGACTTCTCAACAGGAGGTTGAAAACTACTTATGCAATAAAACCACGTAATGGGCTGTACATGTAACTCCAGGAAGAAGAGACTTGTTTAGTTTCTTGCTGAGAGTTAGACAACTAAATTGATACCGTTTTTATGTCGTAAATATGAAGCTGCAGCTAGCGGGCCATCAGGGTAGCTTAGCTTAGCATAAAGACTGGAAACAGGGAAACAGCTAGCATGGCTAAGAAATGTTGGTTAATTTATGTTCCCTTCAGGATGAATTGTAATAACTTTGGTAATCATCTGACTTTCTATCCAGCGCCATTTATCAGGTCAACATTTTAAAGTGTCCTATATTTTGATTTCTGACCAAATATCTGCAGAACGACAGTAACGTTTACCGCTAATTAGCTAAATGTAGCATGCTAACACGCTAAACTAAGATGGTGAACATGGTAAACATTATGCCTGCTAAACAAAATGTCTGCATTGTCATTGTGAGCATGTTAGCATCAATTTTATTTTTAATTTGTTAATTTTTGTGGGAGGCTGTAGACTCCTGTTTAGATATGTAGACGATCTGTTTTGTTTTGTTCTTTGTATTTATAGCTCATTGTAAAAAGAATTGTTGAGAAATATATCACAGTAGATACAAAGAGGATTATTATTATGATTATTATTAATAATATGGGTTGTTAAACATACGTTTAGCTTGCTTTTCTATAAATTCTCCTCTACCTTTTCAGTAATATAGTTTTTCATCATCATTTAAATGTAAATCTTGGGCCGCAATGTACAATTATTTTCATTATTGACTAATCTGCGGATTTTTATATTCATTAATCAAAATCAGTGGTCAACAGAAAATCTACATTTTTTCTAAATCTAAAAATTTGCCTTCCCTTGAAATTACATAAGAACGGACTGTCGGACTGTCAGAATAGATGCAGAATCATTTTCAATCCGCTAACTGGTTCCTTAATTCATCGTCGCAGCTCTAATCTCGCCATTGAATAAACTTAACTTGAGTTTACATGTAGTTTAGAGAGATTAGTGTGAAGAATGAACGGGTCCTGTGAGGTGTGAGTTGACATTTTGCCTCCTTGTTATTGAGGCTCAGGTTGTTTTACATCTGAAGAGCCAAAGAGTTACAAGAAAAAAGGAGGTCATTTTGCTCATTTCTTTTCCTTCCAACAGCACAAAGAGATGGAGGATTTATTTAATCGGGGAATAAAATAATTCCCTGCAGTAAAAACAATATTCCTTTTTTGTTGTTTCCTTTATAAATGTACGCTAACATGACAAATATCGACCCCGGTTATTATAGGTTTCATCTTCCTCTTGGCTTTCAGAACAGAAGATAACTTACTTTTAGCTTTCAGCCATGTTTCATGAACAACTAACAAGAAAACAACAGCTCAGTGTCTTTTCCTTTACATTACTTTAAAAACCTCCACGGGGGAAATCATCACACCCTTTCCTGTACGTCCTCCTCTGAGAGGAAACCTTTAATTCACTTCTGTAGGATGAAGTCAGTGTTGAGTTCCCCGAAGAGTCAAACGGCAATAACATCATGTGAGCCGAGGCTGCATGTTTCATAAAGATTCATATATATGATATAAACGTTACATCCGTAAAACAACAATCACAGTGTCGTTTTGCATCTTTAAAACATGTTGAGAACATTTTATTTCGCCCCCATTTAAAGTTTAAAGCCAAAGTAAAAATATTAGTAAGATCTTGTAAGTAAAACCTTAAACTCATATGTGGACACTGAAAAACATTTCAAACAAATATTTACTGTGTGTTATAAAGTATGTATTACTTATTGTTTATTAAGTGAGTCTGCAGATGTACAAATCCTTTGGTAGGGTTAGAATTGTTTAAGTCAATTTTGTCCAAACACAGCTTGTATGTTCTTAATAAAGTAATTTGTTTATTTAGCTGCTGGGAAAGTCTGAAACCCATAAAACCTAACTTCATATTTATATTTATTAAGATTTTATCTATTTATCAGAACTGTATAAAGCCTATAACTCAATGAACTTCCAGAGTAACTGGGCTGAAAAGACGTGTTTTCTCGAGCAGGTTGCACCTGTAACCACACCCAACAGTGATGTCACAGCGTACTGACACACCCCGAAGTACACTTCTACATCACTGCAGCCAGATTATAGCTTTAACCATTAAAGGTAAGCGAAAAAGGTGCTCTTTTTAAAAAAAAAAACGTAAATGCATGCTCAGACATTAGTTTAATGCAACACAAGAAGGCACAGACTCATGCATGTATCAATAGATGAGACGCACAGACATGCGCGGACATGCTATAGGTTTAAATACAGCACTTACCAGCGTTCACTATGTGGTACACATCCCTCCCAACACACACACACACACACACACACACACACACACACACACACACACACACACAGACACACTGCAGGTGACTCACCTTGAGGTCTCTGTGTACCACCCCCATCTGATGGCAGTGGAGCACGGCCTCCAGGATCTGCTGGATGCAATGACTGCACTCAAACAGCAGGGAGGAGGGTGGGGGGTGTGGGGGGGGGGGCGCAGGTTAGTCTGATGCACATTCACCCCCCCTCAACTGTCACATCCATGCATGAGTATTCTCTCTGCACACTCACACCAAACTCACTATAATAAAAAATAAAAAAAGTGCTAAGAGTGAACTAACAGAAGAACACCACGTGTGCAGTTTGCTATTTTCTGTTTTTGTCGGATCAGTCAGGCCGTGCGTGGGAGCGTTGCAGCTCTGTGTGGGAGACGCTGTGTCTAACCTGCACTTCATTTTTCCTGTGTAATATATTCAGGAGCACTGCTTTTGACGAAAAGCTTGCAGGATATTCGAGCATCTGAAGTAGACGCTGCTGTTACTCCACTGAACTCTGCTCTCTCTCTCTCTCTTTCATGCTTACTCACTCCCCATCTCTCTCTCTCTCTCTCTCTCTCTCTCTCTCTCTCTCTTTTTCTGTCTGCTGGGGCCCACAGGAAATCACACTTCTAGTTCAGACCGTCTAAAATAGTGCAACAAGAGTCCCAAAAGCACAAAAAAACAAAGAGTCAGACTGACAGACAGCAAGCACAGGCATTTTTTTTTTCTTTTTTAAATCACAGGCACAAAATTAAAACAGTACAACAACAAGCATGTACCCTTGGACATGAGGGTGCAGGGTAATGCAACACAATGACACACACACACACACACACACACACACACACACACACCTTGAGGTCCCTGTGCACTATTTCATGTTGGTGGGTGTAAGACACACTGTCTAGAATCTGATGGATACAGTGACTGTGGAGACAAAACGACAGGGTGAGGGAGCAGATAAACGAGGGAACACAGGAAGGAAAGGAAACATAAAAGACGGGTAATACATCAATAGAAGGAACATCTGACAGGAGGAACAGAAGATTATATGCTCGGTTCACCGAGATGACAAAAAAACATATTTCCTGACTTATCTCTAACTTGTCATGAAGATAGTGTGGTTTTTATTTTTCCAGTTTTTGAGATATTTGTCTCTGAATTTTCTGCCACCACCCCTGATACAATGGAGGTGAATGGAGGTTAACTCAAGGCTTCAAAGCATCAGTCCACAAACCAACGAGTGACGTCATGGTGTCTACGTCCACTTCTTATATACAGTCTATGTTGCACTAAACACAAAGTACAGCTGAGGCTGATGGGAATGTCAGTTTCATAATTGTCATTTTTTACTAATTAAATAGTCAGAGGATCACCAGAGTTGTGACAATTCATCCTAAGGGACCCTGAATGATAAACCACATTTCATGGTAATCCATCAAATAGTTGGTGAGACATTTCTCTCCAAACTAAATCTGTATACATCATGGTGGTGCTTGAGGAAAAGTCAGGAGGTCGCCAAAGTCAGTAGGATTCATCCTCTGGGGAACACGAATGTCTGTACAAACTTGAATGGCAATCAATCTGATAGATGTTGAGATAATTTAGTCTGGACCGGTCAACTGACATTCAATCCCCTAAAGCTAATGCTGCTAGCATGCCTACAAATTGTGGATTATCCACATCACCATCAGCAGTTTTCACCTGCTTGACACGAAATAAATAGTCTCTGGGGATTAACCAGAATAATGGGGACATTAATGTGGAAAGACACCTTGCTGCCAATGTTAAGATATGCTGCCATTTACTCCTCCATTGCATCGGGACTGAAGCACACATCTGAGAGACAAGTCTCAAAACCTGGACGCATAAATCCAAAACTCTCCACATGGCTGGATATGAGAAAAATATGTTCGTTTGTCATTTGGGTGAGCAGCCTCTTTAACGGGGTGGAGAGAGGAGGGGAAAGATCGAAGGATTCTGTGTGCAGATGGAGTACAGAGAGGTAACTGTCAGTGAGATACTGTTGGACAGTAATCAAGCCATGCTAATCACACACCCACGCACAAACACATTGAGTGACACACACACACACACACACACACACACACACACACATAATTTATGCAAAGAAACAAGAGAGAATGAAGGCAGATGAGAGGGGAGAAAAGAAAAGTAGAGCTAAAAGAACACAGAGGAAAAAACATAGATACTTGACACATTGAGACAGTTATAAGGGCTCTTATGTACCACCATCGTTGTTGCATATGTGCCCTTCATTCAAATTGGACATTTAGTATGGAAGCACTGGTGTGAGTACAAACAGCAGTCCTGTTGCCAGTGTAGAAATTCACCAAACATCAATGTTGTTTCTAAAATCAGCTTCAATTCACTTAAATGAATCCCTAAATCCTCTCCAGATTAGCATTTTTACAATTTTAATTGATTACACACACATTTATTAGAGTGTTAAACCTGAAAATCACTCATGTCGGTGGATTTGGTATAACCTGTGTGTCACAAAAATTATGTATTTTTACCATGAATTATCACAAATAAAAGAAATAGCTGTGTTCCAATACTAAATACTACTTCTAAACAGATCATGAGTATGTAGTAGTGCTTTCCCTCCGGTAAAGTGGCACATACAAGATGTACGTATACTAAATAGATTGAAGACGGATATGCCTCAGTGAACTTAGAAATACCGTAAACATTGTTTTGTTGCCATTTTAAAATAAGCGTGTGTACAAGTATACTGAAGATTATCAATGACCACATATAAAGAAGAGCCAAGGTGTATGAAATGGTATCATCTGCATATAAATGTATGTGAAATGGCAGAGAAAATAATATTTCTGTAGTGAATTGAAGAGGACCAATGATAGAGCCTTGTGGGACACCACAAGAAACTACTGCTTGAGTTCTACCAGACAGATGAAAACTATAAATTAAACTATTTCACAGTTTGATGGACTGTTAGTATACAAAGGATTAAGACAGTATGGTGTGTAAGAAAGGCATGATTTAATCTAATACTTATCACACTGTTACTGTGTGTCTACAGCTGGTTTACTGAATGATGCAAATGATGGATAAACATGTTTGACGTGTGTTTAACTGACACCAAAACAAATTGAAATGTTATCAGCCGACTGAATGGGCGTTATCGGTGGTTATCACAACCATTTTAATGCTTCAGATGGACCAAACTGCACCTACCGAAATGTATCGTTTTCTAAGGAAACTAAACAACTTCAGGTTTAGGCAAAGTCTGCTTTTAGTTTCACACGGGACACGAACAGCAGTCTCCTGGGTGATAGTCCTGAGTTTGTTTAACCCGTCCATCAACCGCATTGTCGCTGTTTATACTACGTCACCTGACTTCCTCCTTTGCTCCCGTCATAATTACGATGGTCACTGGAGGTGGGTGTGGTCTTCTTGTATTTGTATCTGAGATCAATCATGTGACTGAATGATAAAGGTCTCCTGAACCTACCAGTAGAGGCTGATAACGGCCATTCAATCGGCTGATAACATTCAAAGCGGGTGCGAATGGACACATTTGGAGATAACTAGCTATCAAGCAGCTAACAAAAACCCTGCCCTACCGCCTCTGCACTTTTACCTATAATACTTTTATCTACATCTTATGTATTTATAAATATCATGTTCTCATAATACATTGTGCACTGGACTTTTCCTGGTGTGGCAAATCATGATTTGAGAAATGAAAATAGAACAAAACAGTGATATTTGTGCTTTTTTAACAAAGTGTTCATTTGCAAAAACAGATGAATGCCATTCTTAAAATGAATAAACCCACAGTTTGATTGATATCCCCAAACAGAGATATCTGTTTTTGTAAATTAATCCTTCAAGTGAATACTTTAAATGAATTATATTATTCTGCTTTAGATTAATTTGATTTTGCATTTCACTGATCTCAGTGTGCTGACTCACAAAAACTAAATGTGCTTCAATTTGAAGTGTCCTGGTTATCACACATGCTCCAAAGCTTTTATGTTGATCGAATTAGAGAATTTAAAAATATGATTTAAAGCCTTGAATATGACCAAAAGTGGGACAAAGAGTGAGAGTTAAAGATATTAAAAAAGGATAAAAAAAAACAACAACTGGGAAATACAATCCTATTTTCCTCTTTTTTACTGCATCTCTAATTCTACCTCCTTTTAATATTTCCGTCCCCTTCGTTTCTTCTCTCTCTCGCCTCCACAGACCGCCTCCACAGTCAAATTGATTTAAGTCTCCCTCCTGAGGGGCGGGTTAGGCTACAGCGTGGGCGTGTGTTGCATTTTGTGCATGTGTACGTTTCCATCCGTCTCAACCTTGATTAGCAATTCAGTTCACAGGAAACGTGTGCAGAGGTTTTCATCCATCACAACTAGAGAAGCCTGCACAAAACTAAAAAAACCTTGTATGATTCTAAAATGGTCTAAAATGAGAGGAGCTGGAGGACTGTCAGGGCTGCTGGAGGACTGCAGAGGCTGGAGGACGGACACATGAAAAAGAAGAAGAAGAAGAATCAATGGGTGTTTACCTGGCATCTGCTTCACTGTAGTACTCTCTGGCCACAATGTCCTCAAACAGCTCTCCTCCTGTCACCCTGAGAACATGCAAAGATGGAGGTTTAAAGAAATAAAACGCCAGATTACATACATTCTTTCTCACACACACACACACACACACACACACACACACACACACACACACACACACACACACACACACACACAGGAGGGGGATGTCCTCATTAGGGGGAAACCCCGGCTGCAGGATTCACTCTGACTGAGTTGCCATGGAGACTGGCTCCAGTGCGGGGGAGTGCTGTGTGTGTGTGTGTGTGTGTGTGTGTGTGTGTGTGTGTGTGTATGTTTGCTAAAGTGGAAGCCGCAAGGATGGAGGGTTAGGGGAGGAGGAGGAGGGGAGGACTGTTATGTAACGGGGGGAACTGCCTTGGAAGCAGCGAGGAGGGGATGAAAACGAGGAGAAAAAGGAATGCGGATATAAAGAAGGAGACAAGGATTGAAGGAAAGGAGTGGAAAATGTAAGCACCAAGGGAGGAGGAGGAGGAGGATGGAGGGGGGGGGGCACAGTATGGTAGAGAAAGAGAAGAGAGGGAAGGATGGAAGGAAAGAGGAAACCACTCACAGGTCAAAGAGGAGGTAGTGGAAGCCTTCCTCTGAGATACTATCATGGAGACGAACTGCAGGAGAGCAGAGAGGAAGAGAGAAGCATCAACATAATCATCTTCATCTTCATCTTCATCGTCTGCTGTAATTATTCACACACTTCATTCATTTTTTCTTTGAGGACGGTGATATTCTGTACGTTTGTTCTGAATGCACCGATGAAATGATTCTACAACATATAGTATATATATATACATATATACATAGTATTCAGTAGAATACTTTACATTAGTGGTACACTGAACTGTTTATCTGCTTTTGATTTGTACAAAAGAAAAAGGTGAACGTTGTGACAACAACAAACATCATGTATGACAAAGAATTGCTCTTTTAAGTTGTTTTAAAATCTGAGACTGTTATTAAATTAAATTTGGGATTATTATTCTTATTCAATCATTTCTTTTATCCTCTCACTTATTCTACTCCTATTTAAATATGCTATGCTGTCTGTTCCTCTCTTTTACGTCTCTTTGTTCAAAGGTGCACAAAATAAACTTACAAACAAATATTTGGCATCTAAAAAATGATTGAATATTACATTTGACTAAACGATTATGAGAAATACATAACACATACAGACCTTTGGCGAGCGGTCACAAGTAGATGTTGCTTTGACCTGATGGTTAACTGTGTGTGTGTGTGTGTGTGTGTGTGTGTGTGTGTATATGTGGTTAGATGTCTCACCAATGTTGGAGTGTTTCAGCAATCTGCAGATTCTGGCTTCTCTCTCCAGTTTCTGATGATCTGGAACAATCACACAAGAGCATTTACTCAAAGACATGAACTGAGTCACAAAGAAAAACTCAGTTTAGTTCATGTTTGTTTAGAGGCAACTTTCCTCAAGGTGATCGACACACACACACACACACACACACACACACACACACACACACACAGATCAGCTTGAGGGCTACTTCTGTCCCAGATGCCCATTTAACCTCTCATTCCAGATAGAGGAGAGGAGGAAGAGGAGAAGGGGACAGGAAAGGAAACATGAAGAAATAAGAGGAGAGGAAATAAGGGGACAAGAGAGAAAAGGAGAAGAGACTAAACATGACAAGGAAAGTAGAAGAGGAGAGGAGTTGAGGTGTAAAGAGGAGACAAGATAAGACGAGAGGATTGGAGGAAACAAGAAGAGAGGAGAGGATACAAGAGGACAAGACAGGAGATAAGGGCACAAAGACAGGGAACATGTGGAGGAGAGGAAACATGGAAAGGAAAGAGGGGAAACAAAGGAGAAGAGGAGAGAAGAGAAGAGGAAGTTACAAAAGAGGAGAGGAGAGGAGAGGAGAAGGAAAGGAATCAAGACGAAGAAACAAAGAAGGAAAGTAAACCAGAGGAGAACTGAGGAGAGGAAAGAAGAGGAGAGGAAACAGGGAGAGGAGAGTAAACCATAGGAAAGAAAATGAGGAGAAGAGAGGAAGCATGAGGAAATGAGGTGAGGGTACAAGGACACTTGGAAACAAAGGGAGAGGCAAGGAGAGTAAAGGAAACGATAAGATGAGATGAGAAACTAAGGGGAGAAGTAAAGGAAAGGAGAGGAGAGAAGACAAGGATGAGAGGAGAGGAGATAAGGAGACCAGTAAACAAAAGGAGAGGAAACGTGAGATGAGGATTGTGGAGAGGAGAGGAGGGCAAGGGGGGAAACAAAAGAGGAAAAGAGGACAATAAACAAGAGGAAAGGAGGGGGGCGATAGGAAAGGAAATGAGGAGAACAGATGAAGCAGGAAAATGAGCTGAGAGGAGTAAGGAGAAGAGGGTAGAGGAAAACTGGAACACAGAGGAGGTGGAACAAGGAGACTTAGTAGAAGAGAAGCAGAGGAAACGAGGGTAGAAGAGAGGAGACAAGGATGAGAGGAGACGAGCTGGTTACTGAAGGTGGCATCACATTTGTGATCTTATTTCTCTGCTGTTATCACATCATTGTTTTCTATCATCATTGTTTCATTGTTTCTATTTTCAGATGATTTCTAGGACCTTTATTTATTATTTTTTACAGTATTTGATCCGCAATATAATGGGATAAAAACACAGAATGACATCACGTCTAAAAAACGCCACAAATAGCACTTTAACAAGACACCGTCTGCATATTCTGTCTCAACAATCTACAGCAGAAATCTGAGAGTTTCTGTCCTTATGAGAAATATAAATGTAGATTTCCATCGTGCGTTATGATGCTTTCGCCTCTCGGAGGAGGAACAGACGTGGAGGCGCTGAAATCAAACACTCGCTAAAATATGGCAATGTGAGCCTTCAGATCTGGGACACACACACACACATGAAAACCCCCATGATGCATCTCTGCTTCCTCATGACACACATACACACACACTCGTTATGTCACGTGTGAACGTCTTCCTCTCACCTCTGGCCGAGAGCTTTTTGGTGTTGATGATTTTGGCGGCGTACTCTTGGCCCGTGCAGAGCTTGACACAGCGGCGCACCACTGAAAAGGCCCCCCTGGGAAACAAAAGACAGGGGACAGGAAGAGGAGACGGGTCAGCTGCTGTAACAGCTGAGTCAGCAGCTTTCAGAACCTCCCTGATCGGCATGCCTGATGTGAACGAGTCGGGGAAGAAGTTCTCCCGTCTTATTTTGGAGATACTGCAAGTGAGAGTATTAGCATCAAAATGTACTAACTTAAAAGTACTCGATTAATATATTCTGTGTGTTCATCCCTTTAATGTTGCGGCCGGTAGAGGTGGAGCTCATTTTAATGACTTTATATACTACTGATAGCTTAATATGTAATAATACATCATTATTCCCAGTAACGTTTTGTCCGTCACCATCTTGTTTTTTGCAACCAGTGAACAGGAAGTGACCATATCTGGACTGAGGAGGAGTGACGTAGAGACGCCTTATACGTCTCTGGTAGAGACCTGTCAATCACTGTGTAGCTCCGCCCCTAAAGCATACCCTGCTTTATGGTCTGTTTGACTCTAAATGGACCATAATGTACTAAATGAACATCATGCTGTATTGAAGAAGACTTGAAACTAGAGATTGAGACCATAAACTCATGTTTACAATGTTTACTGAGGTAATAAATCAAGAGAGAAGTAGAGTCATTTTAGACTAGACTTCTATACAACCAGAGGAGTCGCCCCCTGATGGACACTAGAGAGAATGCAACTTTAACACAAGTGATGGAGGATCCATAATTTAAATTAATTAAAGTGACAGCGCAGACTAAAACCAACTGCTAATTCTAAGCGTCACAAAATGGTGAAATTATCGTACATTATGGAACTTTTTGTATTACTGATCGCACCTCGTACAGAGGGGAAATATTGTACGAATACGATAATCATCAAACATCTGGCAGCGCTGATGTAAAGTGTCACCCATGCAGCAGCGCCTCCCGCAGTCACAGTCATACTACAGGCTGCTTTTGCCACGACTTATAATAATCTCAATGAAGTTTCATCAAACGACAAGAGGAAAGCGTTTCCAGAAGTATTGTACCTTTCTTTTGTTTTTTAAGGGGCCACGTTTGCTCATCAAACCCAACGGAGACAAACAGAAATAACCACCTCTGTCATTTACTCGGAGCTAATTTTATCTCACCTCTGTGTTGTTACGCAATGAAACACACACTCAGAGCCCCTTCCCTCTCAGCAGCACTCCAACATGCATTCACATTATGAGGAAGCGGGACACTCGTTGACACGAAAAGGCTTCGACATGACAGGTGGGATCAGAAGGATATGGATCAGAGTGGAAACAAATCTAATCTATTAAATTCTATATCTTTATTAGCAATCGACAAAAAGACAATGTGTCATATATCTTAAAATAAACCTATTAGACGTTAACAATATAGTTAA
Organism: Cebidichthys violaceus; assembly: GCF_023349555.1. NCBI lineage: Eukaryota > Metazoa > Chordata > Actinopteri > Perciformes > Stichaeidae > Cebidichthys > Cebidichthys violaceus. The sequence goes on from NW_027176285.1 coordinate 11,707,743, forward strand.
CATTATGAATATACTCTTAAAGTCTTTACATCACATCTCATAGTCGTGACGTGTGGTCAAAAGCTCAAGAGTGAGTTAAGATTATGAATATTATGTGATGTAAGGTGAACTTGAGTGCCATAAAAAGCACCATTAAATAAAAACCGACTATCAGTAATATTGGAGGAAAGACGAAACAAACTGGCAAATTATTTAAATTACTTAAGAACTTGTCATGACCGAAAGAATTAGATCGCGGGTACAAGCGGCCGAAATGGGTTTCCTCAGGAGGGTGGCTGGCATCTCCCTTAGAGATAGGGTGAGAAGTTCGGTCATGTTCGGACTCGGAGTAGAGCCGCTGCTCCTTTGCGTGGAAAGGAGCCAGTTGAGGTGGTTCGGGCATCTGGTGAGGATGCCACCTGGACGCCTCCCTAGGGAGGTGTTCCAGGCACGACCAGCTGGGAGGAGACCCCGAGGGAGGCCCAGGACCAGGTGGAGGGACTATATCTCCAAACTGGCCTGGGAGCGCCTCGGGATCCCCCAGTCAGAGCTGGCTGATGTGGCCCAGGAAAGGGAAGTTTGGGGTCCCCTGCTGGAGCTGTTGCCCCCACGACCCGATCCCAGATAAGCGGTCGAAGATGAGATGAGATGAGATGAGACTTAAGAACTTGTGAACAAACAGTTGTTTGAAAAGTGTTTTAAAGCTGCATTCTCTCTAGTGTCCATCAGGGGGCGACTCCTCTGGTTGTATAGAAGTCTAGTCTAAAATGACTCTACTTCTCTCTTGATTTATTCCCTCAGTAAACATTGTAAACATGAGTTTATGGTCTCAATCTCTAGTTTCAAGTCTTCTTCAATACAGCATGATGTTCATTTAGTAACTTATGGTCCATTTAGAGTCAAACAGACCATAAAGCAGGGTATGCTTTAGGGGCGGGGCTACACAGTGATTGACAGGTCTCTACCACAGCGTTGTCCGTGTTTTCGTCTTACAGATAAAAAAAGATGGCGACAATCCAAAATGCCGAACTGGCTGCTTCAAACCAATGTGTGACGTCACTGTGACTACGTCCACTTCTTATATACAGTCTACGGTTTGTGTCCACATGAAGAATGTATGTCCAACATTCTCTCTTTTCACTCTGTTTTTGGTCTCCACCACCTCCTGAGTTAAACATCTGTCTCTTTATCTGCTAAATGCTCCACTTTGTTCACCGGCTCTCTGACTGAGTGTGTCCGCTGTTTGATGCTCAGCAGGTAGTGAACATTGTCTTTTTACAGCTTCTTCTCTGAAAATGACGCCATGAGAGCGGCAAGCGGGAACCACAAGTTGTTTCTGCTTTCTCCAATTGGACCCAAATAAAAATGTCCATTGTGGTAGTGTAACGCTGAATAGGCAGAGCACTCTTTTTAAGAATTATTTAAATTATTCAAAGTCATATTTAACCCATTTTCCTCCAAAGCAACAATTAATAAACTGGAACTGGAACGTTTTATTTCTCGATAAATGGCGTAAAACATTTAATAAATCATCGAAAACAGTTGATTATTTCTACTATTCCATTATTTAGTCAATCGACTAATTATTTGAACACTTATCTAAACATCCTACATCTGCATCACACACACACACACACACACACACACACACACACACACACACACACACACACACACACACACACACACACACACCAAACATTGACAGCACAAGCAGGACAGCAATGAGACTCTGTTATCAACGAGGGCAGCTGCTGCTGTACTCCAGCATCTCTATTGTCTTTAACTTTATCCCATCCCACACACAGACACACACACAAACACACACACTCTCTCACACACACAGAAGCCTGGAGATCCCAGCCACCACTAAAGACCTCAAAATGAAACGTCAACATCGGAGCTGAAACAGCGCTGAACTGTGGAATAAATGTTCCTGTGAGGCAGAGAGAGAGATCCTCTCTACCCACGCACAACCTGACAGAGACACTGAGTGCACTTTGCATCACTGTGACACCCATTCAGTCTCTCTCAATTTGTCCGCATGCATGTCCAATAAATCTCTCTATTTATTTATTTGTTATCACCAGACACACCTCATTAGATAAGCAGCAGCATTACTCTATGACTTCCCCACTGAGCTGAGTGCCACTGTGATTAAAGCCAGCTGATGATGAGGGAGCTTAATGCCAACACATCAGCTTGTCCCTGATATTAGGCCTGTTTGTCCCTAATTAGCCTTCGGGGCAGAAAGGGTAGAGGTTGGGTGGTGGTGTGTGTGTGTGTGTGGGGGGGGGGGGGGGGGGGGGGGGGGGTTCCCAGAAGTGTCCATGCAGCCATATCTTCATGCAAAAATCTAACTGCATTTGATGGTGTAAAAAAAACATAAATAAAAGCAATGCATAGAGATATTATCATGCAGGAGAGCTCTGGAACTTGAAGCTGTATCCATCACCGCAGATGTGCAGATGCTCCATCCCCCCCTCACCACCACCACCACGGCCAGGACGCGCAGGGTCAGGCTCTGCATGCAGGAGACTCAGAAAAGCGTATAACGTAACAGCGGCTTACTTGCCAAGCTCCTCGTACAGCTGGTATTCATCCGTAAAACGCGTGCAAGTAGTCGTAGCCATGATGCCTCCACCTCCTCCTCGGGACGGGTGCGCGGTGCCGAGTCCGAAATGCACGGGTGCGTCGCTGCGGACGGACGGGAGGACCTCGGAGCTGTCAAGTCTCCGCCCACCTCAAACCTCCGGACGGCTGAGTGGTTCAGCTGCAGCCCGGCGCGCACACACACACCACCAAATACACACCAGCACACACACACACACACACACACACACGGACCCGGCTCGGACGGTCGGGCAGTGGGCTCTCCGCTCTGAGGACGGACTCCTTAAATACCACACAAACTGGTAATGTGAGCTCATCACATGACGTGTTCCTCTAGAGAGGGAAAAAAAAGGAAAAGAAATAAAGAAAAAGTGGAATCAAAGGCTGATTGAAGAGCTCGGCATTTGATTACATATTATTATAAATCAGGTAATGAGGAGAAGCCTGCAGCCGATAATGAAATCACTTCACTTGTAACTTACTGGAGCTGCATGTCTGAATCTATTTATAGGATTTCATCAGGAAGTGTTCCAAAAGAAAATGTGATTAATTTCTTCTCGGAGCAATTCATAAAGTGCAGGGGACTGCAGTGAATCTGCATGTTGTTTTTGTGACGAAAAAAAAACCACATTTTAATTTAAGCACGGCCGGATTAACCTGTCAGGGGGCCCGGGGCAGAAAGGTGATGTCGGGCCCCCCTAACTCCAAAACACTGCGCTCTTCCAATCAAGTACACAGCTGATTATACAACTGTATTTTGAAATATGGACTCTGAGAGCACGATGTTCAATAGATGTTATGGCCCAGTCACATAAGCATTTAAAGGAATAGTTTGACATTTTGGGAAATAAGCTTATTGACCTTGTAATGATAAGAGGTAGGTGACGACAGTTGGCGACTATGACAGAACGTAGGCAACAACAACAGGAAGTAGTCGACGGGATCTAGGCAATGACGACAGGATGTAGGTGATGAGAACAGGACGTAGGCGACGATGAAAGGAAGTAGGCAATGGGATCCAGGCAATGATGAGGGGTCGTAGGCGACGACAGCAGGAAGTATGTGAAAACGATGGGAAGTAGGTGAAAACAATGGGAAGTAGGCAATGACGACTGGAAGTAGGTGACGGGAAGTAGGTGACGACAACAGGATGTAGGTGACGATGACGGGAAGTGAGTAAAACGACGAGAAGCAGGTGACGACATTAGGACGTAGGTGACAACGACGAGAAGTAAGTGGAAATGACGGAACGTAGGTAAAAACAACGGGAAGTAGGTGACGACGACGACGGGACGTAGGTGACGATAAAGGAATGCAGGCAACGACGATGGGAAGTAAGTTACGACAACGGGACTTAGGTGAAAACGATGGGATGTAAGTTACGATAGCAGGACTTAGGCGACGACAACGGAAAGTAAGTTACGACAACGGGACTTAGGCGACGACGACGGGAAGTAAGTTACGACAACAGGACGTAGGCGACGATGACGGGAAGTAAGTTACGACAACAGGACGTAGGCGACGATGACGGGAAGTAAGTTACGACAACAGGACGTAGGCGACGATGACGGGAAGTAAGTTACGACAACAGGACGTAGGCGACGATGACGGGAAGTAAGTTACGACAACAGGACGTAGGCGACGATGACGGGAAGTAAGTTACGACAACAGGACGTAGGCGACGATGACGGGAAGTAAGTTACGACAACAGGACGTATGCGACGATGACGGGAAGTAAGTTATGACAACAGGACGTAGGCGACGATGACGGGAAGTAAGTTACGACAACAGGACGTGGGTGAAAACGACGGGAAGTAGGTGACGACGACGACGGGACGTAGGTGACGATGAAGGAATGTAGGCAACGACGATGGGAAGTAAGTTACGACAACGAGACGTAGGTGAAAACGACGGGAAGTAAGTTACAATACAATAGCGGGACTTAAGCGACGACAACAGGACGTAGCTGATGATGAGGAGGTAGGTGGAAACGATGGGACGTAGGTGATGACGACAGAAATGTTAGCAGTGAACTTCAAACAGAAGCTCTGGCCCCGGGGCCCTGTACCCTGTTGGGCCCTGGATCTGGTGCCCAGCAGGCCCACTAACCCGTCCATGGTTGAAGTGTGTGAAAGAGGCTTTAGATGAGAAGATTGATGCCACTCTCTTCAGCAATCAGTGCCGTGGATTTCTCTGCAGATTCATTTCACCGACAGAATCGAGGCAGAGATTTGAATCAAAAAGTTTCGAAGTTTCAATGATCCTTCCAATAACAAGTAGATATACTGGATATGTCTTAGAATATGGAAAGTATACATCAGCTGCTTTTGTAATGTATTCATTGCATTGTGTAGTATTGTGTTGTACTATAGTGTTTGAATTGTATTGATATTAGGCCACTAAATTGTAATAACCTGCCCAGAGACTACAGATGAAGAATTAGCTCTCCAACATCGACACATTTACATTGAAATGTAGATTAATGTGCTCTGTCCCTGGCACATAAATAAATAGTTTCATTTATTTCAGACAGACTGATGAACAAAGATTCACATAAGAGGTAAAGATCTGATCTTCATATTATCTTGTCTCCAGCGGAGGAGATACAAGACGTTCGTTAAACTGACAAGTGTCCAACTCCTCTCTTTATTTTTCCATCTTTCTTTTTCCATCCGCCCTTCAGCACATTAACTACTCACTGTTTCCACGGGGGGGGGGTTGATGGATGCAGAAGAAGAATAACTGGAACCAAGTGAAGACAGGAAGACACGTTTGGACTTTTTGTCCAGCTTAGACTAATGTTAAAAACTGTAACCACTGGGTTTAGTGATAGTTAATTAATCATTTCTGGTGGTCATTCACTAATAGACCATTAATTAAAAATATCTTTGGGGTTGTTTCTTTGAGTTTATCCTCTAACTTTTGTCTTAGCTCTTTAATTCGTTAGGAAGACCAACTTATTACTGATCAATAAGGTATTAATGAACAATTTATTAACATTCATAAAGCATTAGTTACTAAATAATATTTAACATCATCTTAATGAAATGAGACGTCGATTTATTAACATTAGTGAAGCTATAAATTACTTTATTAGTTAGATTACTGATCAAGAAGCAGTGAAGTAACAAAGTACATTTACTCAAGTACTTAAACACAGTTATGAGGTACTTTACTGAAAGAAAACTCTTCTGATGAGGAACACAAGATGCGTTTAAAGTTTCTGGAAAGAAAAATGTAAATGGGCCTTAAGTGGAGGAAATTATACTTTGAAGTTCAAGAACGAGCTTTTGTTGTTTGATATTTAACAATCTTTTTATTCAATAGTTTGTAGTTTGGTTGTGAGGCAGCTGAACCAGTTAAGTGAGTCTGAACACCTCAAGTTAGAAGTGACCGATTCAACCAGGAACAAGGAGCGGAAAACAAACTCAAAGTTTCTACACACAAAATCACAGAAGACCTGAAAACATGAGATCTGTGTGGAGATGGTGCCAACAAAAAGCATCCAGCTCCGGGTTTCTCTCAATGAATCGACTCCTAATCTTCTCATAAGAGACGTGGACTTTCTGTAAACTTGTTTTCAACATTCGTGCTACATTTGGATGAAAACTTGAACAGTTTGGGGGAATTGGTCTGAAAAATGAACAACAGAATCCCTCATATAGGCACTGTAGAGTTTTTAAATAAAGAGCGAAACAGTTAACAAAGTACACGCATTCATCGGATTTCAAACGGCCAAAACATCAAAGAAACATTTGATATAATGACGTGTCCTCGTCTGTGAACCCAGCTTCACTTCTGGAGGTAAAATGTCGATTTTACAACAACCGGCTCCGTGAAACAAAGCGAGGATTCAGTTCGGGGTTTTTTGTTTTTTTTTCGTCCCGAGCCTCAGAACTGCACGGCGCTGGGCGGGATGTCGAACATGGACGGGTCGAACTGCTGCCCTCTGAACGGCGAGCCTTCTGCGTCCCAGCCCTTCTTCAGCATGTCGTGCACCTTCTGTGGAGAGAGAGACACAAGACATGCATGTGTTACTGCTAATCAAACCCACAGCGCCATCTAGAGGGGGACGTCAGAAAAACACATCATTATATACTGCCGTCAGCGTTATAAACAGGATGTTGTATACTATGGTGGATGGACCTCGAACCCTCTAGGAAGAGAACTGTGTACTTTTTAAAAGTTAAATGAGGATCTGAGTCTGTCCACGGTGAACCGGTCTCTGCTGGAGGATTTGGGTCTGTCTGCGATGGACCGGTCTCAGCTGGAGGATCTGGGTCTGTCCACAGTGGACCAGTCTCTGCTGGAGTCTGAGCTGAAGGAGGTTCTGGTGAACCTGCATGGTGTCATCTGATTTCACCAGAACCCGACCCGGTGGCTCCGATGACGAGCATTAAGAATACCTCTATAGAAACAGACCACCCCTGTTGCGTTGCGTCCTCACCGTCTCGTGACTCTGAGGTTTCCCCTGCAGCTTCTGGTGGTAGTCGAAGGAGAGTCTGTCCAGGACGGCGTGCTCCTCCTCGTCCACCGTCGCCATCGAGCGCTCTCGGTTTATCTGGTTTATGTCGATCTCCTTCTCTCCCTTCAGCACCGCGTTCCACCAAACCTCAGAGGTCTTACTGAGCGACAGCTGAAGGCCAAAGACGAGATAACGACACAAGAAATAATAAGGAATGTGAAAAGCTGGACAAACATGGAGCTGTGTGTGTGTGTGTGTGTGTGTGTGTGTGTGTATGTGTGTGTGAGAGAGTGTATGTATACAGTGCATCCGGAAAGTATTCACAGCGCTTCACTTTTTCCACATTTTGTTTTGTTACAGCCTTATAGCAAAATGGATTAAATTCATTTTTTTCCTCAAAATTCTACACACAATACCCCATAATGATAACGTGAAAAAAGTTTGTTTGAAATTTTTGCAAATCTATTAAAAACAAAAAACGAGAAAAATCACATGTACATAAGTATTCACAGCCTTTGCCATGACACTCAAAATTGAGCTCGGGGCATCCTGCTTCCACCGATCATCCTTGAGATGTTTCTATAACTTGATTGGAGTCCACCTGTGGTAAACTCAGTTGATTGGACATGATTTGGAAAGGCACACACCTATCTATATAAGGTCCCACAGTTGACAGTGCATGTCAGAGCACAAACCAAGCCATGAAGTCCAAGGAATAGTCTGTAGACCTCCGAGACAGGATTGTATCGAAGCACAGATCTGGGGAAAGGTACAGAAAAATGTCTGCAGCATTCAAGCACCCAATGAGCACAGTGGCCTCCATCATCCGTAAATGGAAGAAAGTTGGAACCACCAGGACTCTTCCTAGAGTTGGCCGCCCAGCCAAACTGAGCGATCGGGGGGAGAAGGGCCTTCGTCAGGGTGGTGACCAAGAACCCGATGGTCACTCTGACAGAGCTGCAGCATTGCTCTGTGAAGAGAGGAGAACCTTCCAGAAGGACAACCATCTCTGCAGCACTCCACCAGTCAGGCCTGTATGGTAGAGTGGCCAGACAGAAGCCACTCCTCAGTAAAAGGCACATGACAGCCTGCCTGGAGTTTGCCAAAAGGCACCTGAAGGACTCTGAGACCATGAGAAACAAAATGCTCTGGTCTGATGAAACAAAGATTGAACTCTTTGGCCTGAATGCCAAGCGTCATGTCTGGAGGAAACCAGGCACCGCTCATCACCTGGCCAACACCATCCCTACAGTGAAGCATGGCGGTGGCAGCGTCATGCTGTGGGGATGGTTTTCAGCGGCAGGAACTGGGAGACTAGTCAGGATTGAGGGAAAGATGAATGCAGCAACGTAAAGAGACATCCTTGATGAAAACCTGGTCCAGAGCACTCTGGACCTCAGACGTGAAGGTTCATCTTCCAACAGGACAACGACCCGAAGCACAAAGCCAAGATAACAAAGGAGTGGCTTCAGGACAACTCTGTGAATGTCCTCGAGTGGCCCAGCCAGAGCCCAGACTTGAACCCGATTGAACATCTCTGGAAAGATCTAAAAATGGCTGTGCACCGACGCTCCCCATCCAACCTGATGGAGCTTGAGAGGTCCTGCAAAGAAGAATGGGAGAAACTGCCCAAAAATAGGTGTGCCAAGCTTGTAGCATCATTCTCAAAAAGACTTGAGGCTGTAATTGCTGCCAAAGGTGCTTCAACAAAGTATTGAGCAAAAGGCTGTGAATACTTATGCACGTGTTATATTTTCGTTCTTTATTTTTAATAAATTTGCAAACATTTCAACATTTTTTTTCACTTTATCATTATGGTGTGTGTGTGTGTGTGTGTGTCCTCACCACCACACAGCTCCCTGGCTCCAGGCTCCACAGAGAGTTCTCCGTGTTGATCTTGTGGGTGAACTCTCCCTCCATCAGCGTCCTCTCCTCGTCTCCTTCCCTCACACACACCTGCATGCTGCCGGTCTGCAGAGCGACTCTGACCTGAGAGCAGCCAGCGGGACACAAGGTGAGTGACCCTTCACAGAGAGGACCCCCCCGCCCCCCCCACAACGTCACGGTTTTACCTGTCGGCCTTTGACGACGGCCTTGGGCACGAACACTCTGACCTCCAGGTCGGTGTAGTCCTGAGACCAGCTGTAGTTTTCTCTGACGGCCCCGTTGTAGCTGTCGGGGTCCGCCTGGAACTTCTCCTGAGTCCTGAGACATTTGATAAAACAAGATGTGTTCTATTATACGAGATTATACGTGGTTACTGGAACTGTCCGTTTAAGTTAAACATAAGACATTATTATCTGATACACATTTTCAATACATCTGAAAAGTGAAGTCAAAGCTTCACGTTTTAAAACTGCATTCTCTCTAGTGTCCATCAGGGGGAGACTCCTTCTGGTTGTATAGAAGTCTATGACAGACAGACAGACAGACAGACAGACAGACAGACTCAGGCGTTCTGGTCGTGGTGGATTAAAGATGGAGAAAGACGTTAAAACTGCTGAGCGTGCATGAAGGTTTCACTCACACTCCTGCTGATGTTGATCCGGCTGCTGCTCCCTGGTCTCCCTGATCAGCCGTCGGGTCTGAAGCTCTGACGTCTCCGTCGGGCTGATCGCTGCCGGTCGCTCCTGAGGCGGTCGGAGTAGGAGGAGCATCTTGGTGAGAGCTCTCCTCCTCCTCGCCACTCCGCTCCACCGTCTCCTCCGTGATGATCGTCTCCTCAGCGGCGATCTCCAGCTCTGGAACCGCCGGAGGAACCCTTCGTCTCTGCTCCCTCTTCTGCAGCTCGCTGTGCTGCCTCTCTCGGTCATTCTCTGCCAGCTTCTCAAACAGCCTGAACGTCTGAGGAGGAATAGAAAGATCATCAGGGTATGAATAAATATGAACAACAATTACATACGATACTTAAAAATGCATAAAAAGAAAAACATGCAGGTAATCAAGACATCAGACGTAAAATTGTGCTGAAGGTAAATAATAGGAATGAAATATAATATATTAGAAATATAATACAGTGGTAGTGATGAAAATACACTTTAATAAAGACTATATACAATATATTTATATGTAAACTGCAGATGTTGTTTAACTGTATTCAGCCTACCATCATTAGTATAAATGGGGTGGACAAAATAAGAGAAACACTGTTCTATTTATCTATCTGTAAATATCAACAATAACCAAACCACTAAATCCTCTCAGAGATCAGTTTGAGAGGTGGAACCTAGTAAAAGGTTTTATTATAACCTAATCATTTTGTGTTATTTGTATTTTATTATTTATAAAATAAATATTTGTATTATATAATTATTAGAATATAATTATTTGTTTTATTATAACCTAATCATTCAATATTTTTATTTTATTATCTATAAAATAATTATTATTATATTATTTGTATTGTTTTATTATAACCAAATAATTTATTTAGGTTTTATTTTTTAGAAAATAAATATTATTTTATTATTAATATATTATTGTATTATATTATTTTAATTGTTTTATTATAACCTAATAAAATCAAAGTTTTGAATGTTTAGTGGCAAATAATCAATAAATAACAATATCAATACAGGTGCATAAAACATTTTAAGGGTCAAATAACTTAAGAAGTCGCCGTTTCCCATGATGCAATAGAACTGAAAATAACTGAAAATAAACGTTGACAAACTTCACCTTGGACACCATCTTCTCCGCCACACCGGGAGGAAACCCCATCTTGTCGTTGGGACCCGACAGCAGGCGATAAAAGTCCGTCTTTCGGTACAAAAACCCAAAATAAACCTGAAGAAAGTCCTGAATGTTTCCAACGTGCTGCAGGATCCCGAGCAGAGCGTTGTCGTACATCTCTGTCATCTGCAGCGGCGACGCCATGGCGGCTTTTATTTTATATTTTGTAACGTTTTACCGCGTTCACCAACCGTCAAAGTGTCCCAACCGACGATGTAGACAGCCTTTATTAATAAATATAAGTTTATATTCAAGTAGGACTCGCTGGGTAACGTTTCTTGACACCTCTGGTACTGCTTCCAGAACCATAACACTTCCGGTCCATGCTTTTCAAAATAACAACACCCTTTCTACAAAATAAATCGAAACAATTAACTAACACACAAAAAACTAAATAAGCGTTTGTATTAAGATACTATATTGCACCATATATACTTCAATATCACAAATAACGAGCACAGTAAATGTTTCGAAAGCTATCTGTTCTCTAAACTATTTACTTTTTCTACATCCTGTTGGTACAGCGCAACAGTCATCCGGTGGAAACAGATGACCTACTGTCGGATAAACAGTTCCAGTGGTCGTGCATAGATCACCGGAAAAACAACACATTTTCCATTTAAATACGATTTATAATCATTTAATTTTGTTAGTTTTAATTAAATGTTGTATTACGGAATACAAACTAATCTGTGAAGATAGTGTCAGCTATCTACGCGCCTAACATTTTAATACTCAAAAAAACATGGCGGCGTCCTTGAGCAGCACAGCGAGCGTGAGGCTGCTGGTCAGTAAACATGATATCTAAACGTTTAACATACTATATTTAACTCATTTTGACAGCTTAACATCTCTGTGTGCTCTGGTTATTCCGGCTGTTTAGTGTTTCGTGAGAGCGTGTTTATTCATATATTATATATTCATATGTGTGTTAAAACGGAGTGGATAACCAGTTAGGTGAAACTGAAGGAAGCTGCAACTGAAGATCATTTTACAAGTTCATCTCGTAGTGATGTGATGGTGTTTTACTCTCGTGGTGTTTCCTCTGCAGAGTAGTTTATTCAGCTCCTCCGGAAGCAGAGCCCTCCATGTCACCACAGTGTGCTGCAAGGTAAACACTCCTCATCATCACAGCTAACCATCAAACTGTTGTTATATGAGGTGCACATTATTATAAGCCTGTCTTAAAACAGAACTCACTTGTCAGTATGAGTTATGTAATTTAAGAAGATATCTCCCAGAGTTCCAGTCTTTTTAGTAGAAACAGTCATTGCATATTTGGGATTTGCATAGTTAATTAAGCACTAGTGAGCTCTCTTGCTTTTAGATCAAGGCTTATGGCCAGTTTGCTTTACCAAACAAAGATTGTTCTTACTGACATTTGTTCCTCTTTTTTTTTTCTTTCCTTCTCTTCTTTTCTTTCCCAGAATCGAGCAGCTCGTGTCCGAGTGGGGAAAGGAGACAAACCTTTGACGTACGAGCAAGCTCTTCCACCTCATCAGATCGGCCACCGCAAAGGATGGCTGTCCCAGCACACCGGTGAGCACGGCCGCGCTCGTTAACGAGCGGTTCAACGGCTTGAAGTCGAATGTTTTAACGACGTAATGTGACCCCAACATGAAACACAAGAGGACACGTTGGGGAAGGATCATAGCATGATAAAAATATCCTGACTTACTGGTTTAAAATCAAGATTTGGATCCAGAATTAATCCAAGATACTTAAACTCAATAACCATATCGATCTTTTCACCATTGATGAGAATGTTAACAGAAGGGGGCTGTTTAATTGACTGACCCAGGACACCTGTTCTTCCTGCTACTTCCAGGTAACCTAAGGGGAGAGGAGGGCGCCGCTGAGCGGACCATAGAGGACGTGTTCGTGAGGCGCTTCATGTTCGGGACCTTCCACGGCTGCCTGGCCAACGAGATCGTGATCAAAAGGCGCGGCAACGTGCTCGTGGTGTGCGCTTTAATGCTGCAGAAGTTACCGCCGCAGAAGTTTTACTTCTTAATAGGCTATTCGGAGTCACTGCTGTCGCACTTGTACAAATGTCCCGTCAAGTTAGAGGTTCAGACCCTGCAGGATAAAGCTGTGTACAAGTACCTCTGATGGAACCGTGTACTAGTACACTGAATGTCTCTGTGTACCGCCGGATGGATTTTGCTCTTGTATAAAACTCACTTTGTTCCCGTTATTTGATTTTGCTTTTGTGAATAAAACTCTCAGAATTAAATAAGTGTTATTGAAACATGATGCCTGGAAGTGTTTAACTACATTAATACACTGTATGTACGTATGTACTGCAGCTCCAGTTCACTGTTTCTGTTATTTACATTTGGAAATGCCAAGGTGTCATCCTTTTATCGTCATAATATAATAAAACCTTTATTATGTAGCACTTATCAAAACAAAGTTATTAAATGTCAGAACCCGTAAACAGAATAAAAACTAGAATCAGATAAAGTCAGTGAAGACGGTGAAATAAAATTCTGTTTCAAGTTTATTTAAAGAAGCCACTGAGTCAATCCTTATAAATGAAGTCAGAGCAAGATGTTTTTTGTCCAAAACAAAAGCATAATTACTAGTTGAACCAGATGTATTTGTGTATGGCCATAATTTCAAATGTGGTCCCAAAATGTTTTTGAAATTGACCAATAGGGAGCGACGGCGTAGCCAAAAAAAGAGGCCTGACCCGGCACAGAGTTGACCATAAGTTAATGAGCGTCTGTCATAAAAGCTGTTAGTTATTTTAAATGCAGGTGTGGAAAAGCTGCAAAAGATCGTGAACCTTTCAACTTTTAACCGTCTGTGATTGCCTGAACATCGTACTCATCACATGCAGCTGTATTTTTTATTTTCTTATGAAATAATACACCTGGCTGGGTCCTATAACCAGGGACGTGCGGTCACCTGTCATCATGACAAGTAAAAAACAAATAATGCTAAAATAAAATAAATATTAATATTTCTCTACTGATCTGTGCTATAAATGTAATTTCTGTGTGATTCCAATCATTTCAAGCATTTTTATAATCTAAATCGCTGAATTAGCGCATGTCCTGTTCAAACAGAGGAGACAGTGAGGTGAGGCAGCGACGAGCTGTGCCTGGTGGGGCAGATCGCGGCGCACACGCTCCCGGTGGAATCAAATATGTACCTTACCTATGTGTGAGTAAAGAATGCTGATATGAAAAACAACCAGTAGTCAATGTGCAAGCTGCCAATTGAATGGTGATGTAAGCTTCTCTATTGGGTTCATATATTTGTAAATCTGACTTATGTAGTGTCAGTGCCTCACCAGCCATGAGCCTCACCGCATGTCACTGCCTATAACATACTTCAAAATTATAAAAACATTCATGCTATATATAATAATTTTATGCACTAAAGATGAAAAGAAAATTCACATCACTCATACAGAACAACACTTACAGTCCCCGTTTAGCATTCATGAGCAGTATATAAACATTTAATACATGTTTATAACACCCAGTAAGCAGATATAAGTGTTATTAAGTGTGAACAGATAATTAATTACAATATTGTAAAACAGTTGTAATATTTATATATTATAAAATATGTCCATAGAACAATTATAATTCTTGACTAATAGTGTACATGAATTAACTTTAAGCTTTTTACAACTACGTTACAGTGTTTTATAACTTATTTAATATTTATACACTTTTGACAAATACTAAATAGTACAATGTACTTTTTTTCTGCGAAACCTCTTAATAAAATATCCACACGACAAGAGCATTTAAATGCTTCTTTTGATTTATTTCAATTTCGTCATAGTGCAAATACATTCACATTTAAGGCACATGAGCCTCGTCAGTGCAAACACAAGGCACACAGGATCAAAGTGTTCATTTCAAATGTTACGAAGAATATTCATCACAATTACAAAGTCGTCATCGCGCCTCCAAAGTATGACAGCAATCTTCTCATCTTCCACTTTAAAAAAGGCGCTTTATAAAGGTGTTCATTAATACAAAAAATGTTTTAAAAGTTTTGTCCATTCTTTAAATCTGAGGCACAAAATTGGAGCAATAATTGGACACAACAGATGTGTCCTTTAAAAAAAAAAAAGACTTAACGTCTCAACTTCAAGTTCTGCAGAGATAAAAAGTATAAGCTCAAAAACTCAACATAGGTTTGGCTAAAAGAGATAGTTTGACGAGAAAATCTTGCTAAGAGTCAAAATGAAAAGATGGATACCACTCTCATATGAAGCTACAGCCAGGTTAGCCTAGCTTACCATAAAGCGAAACAGGAGTAAACTACTAGCATTGTTCTGTCCAAAGGTAAAAAAAATCTGCTTCGCAGCACCTCTAAAACTAACGAACAAATAAATTACATCTCGTTTGTTTACTTTGTACGAAAACTGTCAAGTCAAAAAACGTCTGACTTTGCTGGCAAAGACTCAAACAGTTTCCGGCCTCCGCAAAAATTGCAAGTGATCGTCTTTATACTTGAATTAAACATCAACACATAACGTCTACGATTGAAGAGCTTTATAGTTTCAATTTGTCACTTTTTTAACAGAGCTAGGCTAGCTTTTTCTGACTATTTATTATGCTAAGCTAAGCTAACTAGCGGCAGGTGAGCGCTTTATACTGAACAGACAGACATGAGAGTGGAATCAATCTTCTCAGCTAACTCTCTGCAAGAAAGTGAAGAAGTATTTCCCCAAATCTCAAACTATTATAATCTTTGGTTGTGTATCATTGAAGAACAAAAATGTTCAGATGGTCTTTTGAACCATGACTATTATAAAGAACAGAAGTTTATAGTGCAGTTTATAGACATTTCAACACGGAAGAAAAACAGGCGTTACTAATAACATACAAGGAAAGGTTTCACATTTTGGGAAATAAATTATCTGCTCTCTGGTGGAAGGTGTGTACAAAAATGTGTACAAGTACAAATGCTATTTATATTACTACAAGTACTATTTCTTCTTTAACAACCAAGAAATAGTCAGACACATACGTACCTCCTTGTAAAATGGCGTTGTGTTTTTACACTTATATTTTTTGCACCGCACAAAGCCATGCTAGCTGTTTCCCCTTCACAGTTTCCAGTCTTTATGCTAAGCTAAGCTAACCAGCTGCTGGCTGTAGCTACACACTTATCGTACAGACGGTATCCATCTTCTCGTCCAGCAGGATGCATTTCCCAAAATGTCAAACGGGTCCTCTACCAATGGCTCTGTTCTTACTCAAGTGTCCCCGTAAACCATGAAAGTGTTAAAGTGACCCAGCATGCACAACACAAGGACCCTGAAACTGAAGCAAGGTAAATGGAATCCAGCCATGAAGGCATGTCAAAATGGGAAAGATGGTTATGAAAAAGGCAGATCCAACAAAGTTGCCTTTGACCAAACAGTGATATAAACCAACCCCATCTTCCACTGAGCGTATGAAGCAGGATGAAGGATGTTTGTCAGCTCCATGGAGGGCGTTATCTCGTCGTTACTTATTGTCACGGCAGCTGTCGCCCTGACAGGACTGGAGCTTTATGAGCCGCTGGTTCATCGCCTGCAGGACGGCCGGATCCACCTTCTTCACGATGTTCTCCAGCTGGTGGGGGTCCGACGTCAGGTTGTACACTTCTACGAATGACTGGGGACACAAAGAAGAAGAGACACTTCATCCTTCAGTTTATCACAAACATTCAACACATAAAGAAAACACTTCATCCTTCAGTTTATCACAAACATTCAACATATAAAGGCACACTTCATCCTTCAGTTTATCACAAACATTCAACATCAACACATAAAGGAACACTTCATCCTTCAGTTTATCACAAACATTCAACATCAACACAAAGAAAACACTTCATCCTTCAGTTTATCACAAACATTCAGTATCACACACACACACACACACACACACACACACACACACACACACACACACACACACACACACACACACACACACACACACACACACACACACACACACACACACACACACCTCGCTGTCTGCAAACTCGCAGTATTGCAGGTTGTTTTGGCCGTCGAGGGTCCGGACGCAGGCGTAGGTGTTGTTGTAGGCGTCTTCACACACGCAGTCCGGGAAACATTCCTGAAGAAAACATAAAGCGTTGAGTCGGTGCTGCAACCAAGAAATATCGTCATTGTATGTTCTGATTAAAGCCATAAGTCTTTGACCCGTAGTTGCACTACAGAGTGATGTCTGTCTGACATCGTCTAAAATACGTCCACAGCAGTACATTACTTTGTGTACAGTACTCTACTGTAGTAAAACACTGCCTGTGGAGAAGAACCTCATACAAACACACTACTAAACATCACTACTGTCCCTTTAAGGTAGTTTACAAAGAGGACAGACGGCTTGTTCTCCCTCATGACTCTGACGTCCTTTGAGCTCGTTAAAGGTTTTGTGGAATGATGAGGTGACAGTTTACACATTGCTGCTGATGACAGGAACAGGATTTACAAGTTTATTTAAAAAGGCTGCTTCTAATCTCATGTACTATTTTGGGGTAAAGAGTGAGGAGGACTTCAGGTTGCTTTGTGTGTTTATAGTAAGTTTAAAAGAGTTGAGCGAGCGGAGACGACGTTCTGATACTGGATGTATCTTTAACATCATTCTTAGAAATTCACTGTGTATTTTATTCCTCTTGTTTTAGAGTGATTCCCATCACTTTTAAACTTACTCACTAGGTGGGCTTCTGAGCAGGATTAACATCCAGCTTTGTCTCCGTTGTTTGTTTTTTACTGCATGTTTGCGACCAAACTAGTTTCCCCTCTGAGAAATAATAAAGTTCCCACGATCTTCCTCTGCAGGTTGAGTTTGAACAGTTGTTACGTAACAGCAGATCTTCAAATTCTAATTCTTCAGAGCTCTTTAGGACCACGCACTGCGATCGAAAGCTACTGAATTAACCTCGCTGTGAGATCATTCCTGAGCATATGGCAAAGTAAAGGGAGATTGTAGCTTCCCTAAATGAGTCTCTACCTTTTTGCACAGTCTGCGTTTTCTTTTAAAGCCATTAAAGAATAGAATAAGCTCCCCGTCAAACTGAAAACGTCACAGATTTCCATGTTTTTTATCCCCGTGAGGTTAAGAAATGAATTTTGGATCCATGGAGCGTAGATAGACATTAGCTTGGAGCTAAATCTGGTGCGAAGCATCTTTTCTATTTTTTGAGATCCCTGATGTAAATTAACTGAATAAACTAAACTAAACTTAATCAATAGTCAAACCTATTGTCGGCACAGTCGGTTCTTGTGGTTGATACTCACAGACAGTCCGGGGCCCAGTTTGGGACAAGACGGATCGGACGTTGGATTTCCCTCTCCGGTGTATTCAACAAGGAAAAAGGGACGAGCGGTGCCGTTACGAAGAGACGGGGCCTGACAGGAAGAGAGAAGATTAAAGGTATTACGATTATGGGAAAAGGAACATTTAGGACAAGATTTAAAGAAGCAGCTGACACACACACACACACACATATGAAATAAACACACAGACAGCATATATATCATTACCATTAATGTTTCAATTATCTATTCTTAATTTTCAACGTAAATGTATAGCTCTTACAATCTGTATTTCATTCGCCCATGTTGTTTATCTTTAATTACTTCTCTATTGATTAAATTACATTTTATTGAAGGAAACAATAAAATATGAAAACAGTAAAAAGAAGCAGCTGACCATCTGCGAGAGGAAAGACTGTCCGTCCACGTTCACAGACGACAGGTTGGTGCCAGAGATGTCCAGAATGGTGGGAGCCAGGTCGATATTCAACACCGGAGCCTGAAGGAGATCAATAAAAAACTCAATGAAACTCAGGATTAACAGCTTCGTTTGTAATGTGTGTGTGTGTGTGTGTGTGTGTGTGTGTGTGTGTGTGTGTGTGCGCGTGTCCGACCTGCAGCGTCTGGTTGGGTTTGATTCCCGGACCGCGGACCATGAGCGGGACCCTGATGTCAAACTCATACAGCTGCCTCTTATCAATGGGCAGAGAGAACTGACCTGTGAACAGTGATGTCATGGGGGGGAGGGGGTTAATGACAGACAGGAAGTAGGTCGTATTAAAAAAAATGACGTGAGGACCAGCGGAGGGACTCAGACCCGTGTGGTAGCCGTTGTCGGAGGTGTAGAAGATGTAGGTGTTGTCCAGTTCTTTGATGCTGTCCAGTTTCTTCACCAGCTGCTCCACCATGTCGTCCACTGAGAGCAGCGTCTGCCACCTGCATTTACACCATTTAAAGTTTTAATAAAGGAGACAAACTGGAGGCTAGTGTCCAATAAAGAATAGGAATTAAAATAAGATTTAGAAAAAGATACATTTATAAGGATAGCATTTCCAAAACTATAAAGATATGTGATATAAGTAAGTTTAAAAAGTATTAATGTTGGCGCCGCTGTTGTCTGTCAAGACAACCGCATCTCTTTCTGTTTCCATCTCAGAGCCTACTAGTACCAACAACACTGGACATAGTGTGTTCTGTTACTTTTCCATAACATCTAGTGGGGAAAGTAAATGTAAAGAACTTCCATTGATTCTCTGCTAAATGGTGATAGCTACCGATAGCTACCAGCTACCGATAGCTACCGGGGGAAATAAAAGTGCCATCCTCTTCCTGTTTTGGTTGACGCACTTTGTTTATGTCATAAACGGAGAATTCATTTTCCCAGAGATTATTCCCGCTGGCAGACAGAACCACATCGTGAAAGCGAGCGTTTTAGTCAACCAATTTCACCGCTTTTGGTGTCATTATTCTACAGCCGTAATCAACATTTAAGGTAATAAACCAAAATAAGACGTTATACCTTCATACACGTTCATTGAAACACAACTTCTAGTTCACCAGAAGGATGGTGAAACATTTGAACCACAGTGGTGGAGCGACCTCGAGCGTGTCTGAAAGAAGAGAACTGTTGGGCAGTCGTACCTCTTCCTGAACGCGCTGTCCAGATAGTTGAGGGAGCTTTCTGGCATCGGGTTCACAGGTTGACGCAGCAGCCAGTGTTTGTCCTGAAACACACAAATACAGATTCAAATATAAGAAAGACTAGTTATCATATTTAGAGTTACTGCAAGGAACTTTTAGTGGTGATTCTGTTGGTCCCTGTGGACTAAAGTGGTAGTGTCTCTGAGCACCAGACTCCCTTTAGAAAACCTCTCATTTTACTGCAGCAGGGTCTGACAGTCTGCCCCTCTCAGTCCTGGTTCTGGTTCTCCCGTGCCTCCCTTCCCTCCAGCGGGTCCAGCAATACGTCCTGGATCTCCAGCAGTGTGGTGTCAGTGAGAAGCTCTGCTCCTGGTGGAGGAGGAGGAGACGCTGCTGCCGGGAGCTGAGCTCTCCTCCTCGCTCCGGATCTGGGTCTGTCCACGGTGGACCGGTCTCTGCTGGAGGATCTGGGTTTGACCACGGTGGACCGGTCTCTGCTGGAGTCTGAGCTAAAGGAGTTTCTGGTGAACCTGCATGATGTCATCTGGTTTCACCAGAATCCGACCCGGTGGCTCCGATGACGAGCATTAAGAATAACTCTATAGAAATAGACCATCTTCTCTCTGATGGTCTCTTTACTGATGGAGGTCTGACAGAGGACCAGGACTAACCTGAGACTGGTTCTTATAGAGGATCAGGACTAAACTGAGACTGGTTCAGGACCAGTTTAAAGCTCCTCACAGTACCTTTAAATAATGTTTTGTGTTAACGTGGACACACCTTGCCTAGTTTGTCAAAGCTCCCGTCTCGGGGGGCTTTAACGTCGCTGAACTGCTTCTGGTACTGAGGCGCCGCCGTCCTGGGGGAGTGAGGAGCTGGAGGAGACAGCATGAGGAAGAACGGATGCTGGGGGCTCCTGTCCTCCAGGAAGTGGAGGGAACGGTTCGTCTGGATCGAGAAAAGGAATAAAATCTGTGACTCATCATTGACTCATCATGTGACTCATCATTTGTCACAACAGCTGGTCAAACGCTGCTGAACACATTCTTTTAAATGTGATTGATTCTCCAAAGTCCCACACAGGGTCAAATCCTCTCAACGCTCACATTACTTTGGATGATAATTAACTCGACCGACTTATAGAACTAAACTTCTTGTCACTAAGTTCAACTAACTAGATGGTTTGTTTAGTTTTAGACTTTTAGTGTATTCATCCATTGTTGACAAATAGATTAGTTGTTCTATTGAATGTTGAATCTCACAAAAGCACCACTTTAAATTTTGTGTTTACCAGAAAAGACCAAAATCTCCAGATTGACCCAAGCACGAGCAACACTATTTCTGTCTGTTAGTCTCTCCTCTTAAACTAAAATGGTGAACATTGTAAACAATATTCCTGCTAAACGTTGCTAAATGTTAGCATGCTGATGTTTAGCATTTAGCTCAAAGCTCCAACGTGCAGCCTCACGGAGTTGCTAGCGTGACCGTCGCTTAAAGAATCTGCATTTCGTTACCGTCCTGTTGGCTGATAAGAGTTCAAACATCAGCTCGTTGAGTCAGCTGACGAGGACTTCATTTAAATTGAAAAAACACAAAGAAGCCAAACGTGTTCATTCAAACACTGTGAAATATAAATGTAAATATTTAAAAGGCATTAAATTCATCATTAGTATCCTGTTTTCCTTCATTTCACACCCTCTAGCTGTTGATGATTAACCGCTCACACTGACACACAAAAAATGTTGTGTTTCTGTAAAATCAGCCGATTCAAACAGTTTGGAAGTGAATGTTCTTATTTTTTCCCATAAACCTTCACATAAAAACTAACCCTATGGATGTCACGCTGCAGGTTAAAATACTGCTGATCACGGTCTGTGGTGAAAGCGGACTTACGATGAGGTCGGTGAGGTAGTCTGACTCATAACTGTCTCCGTGCTTCTGCTCTTTGCCGTTGACTGACAGCGTGTAGTTGTAGTACTGAGAGTTCCCAACCTGTAACGTACAAGAGGCAGAAGATGTGACCACAGAAGAAGTACTTGGGAATATACAGTGTTTTGTGTGTGTGTGTGTTTCTGTGTGTGTGAGAGAGTGAGTGAGTGTGAGAGAGAGAGAGTGTGAGAGCGTGAGAGAGTGAGAGAAAGAGAGTGAGAGAGCGAGATTGTGAAAGAGAAAGAGAGTGAGAGAGAGACAGAGCGAGTGTGTGAGAGAGTGAGAAAGAGAGTGAGTGTGAGAGAGTGAGAGTGTGAGAGAGAGATAGTGTGAGAGAGAGTGAGTGAGTCAGAGAGAGTGAGCGAGATAGAGTGAGTGAGTGAGTGAGAGAGAAAGAGAGTGAGAGAGAAAGAGAGTGAGAGAGAAAGAGATTGTGAGAGAGAGAAAGAGAGTGAGAGAGCGTGAGAGAGAGACAGAGAGAATGTGTGAGAGTGAGAACGAGAGTGAGTGAGAGAGAGAGAGAGTATGTGTGAGAGTGAGAGTGTGAGAGAGAGTGAGTGAGTGAGTGAGTGAGTGAGCGAGATAGAGTGTGAGAGAGAAAGAGAGTGAGAGATCGAGATTGTGAGAGAGAAAGAGAGTGAGAGAGCGTGAGAGAGAGACAGAGAGAGTGAGAAAGAGAGTGAGTGTGAGAGAGTGAGAGAGAGAGAGTGTGAGAGAGAGTGAAAGAGAGAGACTGAGAGAGAGAGAGAAATTGAGAGTGAGAGAGTGACAGTGAGAGTGAGAGTGAGAGTGAGAGTGAGAGAGACAGAGAAAGTGAGACTCACCAGTGCATTCCACTGGTCCCAGCCAGGTGGAACATGGCCAACGTCTCCTGCTTCTTTCTTACCGTACTGATGACAGAAAAAGAAAAAACATTGTGAAAGTCTACAGCAAAGCTTCGAGCTAAATGCTAACATGCTAACCCTGCTGATGTTGATGTAATGTAGCATGCTAACACAAAGTGTGGCTCGTGTCATTAGTTCTGCAGGTTTTTGGACATAAAGGTCCGCTAGATCAGTGATTCTTAACCATGGGGCCACGGCCCAATTGTGGGCCGCGAGCGCCACCTGGTGGGCCGCAAAAAACTTTCAGTTTTGCACCTGTGGGCCGCGAGGGCTGTGGGACCAGGGCTAAGCGTTGCCCAGCACTAATTTAAAACAAAAAAATTAAGACGAAAGTGGTGCCAAACCCCCCGAAAAGTCTGACAGACTTCATTAAGTAGGGCTTTGTGAACGGAGGTAACGAGGCAGAGCCGAGAGCCCAGTGTGTGGACTGTAGTGACTGTTGTTATTGTTCATTTGTCACAGATATGAAGAACAACTTCTGGTTTGCCATGCAAAAATGAAGACTGCTGAAGCATATAATTTGCATATTATAAGGCTATATTTTCATTTGCACTTTATTTAAATTCTATTTACAGTTTATTTAATTTGAAACTTATTATTTTGAATGTATATATTTTATTACCACATATTATTTAATTACCAAATTTCCTTTTTTTTCTCAGTTTTTTTGAGAGTCCCTCCTTTTTTCCTGGAGTAAAATCAAATTATTAGTTATTTTTGTGTTAATAAGCCTGACTTGAGCCTTTAAATTTGTTCTTGAATCACCTTGGTTTGTTCCATGAATTGTTAGCCTGTTGGGAGTCTTGTTGTATTTGTATGCAGGTTTACATACAGATGATAAATAAATGAGATGATCACATTGTATCATGTCATTTATTTGACAAGGTTTTTGCTTGTTAAACCGTAAGTGAATTTGATTTAGTTATTGAATACAAATCAAACCAAGAGTGCGATCAATTAGTTAAATTAATACAGTGTTAATATTTGAATGGGCCCCGGGCCACTTTGTACTTGAAAAGTTGGGCCCCGAGGTCAAAAAGGTTAAGGACCCCTGACCTAGATGAGATGTACAGGTATCACCAAAGTTATTTGAAATCACGCAACCACCGACTGTCAAACCTCAGAAGTGTCCCTGAAGCGTGCTCACCTGGTTCAGGTATTTCCCGGCAAAGAACGTCTGGTACTTCAGTTTGCTGAGGTAGACGGGGAAGGCCGAGGCCTCGGGTCCGTTCTGCCACAGAGCGCTGGAGCAGTTCCCCGACAGCGAGTTGTTCCTCACCTCGTGGTTGTGAGGGTACCGACCCGTCAACACGCTGCTCCTGCTGGGGCAGCACAGCGGCGTCACCGTGAACTTCACCGGAGGAGGAGAAGAAGAAGAAGAAGAAGGAGGAGGAAGAGGAGGAGGAGGAAGCGAGAGCGGGCGATAGAAAAAGAGGAAGAGAAGAGGAAACAGAAGGGAAAAAGATGATGAAAGGAGCGTGACAGTGGAGACGAGGATGTGTTAACTCCTTCAGTTTCAACGTTTTGAAATCATCAGGGGACTGGAGGAAACACGGCTTCACTTGAAGTCAAAGAATATTATTTATACATCAGTAAAAGTACTTAATGTGCAGTAAAAGTACTCGTTCTGCAGTAAAAGTACTCGCAGCAACACGACAGCTACACTTGCATGGTGCGTTCAAGCGCTACTCAGTAGAAATGAGTATTGGGCAAAAGGTAAAATATAACACTATGATGTCAAAGCAATATAAAATAGATATAGGTGAGACATTATTCTCTGTTTTACTTTCTAACACTAACTACATTTATCATGTATAAAGAATTAAATAAAATACATTCATCACTTACCTTAAAGGCCGCTACAAGAGCCCACCCCCAAAATGATTTAATATTGACATTTATGCCATCATATATACACCGTTACTGTCCGTGCTTCAAAATGACATCATGATATGCATTTTAGACATCTTGTGTGTTTTTTGTGTAAAATTGTCATCTGAAGAGCAACTAAAGCTGTAAAAAGTACAATATTTACCTCTGAGATGTAGTGGAGGAGAAGTACATAAAATAGAAATATTAAATGTATTATAAATGTACTCACAGCATTCACAAATGTTGCTCCTGCGTCTCCTATCAGGGCTTTAGCTTTCTTCATGGGGGTCTGCAGAACAGAAACATGAACAGATTTAGACAAAGTGACACAACATTCAAATGAATTAGATCAAATTAAGTTGATCTATGAGCACTAATAGAGTCATTATGAACTTTTTATCTTTAATAAAATCATTGTTTAATTCATTGTTACTGTGTAAAACTCCCTTGGTTGTCATTGCATAAGAGCTGGAAATTATGACCATATTAATTAATGATTAATCTACCATTGTTTGGTCTGAAGACGCCCCCTTTGGGTCTGGAAAATTGCGTTATTTTTACACCATTTTCTAATATCCTATCGACCACGATCAATAAATAATCGAGATATAAATATCTGTAATGGAAGTAATCATCAGTTGCAGCCTGTTTGGTTTAGAAAATATGAAAAGAAAATTAAAAGTGCCCATCATTTTTTCCCAGAACACAAGTTGTTACGTTGAAACATCTTGTTCAGATGTCTAAATAAAAATAAAAACCTAGTTTACTATCGTATAAGATTATACGTTTTTGATCATTTTCTATTGATCAACTAATTGTTTCAGCCCTAATTAATTGGTTTCATCTATAAAATTTCAGAAAATAATGTAAGACTGACATGTTCTAACAAGATAATTTGGGTATTTTTGCTTAATTAGCACTTAAAAAAATTATTTGAATATCAAAATTGTTTTGTGTATAGCTTACTTATTAATTAATTCATTGTACAGTTTTTGCCATGCTAGCAAATTTGTCCACCACTTTGATCCAGACTGAAATTATTCAACAATTATTGAATGGATTCCAAATTAGCAAATGCTAATACTAAACTACCACTATAAATATTGCAAAGATTATACATGCTTAGCATTAGCATGTTAGCATTGTCATTGTGAGCATGTTAGCATTATGTACAGCGATGTGACGCGATGCTAACTTCCTGCTGGCTTAAAATTACATCTTCCTTGCGGCACTGTATTCCCATAATCCAAACATTATTAGCAAATGCCTAATGCTAAACTACAACTATAAACATTGCAAAGATTATACATGCTTAACATTAGCATGTTAGCATTGTGAGCATGTTAGCATTGACTACAGCCTCACAGTGCAGCTAGCGTGGCTGTCGATTTTTAGTCTTGTTTTCTTCTGTGTCCTAACCTGATAATATAATTAACTTTTTATTTACTGTGTATTTTATTTGTTTCCTAAAGTGTTACACTGTCTTGAAATAGTTTCAGATGAATTTTCTGCTGATCAGCTCAATTGATTAGTCGACTTTCAGCAGTCAAAAACAGCTTTACAGCTTTTTTATATACCAGCACCGCCAAGCTTCTAAATCTGTATTTTATGGATATTAAGGTTATAAAAACACCATAAAGTATGATAAAATGACTCTAAACTCAATGCTAGGGTACTACAAACACACATACAAGTGTGTGTTTACAGATAGAAGTCACTTTAATCTCACAAATCTCTTTAAGATCAATACAGGTGACTTATTCAATCTAACCTTATTTCAGACTCAGGGTCCATATAAGACAAATACATAAACTTAATAAATAAGCAATAAAAGTACGGAGGCCTTGAAGTGCCTTACATGAGACAGCTGTACCAATGTCTCCACAGACTGGTAGCGTGTGCTGCTGAACCTTATGTTGGATAAAACCAGATGACCTCATTTTCATTAAGCCGACAAATTACATTTATACATAAGATTTCTTAAAACAGTTTGAAAAGTATTGACTCCTGCAGCCACGAACATTTCACTGGCACTCTGTTTTTTGTACTTTGACCACAAGTGTGCAGTAGAGTGGTGTACAATATGCTCTGAAATTATTATAAGTATTGATAAGTGTGTTTTCCGGAAAACCACCAGACACCAGAACAGCTTCTTCCCACTGGCCGTCAGTCTGATGAACAATTAATCAGACATACACTGCACCTCCATTCTGCACTAACATCCCAAATCCATTGTCCATTGTCATTGATGTTCATATTTATTCATGTTTATATTGTACATTGTAGTTAAATGTTTATGCTTAGTTTCTCTGTTCTACTGTGTTGTCTTTAATGTCCTTGTTTTTATATTTTTCTTGTTTATTTGTATATTCCATGTATGTACGTTGAGAGCAATGTGTACGCACACATGGCCAATAAAGCTGGTCTGATTCTTCTAAAATATGATACAATGACTCTAAACTCAATGCTACAGGTGTGTGTTTACCGGTAGAAGTCTCTTTAAGATCAATACAGGTGATTTATTGAAAAGTGTTTTTCCAGAAGGTGTCCACTCACCATCCCCCCCAGAAACACGTCCTGGTCGTCTGCGAGGATGAGGATGATGTTGCTCGGTTTTCCTCCTGACGCAGCACACCTGACGCAGCAGGTGAGCAGCAGCAGCAGCGCGAGGAGCCTCAGACCTGCCATTTGGGGACCCCCTGCACAGACTGCACGCGGACTCGCCCCGCCGGTTTTGTGTGAGACCTAACCTACCGGAGCTCGGTTTCGTTTCCTGCTTTGAGGGGAGGTAACGTTACGTGTTGTTGACTCGAGTGCGCAGGCTGGACAGAAAAGAGAAAAGTTTGAGGAAGTGGAGCCTGAGCTGTTCGCGGTCATATGATCACACCGAGTGGGAGGAGTAACGACCGAGAACACGTTGTACCGAATGGACTTTACACTACTTATGCACCACCGACACCTCTTCACTGCTTCTACTACACTGGATATGGATACTTAGTTACTATGGACGCAAGAATCCCATTTAATAAAAATACCTACATGTTTAATTTAAATATAATTAAATTATATTTAATAAAAAAATAATATAATATATGATATAATATTCCAAGGTATACTTTTATTTAAAAAATAAACAATTATATTGCAATTTATTATAATATGTTATATTTCATAACATTTTTTATGTAATATTTATTCAAATAAATAATGATTCAAATATAATAACATTATTTCCAAATGTACTAGTGTACTAATGTAATATCATATCAATGTGATATAGAATATCATTAACACTCCATTCTGATTCTACTAAATTATTTTATTATAGTATATCCAGTATAGAGATGCCACAAAAACGTTGACCATTTTCCCAATACTATACTAATTTAATATGATATATGTATATATATATATATATATATATATATATATATATATATATATTATTTGATCTATTTATATACATTTATCATTGCATATATTGTATTGAATTGTATTAAATTATTTTGTCTTTCATTTTAACTTTTTTTTTTATTTAAGATAACACTTAATTGATCTCCAAGGAGAAATCAACATTTTATTTTATTTTATTTTATTTTAATAGAAATAGACTTTATTTAAAAAAAAATTGTCAACCATTTTGCCAATTTCAGATTGTTTTAAGCCGATACCAATATATTGGTTAATATTCAGACTTTTCTTTCTTACATACATTTTTAATAGAGGGAGACATTTTGATAAAGATCATTTAGATTCAGCTATTGAAGAAATGTGACCATTTGTATTTTTTACAGTGTGACAATTTAAATGATATAATGGTGTCATTGTTTCTAAACGTATCAAACATGTTTTGTACAATATCATAAGTGTAATATCAAGTATATCATGTATTATTGGCTGATACTGTATATTGCCAGATGTTACAGTGTCTTGCTGTAGATTTATTTTCATGAAAAACAAAACTGAAATGTGAAAGAGGATCTGAAACAATCTACCACTAATATTCCCACATAT
This sequence comes from Cebidichthys violaceus, assembly GCF_023349555.1. Taxonomy (NCBI): domain Eukaryota; kingdom Metazoa; phylum Chordata; class Actinopteri; order Perciformes; family Stichaeidae; genus Cebidichthys; species Cebidichthys violaceus. Next base: position 11,736,178 of record NW_027176285.1, read on the forward strand.
TTCCCCTTAAATAGCTTCAGAGTTACTGTAGATCAAATGGTTTATTTTGACATTATTATATTCTCCTAATTTATGAAGATGTATTACATTTTTTATTGAGTAAAATATTCAAATCCAAACATAAGATGACATTATTGTGCAAAAACATCATAGTTTATTTCTTATTTCATGTGCCTTAAGTTACGTCATGAGTCAGTGAGCTTATCTGTAAATCATGAGGACAAGTGAGAACTAAATGATCCGTACATGATGTCTTAACAACCTCTGAATTTAGCTGCAGCTCATTTCCATTTCCCTGCAGCTGATGATGATGAGGTTTTGTACAGCAGGTAGTAATCAGTGCAGTCATGTCTGACCATGAAATGAGCCCAGAGCTGCTAGTCGCTTCTAAAAGGGAAACAGGTCATTACTGCTAACAGCAGACATCTTATCATCTGTACTACGATGTGATTATAGAACCGCATTTATCAGCCAACGTCAGTGGTGGAAGGTATATTTAACTACAATTGTGAAGTTCTTGAACTTTTATCGAACTTTATACTTCTACTCCACTACATCTCTGAGGCAAATATTATATGTTTTTTTATATATTAGATAAAATGATCCTATAATTTTCAATTTACAAAAAATGTACTGATGCTAAGTCTAAACGATGTGGAAGTAAATACAATTTTTGAGATACTAAATTTAAAAAAATGTATTTACTGTAGGATTCACCCGGGGATGAATTTAGACCACGATGACCCATGATGCATTGCAGATCTACATCAACATGCTGTATATGTTCTACAGTAAGCATTTGGCCATTAATATATATAGTAATAATGCTGTCAAAACCACAAAAACTTGTTACAGTGCAGGTTTACTGAGTGATCTGTAACCCTAACCCAAACCGCCAGTCAGATACTAGATGTCGCTGAAGACAAAAGATCCTGCAGGGTCTTGAGGGACAATCACACCATGAAGTTCTGGATGAATAGTTACAGATGGAGCTAGAGAATTAGAAGAAGGACCCAAGGGACGAGAACAAGGTCCTAGAGAACCAAAAGAAGGTCCCAGAGGACGAGAACAAGGTCCTAGAGAACCAAAAGAAGGTCCTAGAGAATCAAAAGAAGGTCCCAGGGGACGAGAAGAAGGTCCTAGAGAACCAAATGAAGGTCCCAGGGGACGAGAAGAAGGTCCTAGAGAACCAAAAGAAGGTCCCAGGAGACGAGTAGAAGGTCCCAGAGGATGAGAACAAGGTCCTAGAGAACCAAAAGAAGGTCCCAGAGGACAAGAAGGTCCTAGAGAACCAAAAGAAGATCCCAGGGGACAAGAAGAAGGTCCTAGAGAACCAATAGAAGGTCCCAGGGGACAAGAACAAGGTCCCAGAGGACGAGAACAAGGTCCTAGAGAACCAAAAGAAGGTCCCAGAGGACGAGTAGAAGGTCCTACAGGGCTTCTGTCTAGAGTTCTTCAATAAATAATCAAATATATGTTCAATGTGTTTGCCTCTCTGGTTGTATATATATATACAGTATTAATACAACTGTACTACACGATCGTGACTATAAAGAAGAAGTACAGTAAAAACATGTGACCCTCATCAGTGATGGGCTTATGGATATTTTTAATATTCATAATTTAGTTATTACCAGTCAGCTATAACTATAAAACAGGTGTTCTTTGTTCATGTGTTGAATACATGAAGGCCTCACAGCCACAATCAATAATATGGATCTGTGTACGTTGTTTAAGTTTAGTCTACAAGAAAACACAGTACGTCCATGGTGGCGTAGTGGTAGTGCTTCTCACTACCGACTTTTTTCCCCCATACAATGATATGAGTTCTTCTACGTGGCACATGTACACATACACGCAACACTAGCCCCCCCCCCCCTTATACAAAACAAAACGAAAAACCCATACTCATAAAAACAAACCGCACAAACAACCACATATAAACAAGCATACTAAACAACGACATAAATAACCTTTATTTATTATACCGATACCGCCCAGCCCTAATGACACTGACTTTGCTTCTTCACCAGAGTCTCTGTGCTTTCTCGCCTCGCAGGTTTCCGTGGATCCTGGTTTTACCTGGACCTTGGTCTTGCCTCCTGCTGTTCTGTCATATGCATTGAATGTGTTGTAACTCTGTTATGTTGTTTATTCTGTACATGTGACATCTATCACACTTCTGTCCATCCTGATAGAGGATCCTCCTCTGTTGCTCTTTAAGGTCTCTCCCTCTGTTCTCCTCGTTAAAGAGGTTTTTTGGGGGAGTTCTTCCTGTTCAGATGTGAGGGTTCCGGGACAGAGGATGTCACATGGGTACAGGTTGTAAAGCCCTCTGAGGTACATTTGTGATTTGTGATTTTGGGCTCTACAAAAATAAATAGAATTGAGTTGACTGACATTAATGCTGAAGGAGTAATCTTTCTGGACAACATTGGGTATTATATTCACTCAATGCATCCTTTTGATGTACGTGTTCGCTGTCTTGCAGCTATGGTACTGGTGCATTGTTTTATTTTGTTAGCAATGGCACTGTTAAGTAAATGTCCTGCATTCAAAGTATTACTTACTGTAAGTAAAAGTGTTGTCAGCAAGTATTCTCATCAAAATGTACTTTTGCATTTACTGCACAATCAAAAGTATTGTGCAGTAAATGCACAATAGAGCGCTTTCTAAAGAAACTAAAGCTTCAAATATTTACCTCTGAGATGTAGGAGAGGAGAAGTGGAAAGTAGCAGAACATAGAAATACTCATGTAAAGTTCAAGTACCTTATATTTTTACATCAATACAATACTTGAATAAATGTACTTATTTACATTGCTGGTAATGAAGATAATAAAGTTGTAAGAAGTGAGTATTTAGTTTGCTTCATTTGTGTAAACATGGAATGTATTGAACGTTAAGATACTAGTAATAGCTAAAAATGTTTAACTAGATCAAACTTAATTTTAGTTTGTAGAAATTAAACTATTAAATTGATCTGAATCTACAAAAACACAAAAGGTAAATAGTAATTGAGGTTACATAATACATTTTAGTATACTGAACATAGTGAGTAAACTTTACTCAAAATATTTGAAATAAAATTATGAATATAAATTAAGTAAAGTCAACTTAAAATATCTATCTGGATTTAGATTTAAAAATGTAATTTGAACACCTGCTGGTATAGAAGACCCACTTCTTAGTGGCAAATCAAAAATCCAATATTAAATCTAACGGCAGTCAAATTTGATATAACATATAGTTACAGAATTAGTATTTCAAATACAAAATTACAACCCTATGAATTTTGTTTTCCCAGCAGCAGTATGTCTGGAGGCAGCGGATAATCCGAATTTTTAAACTCTTTCAGTGGCCGATTCGATTTTTGTTTGAATTGCTTGATAGGTTGCAAATGATAGCGTAGTTTGTTCTAAGGTGAAAATGGTTTGAATTGTACTCGGATGTGTCTATGTAGTATTGTACTGTTCTAAATACACCATGTCTTTTAAGAACAATGTTTTATTTAAGAATTTTAAGAATTTAAAAAGTGTGTGTCTGAGCGTACTGTGGTTTATTTAAATGAGCATAAAGGCTGAGAAACAGTGTTTTTTTTGTCATGATCTTGGTCACATGTGCAGCCTGGAGACAGAAGCAGCAGGAGGCAGCTTCACACTCATGAACAATTAATCAGACATACTGCACCTCCATTTGCACTATTACCACCATTCTGCATTAATACATCTCTGAGGCAAATATTATACGTTTTATATATTGGATAAAATTATCCTATAAGCCTAAACGATGTAGAAATACAAATTTTGAGATACTAAAGTTAAAAAAATTTAATACTACTTCAGGATTATGAGGTGGTAAGTAAAATGTTTATTTACCAAATCAAATAATAATAATTTAATGATAATGGTTTTATTATAATTATTATTAGTGTAAAATATAATAATGAATTTGGACATACCATATCTGAGTTTGAACAATGATTTTTTTTTCACATATATATAAAGTCAGAAATGGTCTTCCATAGCTTCCATACAAGCAGTCTGAGCGTATCGCGCAGTTTCCAGTCGGAACTATTTTGGTGACGCGCAGGTGGAGTCGGCGCAGCATCGCAGCTGCATCCGGTTGCGCTCTTTGCACAGAAGAAGTGTGCAGCTTGTTCTTCCGTGGCTTTCTTCGCCGCTACCTCAGAGAGAGTCGTGGACCCGTCGTGTTGTCTGGTGCTGTGACGTCTTATTTAACAACATGGTGCCGTTAAAGAGGAGGAAAGTCGTCTCCTCTTCCGGTGCCGGGAGCACTGGGAGCACTGGGAGGGATGACGTCACGTCAGCGACCAGGTTCCCTCAGGTGGTGTTGTTCCTGCTGGAGAGAAAGATGGGAGCCAGCCGAAGAGCTTTTCTCTCTCAGCTCGGTGGAAAGAACGGATTCCAGGTGGAGGAGCTGTTCAGGTGACATTTAATGAAATGCAGAGAAATTAAAGTGTGTAGTAGAGATACGTGGTGGTGGTACATTTACTCAGACGAGGTACTTGTGATTTCATCTCATGCCACTTTATACTTTTACTCCTCTACGTTTATCTGACAGCTTTCCTTCACAAATTTAGATTTTTCAACGGAAGTTGATAAATATGATGTTTTGTTAAAATGTAAACTGTCAATTGACAGAAAATAAATTAAAAACTATTTTTGATAAATAATTTTTTAATGTTAATACATTTCACGTTCCAGCTTCGCAAATGTGAATATTTGCTTCTTTTCTTTTTTTATAATGTGAATAATGTTAATGTATTAGTAATATTGTGAATAATGTTAATGTATTAGTAATAATGTTAATATATTAGTAATAATTTTACTAATATTAATATATTCATAGTAATTTGACTAATATTCAAATATGAGTAATATTGTTAATAATGTTACTGTATTAGTAATAATGTAAATAATGTAAATATATTGATACTTAATAACAATATTAATATATTAGTAATATTTTTAATAATGTTAATGTAATAGTAATGATTTCAATATTATTTATATATTTATGGTCATTTTAATAATATTCAAATATGAGTAAAACAGTTAATGTTATTATATTAGTAATAACATTGAGGTTTGGACTAAACAAACATTGTGAATGTGTCATATTTTTCACTATTTTTACAACAAAAAAAATCGATTAATGTAGAAATTAATCAGCAGATGAATCCATAATGAAAACAATCATTAGTTAACAGTTTAAAATGAGCTCCAGCTCAACCAACTACAGTGTGTGTGTGTGTGTGTGTGTGTGTGTGTGTGTGTGTGTGTGTGTGTGTGTGTGTGTGTGTGTGTGTGTGTCTGTGCATCACATGTTGTCTGCTCACAGTGAGAGAGTCACGCATGTGATCTGTGAGAATAACTCCGGTGAGGAGGTCAGGAGGTGGCTGCAGTCTCAGGCCGGATCACCTGCTCACCTGCTGGACGTCAGCTGGTTCACAGAGAGCATGCGGGCGGGACGTCCCGTTGAAATACTGGACAGACACAAACTACAGGTACACTTCACTTCAACTCATGTGAAGACTCACTTCTCCTTCTATATCGGCCCCATTGTTTATTCATATTATTACAAATCCTTACATTTCAATCACTGATGTTATTCAGCAATTTATATGTAATTTATTTGTAATTATTTGTGTGAAGTCCTTAATATCTCCAATAGCAATTCACATGTAACAACAATATATTATATGTACTATTTATAGTCAGTTGTGGAGAAACCCAATGCAGTCTAGTAATCCTTCATAGAGGTACTTCTAATTGTTAAAACATTTCCCAAATTAATAAGAAAATAACCAGAATAAAAAAACTAAAAAAGGAGCTAAAATGTACTGGTCTGTAAATATGTGTTATTCTACTGTGAGCAAAATAAATATTGTGTTTCTATTGAGTAGCGTTAAGGAGAGCGGAGAGCTCGACAAATCAGTCCAAACCAGGAAGTAACCTCGGGTTCTGAAGAGTGAAGTCAAAGCTTCAAGTGTTAAAGCTGCATTCTCTCTAGTGTCCATCAGGGGGCGACTCCTCTGGTTGTATAGAAGTCTATGAGAAAATGACTCTACTTCTCTCTTGATTTATTCCCTCAGTAAACATTGTAAACATGAGTTTATGGTCTCAATCTCTAGTTTCAAGTCGTCTTCAATACAGCATGATGTTCATTTAGTACATTATGGTCCATTTAGAATCAAACAGACCATAAAGCAGGGGATGCTTTGGGCGGGGCTACACTTCTTGTTTTTGGGTGAACTGTTCCTTTAGTTCTTCTGCGTCTCTTTCAGGAGCAGCAGATTAAAGAAGTGGAGGTTGTGGCGTTTTCTACACCAAGCTACGCCTGTCAGAGACGGACCACTCTGGACAACCACAACGCCGTCCTCACCGTAACCCCCCCCCCCCCCCCTCCCCACACACACACACACACACACACACACACACACACACACACACACACAACACAGATCTCATATATATATAAAAATACTTACATTAACTAAATATAAATCTAGATTAAATTTGGTGTTTTCTGGTCTCAGGACGCGTTGTCGCTGTTGGCTGAAAACGCTGAGCTCAGCGACGAGGACGGACGCGGCGTGGCGTTCCGACGAGCCGCCGCCGTGTTGAAGTCTCTCCCCGAACCCGTGACGGGTTTGACGCAGCTCAGAGGTCTCCCGTGTCTCGGAGGACATACGCTCAGAGTCATTAAAGTCAGCGTGAAGATGAATACGCTGTTTATCTACTTCCATCACATGTTAAGAAGATCCAGCGACGCGTTTGTGTCTCTTTCCTCGTAGGACGTTTTGGAGAACGGAGCGTCGAGTGAAGTCGAAGCGACGAAGCAGTCTGAGCGCTTTAAAGCGCTGAAGGTTCGTCTGCTGTTTGTTTGTCTAATTCTAAACTCAATAAAATCACATGTCAGCATAATCACGTCCAAAATAATTAAGATCAACCATCTTTTTACTCAGATAATCCTCAAAATTCTTCGCTTTAAATATACTGGAATAACTTTACATTTACATTAAGTTATGAAACAAAAGTTTTTATTGCATCACGTTTTTAAACAATCTAGAATAATATTAGTAATAAATCATCAGAATTTATTCAGAAGGATAAATACTATTTTTCTACCTCTTCCTGCTCTTTATTTAAATGTGTCACGACTCTGGTCAGTGAGTCACACGTAGATACAGATTAGTTTTTATTCACTTAAATCTTTATTTGTAAAAAAAAATATTTTAGATGAAAAGATGGTAAGAAAACAAAAACATTTTCCACATTTTTCTTTCAGTTTTTCCATTAAATAGATTTCAATAATCAGCTATAAGTCGCATGTCGGGGCGCTGCCTTCCCACAATTCATTGCAGTAGCTTTGTCACTTGCTATTAACAGTATTTGAACCAAATATCCGTCTCACTTTCTTCACAGAGATCACAGAGATGTCTTTTCCTTCAGCTCCAACTAGTGGCTCTGGCTCAGTCTGCTGATATTCTATTTGTTTCTTATCGTCAACAAACTCCATAAAAAACACCAACAGTACATTTATTTAACAAGTATTATTAGTCATATCAATGAGCCTAACTGTGTTTCCTTCATCATCATCGTCACCATCAACACCACCACACTGTCGTTTATTTTGACTCAATCCCACATACAGATACTCACATGTGGATTCATCCGCCGCTGAAAATAGTCCCCAACAAATACTCCTGTTTGTCTGATTGCATGCCCGCCAAAGGAAACGTATTATTAATTAAATATATAAAGTATAATGCTTGAATCCACAAACTGTCATTTTTAAGTTTCAGTTTTTTGAGAATAGACGGATGTTCGTGGTAGAAAATGAGCTGAATATGAACATTTATGTTAGTTTATGTTTTATTTACATCAAGTAAACTTTTTCACTTCATGAGTTTCTTGTGGTGACATTTTATGGATAGTAGTGATGTTTAGAAGTGTGTTTGTATGAGGTACTTTTTTTACATTACTGTATTTTTCAATGGAGTCTTGTGTCTTTAAAGAGACCATAGATAAACTGATATAGATTCTTTACGAATACGTCCACATCAGAACATTACTTTGCTCCATCTACTGTAGTAAACCACTGACTGTGGAGAAGAACCTCATACAAACACACTTCTAAACAGCACTACTGTCACTTTAAGATAATTAGAGATTAATTGCATTTTGTGAATAGTACCTTTTCTGACTGGATCAGCGTCTGAGCTGTATCACATAAGGGGTTTTTTTTGTGTGTATTTCAGGTTTTAACTGGTATTTTTGGAGTTGGAGTGAAAACAGCCGATCAGTGGATCAGAGAGGGGATTCTCAGCCTCCACCAGCTGCAGGATTCAGAGCGAACACTGAATCGAGCTCAACAAGCAGGCGAGTGTTTGGTCTGCATTCGCTCCGTAGTTCATCTCGTTCCTCTCTGAGTGAACGCGTTGTCGTCTCTTCAGGTCTGCAGCACTACGAAGACCTCAACCAGCCCGTCACGAGGGCCGAGGCCGACGCCGTCGCCGCCGTCGTGGAGGAAGCCGTCGCCTCCGTGCTGCCGGGAGCTCGGATGACTCTGATTGGAGGATTCAGGAGGTAGAAGAGCAACAACACACCCGCTCTCATGACGCTCCAAGTTTAAATAAAAGCTCATCCTACCACAGCTGCTACTAAACACACAAAGATCAGAGACAAATCAAATTCATTAGAGTTACTTTGTCTCAAGTATTTATGTAGTTTTGTCACATCTTTAAAACACATTTTGGGCACAGTATTCTTCTTTTTACATTTACAAATTTAACTTCTATGTATCTGCATGTCTTCTTTTAAGCCTAAGAGTGTATTAAAAAAAAAATCTTAAATTTAGTTTACAAAAGTGCTAAATATCTTCAGGTGGTTATTAAATGTTTCTGGATGTGGTTGCAGACGTTTTATACACTTATAAAATAGTCTATCTCATATTAAAGAATCTTAAATAACTACCTATAGTGCTGCTTATCTGGCTCCAGTTTGCATCCATTTGTATTAATGGAGGTTATTGTTATATACTGGTGGGACTTTATCATCATCAGATTATCCAGAGGAGTCCTTTGTTCCTGTGTTCGGTAACATTGAGGATGCTTTTAAAAGAAAGGCTTGAAATTAGAACACTCTTTTTATTTCACTCACTTCAAACATTTTGTTCAACGGCACCGTCTCTCCAGAGGGAAGCTGACGGGCCACGACGTTGACTTCCTGATAACACACCCAGAGGAGGGCAGAGAGGTGGGGCTGATGCCTAAAGTCGTCTCCTGGTTGGACTCTCAGGTAGATTCTGAGTCTCTGCTTGTCTTTTTTAATGTGTCAACATGTTCTCCTGAAGGTGCTTCTTTTTAACCCTTGTTTTTTTGCTCCTGTCACATTTTTCTCTCTGTGGTCTTGATTTCTCACTTCAAAATAAAAGTCCTGCTCCTCTGTAGAAACAGAACCATCATGACTGGAAGTAGAGAGAACTAGAACATGTCTTTAGCGCAGAATAACACAGTTATTATGACATAAATCATGAAAAAGAGAAAAACGCAAATTGAATTTCTTTGATAATTTATTGTTAAATAAATTGGACAACAAAGAAATCCTATATATCTAACATTTGGGTCAGTGTCCACAAATGTTACCAATGTTTGGGGAAAAAAATGAGGCTCTACATGTTATGAATATTAAGATATTTACATTATTACAGCCTCTCCTCTCCTCTCTGTGTTCACTTCCTGAAGTTCAGTCAAAGTTTCTCTGATTTGTTGTCACATGACTGTTGGTCTCAGATGAATCAATCATGACTTCATAGTTTCACTGAGGAGATCACAATTTAATGTTTTTACACAATCTGGTTAAAGTGAACGCTTTATTTGTGACAAGATCTTAAATGAGAACATGAAGAATAAACAGTTTTTGATGAATTATCATAATTTTAGTTTTAGTTGCTTTTTCGTCACACGTGGTGTGTATGAGGACCGTAGGAAAGATGAAAATCTGACCATAATATCGGGTTTTACAGGTTCTAGCTGTGATAATCGTTGTTGTTTCGGTGAACACGCTTTTCAATCCCGCCGGCGGGTTTTGTGGCTCAGATCGTGAATCATCTGGAAGTCACAGTAACAGTTTTCTGTCTCTCCAGGGTTTCCTCTTGTACCAGAAAACTACGAGAAACTCTTACCTGGAGGCAAAGGACGGTCCTGCCCGGCCCTCCTCCAACATGGACCGCTTTGAGAGGTGTTTCTCGGTCTTCAAACTGCCCGAGGAGGCGAGACGAAGAGCCAAGGAGGCGAGAGGAGCAGCCGAGGAGACGGAGCCGTGCAGCGGTCCTGCAGCCGTGTCGCAGGTCAAAGGTGAAGGACTGAAGCCGTGGAGAGCTGTGAGAGTGGACCTGGTGGTTTCTCCCATCAGCCAGTTTGCTTTCGCTCTGCTGGGCTGGACCGGATCCAAGGTGAGCGTTCATAAATGACCCTATTGTAAGATGTTGTACGGTGAGCGATGCCTTCACTGACTCCACATTCTCTGCAGCTGTTTGAGAGAGAGCTGCGACGCTGGGCGGGCCACGAGAAGGCCATGTCTCTGAGCAGCCACGCTCTGTTCGATAACAAACAGGTGAGCCTTCTGATGCACCGCTCAGAGCGATCTCATGCAGCGGTCATACATATACCCACGACAGTTAATGTGCTATTTGTGTAATTCATGTTATCATGAACCAGGAAGTATAAAGACTGCAAATAAAAGCACAAAGAGCGGTTGAGAAGGGAGGTGGATTGCAAAACAGGAATTATTTTAACCCAAACCACGATCTTTTATTAAACCTAACTAAGTATTTAACCATCTTTTATTAAACCTAACTAAGTATCTCACGATCTGTTACTAACCCTAACTAAGTATTTAACGATCCTTTATTAAACCTAACTAAGTATCTCACGATCTTTTATTAAACCTAACTAAGTATCTCACGATCTTTTATTAAACCTAACTAAGTATCTCACGATCCTTTATTAAACCTAACTAAGTATCTCACGATCCTTTATTTAACCTAACTAAGTATTTAACGATCTTTTATTAAACCTAACTAAGTATCTCACGATCTCTTACTAACCCTAACTAAGTATCTCACGATCTCTTACTAACCCTAACTAAGTATTTTACGATCTTTTCCTGAACATAACTAAGTATTTCACAATCTTTTTTTAAACCTAACTAAGTATTTTACGATCTTTTCTAAACCTAACTAAGTATTTCACGATCTTTTCTAAACATAAATAAGTATTTTACGATCTTTTCTAAACATAACTAAGTATTTTACGATCTTTTCCTGAACATAACTAAGTATTTCACCACCTTTTTGTTTCCTGTGAAGACGGAAGCATATTTTGTATATATTTATGTTTTATATTCTTCATGTAATGAGTAAAAATGTACTTGTGTTGCTGGACTTTCGTAGGAAAACGAACAATAAATGAGGAGTAACGTTTTCTTAAGATATCATAAGAACCGTTGTTTGAGGACACGTTGAACCATTCAACTCATGTTATCCGTCTCGTTTATAGTTTGTCTTTTTTTAATCACTATTTCTACAGAGTAGATACCTGAGAGCTTCGTCAGAGGAGGAGATATTTGCTCATCTTGGTCTGGAGTACATTCTTCCGTCAGAGAGAAACGCCTGAACACACCTGATGAGGACCAAGCAGGTACCATCTGAGGGTTAAGACCTGCAGACAGGAAGCTTAACGAAATAACACAGAAGTGTCCGTTCATAATCCCTGAGGAATATTTAGGAACAAATCCACGAGTTTAAATGTTAGTAGCCACCAAAACACTGCAGGTTCATAAACTATGAGACACATTTTAAAACTCTGGGAGTTATCAGCAATTATTTTATCTTTCGGTGCAACAATCTCAAGTAAAAGGAATACTTCGCCCCGAAAATGACCATTTATATATCAGTTATTACCACAGACTGTATATAAGAAGTGGACATAGTCATGGTGACGTCACATCATTGGTTTGTGGACTGATGTTTTGAAGCCTGGAGTTCGTCGCCATCTTGGATTACGACTGTCGCCATCTTGTTTTTTGCAACCAGTGAACAGGAAGTGACCATATTTGGACTGAGGAGGAGTGACGTAGAGACGCCGCATACGTCTCTGATAGAGACCTGTCAATCACTGTGTAACCCCGCCCTAAAGCATACCCTGCTTTATGGTCTGTTTGACTCTAAATGGACCATAATTTACTAAATGAACATCATGCTGTATTGAAGAAGACTTGAAACTAGAGATTGAGACCATAAACTCATGTTTACAATGTTTACTGAGTAGAGTCATTTTAGACTAGACTTCTATACAACCAGAGGAGTCACCCCCTGATGGACACTAGAGATATATATAACTATAAAACTGTGGAGGTGGACTTAATTGTGAAGTTGCCAGTTTATTAGGTACACCCAGGTAAAATGAATGCAGTCTGAAAGGAACTTAGGTGAGCAAACAGTTCTTTTAAATCACTTCTCAAAATGTACTATATTTTATATGTATATATATATATATATATACATATATATATATATATATATGTATGTGTGTATATACACACATATATACTGTATAGCGATAGGTGTCCCTAATTAACTGGTATCTTCAATTAAACAGAGATGAAGTTCTGTGATCTTGCTGCTGCGTCAACACGAGTGCCTGTTAGTTAATCTGCTGAACTGTTACACTTTGCATTAATGGTATGTGTTACTTTTCTACATTAAAATGTGTAAAAACAACTAGACATATGTTTTATATGTTGTTAAATTGTGTACTTTTAACAATTTACAAACCAGGGAAATCTGTCATTTTAATCAAAGTGCGTTTCATTTATTCACCTGTCAGTGGAATTGTATCAGCGTTGTTGTTGTCTGACAGAAACTTTCATAAACTGACTATTTAACCAATTTTAAGCCACATTTTCACAACACATCTTTTAGATCTTGGTGGTTTTAAACCGGTAGAAAGATTTTAGTCATAGGACTTCTGGATCTTACTTATCAGAGAAACAAGCTAAGCAAATTAAGCATCAGCTCGTCGCTCAGCTCCTCCAGGACGTCCTGCGTTCTCCGGAAAGTGCCGGAGAAACTCTGATTTTAAACATGAGGTTCCTTTTTATTCAGAGTTTTAATCAGCAGGAGACCTTTGTGGTAAAAACACTGTATTGAAGACAACTCCCATGATGCCACGCTGCTTCACCAGGTCTTTTTGTTATTGTTTAAATCTTAAAGGTGAACCTCATGGTGGCGCCAGAGGAAAAATATACAAGAGAAGAAGAAGAAGAGTTTGATTTAATCAAACTAGAAACTGGAACACTTTTGTTTGATGCAGAACATAACTACTGAAGTAGTCGTTTCTACTTTTATGTTTTCCTACTACTCGTACATCGGGACACGTTTTCCTGTCTGTTGTTTTACCGTCTTTAACGTTTCCCCTCAAACAAACAGCTGTGTACTACTGACCTGTATTCTACAACGTCTTCCTCTTATCTGAACATTCAAGATGAAACCACAGTGGAAGGAGCATGTAGTCGGTTAAAGTTTGAGGTACTTTTACTTTACTTGAGTATTTCTATTTCCTGCTACTTTCTCCTCCGTTTTAGAGGGAAATGTTTTTTACTGCACTACATTTATCTGACGGCTTTAGTTACTTCACAAATTAAGATTTAACATTAAAAAACACGAGATAAACTAAAATAAAACACATTTTTAAAGATCAAACCACTTTGACTTTTGACCTTTTAGATATAAATCAAGTCTCCTCGTCATGTTTCAGATGTTATCAGTTCCTCTAAAGAGACATGACAAGAGTTTTTTTGTTTAAGTAAATGCATCAGAGTAGGAAGTATTTTTTTGCTATTTGAGATTAAGCTGGAAATATTTCAGTACATACGCTGACGCTAGTAGTTTTATTTATTTCAAAAGTTTAATGTTTACATTTTTCTTTATTCTCAAAATGAAAAACAAAATCTTCTTCCTCTGATTTATTTACTTACGTCTGACTCTGATACTCTTCCATAAAGATAAGAGAAAAAATATGATATGAAGTTGTGTATCAGAACTTCTTCTTCTTCTTCTCTCCCATTAATCGTCTCTCGACCCCTCAGATTTATCTGGTGACCCTTTAGAGCAGGGGTGTCAAACTCATTTTCATTCTGGGCCACATCAGCATCATGGTCGCCCTCAAAGGGCCGGTTGTAACTGTAAGACTGTATAAATGTAACTACTCTCTAACATATTGTTAAATAACTGTCTCTGCATTTGATTATTGTTTATTCAAGTGTAACAATATTGTACATGCAGTTATATAAATGTAAAAATATATTACAGCACATTTCTGTTATTATAACATAAATCCTTTTAATTTAGGGTTAAGAAACTCACATTACTCTATCAAAGAGCACATTTTTAAAGAAAATATCAAAGACAAATATCATCAAACACAAGTTATTACATTCACTTTGTTCAAAGCTATTTTTGTCACCTCTCTGCATCGCTAATGTTCCTCCCCGTCATCGTCACATTCATGCAGCTACATCCAAGAGCTCCTCAGTGACGGTCAGGTCTGCCTTCAGCCTCTTTAAACATTGATAGATGCTCTGTATCCGTGTTGTTGCTGATGAAAAAGACAAGTAGTTGCTCGTCTCTTCAGCTAGCTGTGTTGTCAGATTGCCTGCTAGTTCCTGAACTCGGTCTGCGATGGTGTTTCTTTCACAAACTGACATTTTTAAAAGTCTGTATCGGGTCGGAGCTCACCTGCTCACATACCTTTTAACATGCACTGCTTCAAAATAGATAGATAGATTTCATCTGTTGTAAAGCCACGTTTAAAGTAGTCTTCAATGTACTCACAATTCATTTCTATGTCAAATGTAGAGTAACCTATGAAGAGCTGCTTCTATGACTGTTGTGTTTATCTATCTCATAATTTTGACCATTGGGATATTTTTATTATCAAAACTCTTTTTTTTTTCTTTTTTTTTATGGGCCACATAAAATGACGTCGCGGGCCGAATACACCTGTGCTGTAGAGGGTCCCGACCCCTATGTTGTGAACTGCTGGACTAAGCTATGTGACTGTATATAAAGTAGTTAAAGTATCTACAGCAGTAACGTTGATGCTTCAGTATTAAATATCTAATCATGTCACATAGTACTTTTACTGCTGATACTTTAAGTACATCTGATAATACTTGTGTACTTGAGAGGTGTTTGAAGGCAGTACTTTATGAGAATCTGAATACTTCAGAGGAATACTGCAGAGGAGCTACAGATGCATTTCCTGTGTGTGTGTGTGTGTGTGTGTGTGTGTGTGAACTCTCAGGCGTTTCCTTCACCTCTCCCTAACAGCCTCATTAACCTCTAAATACCAGTTTAACATCAAAGACAGCGTCGGTGCTCACACCTCCTCCTCCTCTCTGACATGAACACACTCTCCTTCTCCTCCTTGTCCTTCTTTCTCTTCT
This sequence comes from Cebidichthys violaceus, assembly GCF_023349555.1. Taxonomy (NCBI): domain Eukaryota; kingdom Metazoa; phylum Chordata; class Actinopteri; order Perciformes; family Stichaeidae; genus Cebidichthys; species Cebidichthys violaceus. Next base: position 11,751,713 of record NW_027176285.1, read on the forward strand.
CTCATTATTTGTCTTCTTCTCTTCTTCTTCTCCTCCTCCTTAATCCTTCTTCTTCTTCTTCTTCTTCTTCTTCTTCTCCTCCTCGGCCTTCTTCCTCTTCTTGTTTGTCTTCTTTTCCTTCTTCTTCTCCTCCTCCTTAATCCTTCTTCTTCTTCTTTTTCTTCTTCGGCCTTCTTCTACTTCTTCTTGTTTGTCTTCTTCTTCTCCTTCTCCTTAAGCCTTCTTCTCCTTAATCCTTGTTCTTCTTCTTCTTCTTCTTCTTCTTCTCCTCCTCCTCCTCCTCCTCCTCCTTTGTTTCCTCCGTTCATCCTTCATATCTATCTCAGTCTATCAGTCTCTCAGGATGAGCAGTGAGCACAGTGTTGTTGACGGTGTGTCTGTATTCAGGTCTGAAGAACTTTTATTTTCTTCGTCTCCATCGACACGTCTGTGTTTTTGACGCCGTATGTGTGAACAAAAGGAGAACCGAGAGGAGACTCTCAGTCTGGACCTCTGAGCTCAGACATCTCTGTGGAGATGTTAATGATTTCAGCTTCTTCAAACTAATGAGGTCTAGTTTCTGTTTATTAGAAGGGATTAATAGAAATGTAATCACTTATTTACTCAACATGTTCCTGTGTAAAGAAAAGAGTCAAAGAGGAAGTAAAAGTACCTGAAAAACTATGTAAAAGTACTGCATTCAAACTCTACTTTAAAGTATTAAACAACAAAATGTACAACATCATCTCTGGAAAATAGGTTTTACTAAATATATTACATATATATATATATTTACAAAACGAAACGTACAATATTACAACCAACGTTTCAGAATAGTGAAAAGTAAATACAACAAGTATTATCAGTTGAAAATACTTAAAGTATCGGCAGTAAAAGTACTCGCTCTGCAGTAAAATGTCTCCGGTGACTGATATGTAATTAAAAATGTTGATTTACTATGATAATAATAATTTTCTATTGTTTTTAATTAATTATTTAAAATGTATGATTTATCTCTAAATTATGACTCAATATCTCCTAATTTTCTCTCATTATTCTGTTATATATATATATATGTATATATATATATATATATATATATATATATATATATATATTTATATTCATCATCCTAATAGAAAGTACAAGTACTAAAAGATTGCACTGAAGTATTGTACAGTTAAAACTTGTATCATCTATTTTTTTTAAAATATTAATAAATAGAGAAAACGCAGCAACCAGGATTTATTTTTGCTGTTGTTGTAAATATCTAATGTTTTCCATTAAACCGAGATTTTGCATGTCTCAATATTATTTATTATTTGAGTGAAATGTGCCTTATCTTTGTTTATTTGCAACTTTCTGCATTTCTTTTCTTCTGCATAATCCTTGTTTACATCTTTTGTGTTCACACACACACACACACACACACACACACACACACACACACACACACACACACACTTCAGGATCACAGTCTGGTTCATCGGCCTGGTGTGTGTGTGTGTGTGTGTGTGTGTGTGTGTGTGTGTGTGTGTAAATGCTCCGTGATGAAGGGGGTCTCTCGTCCCTGCTGCTGTCTGTGTGGTGACCGTCTCCTGCTGAGCTCGTCTTTGATTGGCTCCATTCAGACCCTTTCATCTCTAATGGGCCTGTTTGCTGCTCTGTTATGGACACAAACACACCTCGACCCCCCCCAAGGGGGGAGACCAGAGGGAGACACATGTCCCGACCCGGTGCTCAGATCTCTCCGCTAATGTCTCCGTCTTTATCAGGTTTTCATAGATAAAATCCCCAAATAACTCTCAGTTAAACTGGTCTTGAATACAGAAGCTTTGAAGGAGAAATTTGCTTTGTTTTTATTATTGTCATCAAATCTGATGAATCAACGTGTTTCTGACTTTCTGTCTGTCTCTCAATTCCAAGCACGTTAATTCCTCACAAATATATAGTTTCTTCTTTTAAAAAGAGAAAATAGTGCATTTATTGGGGGGCTGTTTTCAGCCGCAGATGAATCCACATATGGTGCTCTAGAGTGAGTTGTCTTTAACTTTAAGTGTCTTCTTCAAATAAAGTTACTTATTCTACTATATTCAAAATTACAATCAATACGCTGACTCATCTTTATCATCTTTAATTTGAACTCAGAAAACTTTGTGATACAGTCATCATCCTTCTTGACGTTGTTAATAATTTAAAGAAAAATAAATGAAACCAAAACTTTATTTTCCAAAATATTAAAAATATTATTGCTGGTGTAGTTTAACACAAAGGAGCTTAAAAACAACCTAAAATGCAAATTACATTATATATTTGTATTTAGAAAATGTAAAACATATTTAAACACTTCAGTTAGAAATTATTTAATCCTCAAAAAATATTTGTTGTCAAAAATAATACAATTTAGAATATTATTGCTGCTGCAGTTTAGCACAAAAAAGCTTAAAAAAACAACCATAAGTGTAAATTATTAAGAGGAAAAGCACAACTACAAATACATTAAAATATTCTATTTGCACTTTTAAAAGTAAAAATACATATTTAAGTGAAAAAAACAAAACAAAGTAAATGTTTCCCTATTTTAATTTGAACTAAGAACAAACGTAGGGACTCAGTCCTCGTCCTAAAATGTAAAGAATAAATCTGAGTGTGTTCCGGGTGCTGAATGGGTTCCTCCATGCAGATGAAGGTGCTCTGATGACGCCCCAATAATCATTGATCTCCTCTGCCGGCCCGTCTGTAACACGCTCAGTTAGGACCTCTTCCTCTGTCCCCATTGATCCCTATCAGCCCCCATCAAAGGCTCCCGGGGCTTTGATGGGGGGCCGGCGGGACCGGTCCCGGTGGACAAGCAGGCGCTGCGACTCCCCTCCTCACATGGGTGTGTGTGTGGGGGGGGGGGGGGACAGACAGAAGAGGGGAGATGAGTCTCTAGATGTCTTTAGATTGTGACATTTAAATCCCCCCCCCTTAAAAAAGAAGGAATCCAGCACACCTGAGGGCTCCTCCAGCTTCTTTATGGCCACAGAGAAGAAGAACCACGGCCCTAAAATGTAAAACTACGTCTGTCTCGTGTTTCTTTAAGGATCTGAGTACTCTCCCTGTCATGTACATATGAGGTACTTTTACTTTAGTGAAGGATCTGAGTATTTCTTACACCACTACGATGGTATTTTGTGTGAATATTTCTGTCTAGCATCGTTAGTGTTTTATATATTTTACAAGTAGCCGACTGAAATATATTTATTTACATCAACTAAGTTTTCTAAGTATTGTAGGAGTATAATTTGATGTACATGTATTTTACTTGAGTACTCCCATTTCACGCTACTTCATACTTTTACTCCACTACATCTCAGAGGGAAGTAATGTACTTTTACCAACAACAGTAAAATTCTACTTAACAGGCCACATAAATAATAATAATAATCTAATGATATCATGAGCTTCTTTATGGCCGGTCACAGAGAATAAGAATCACGGTCCTAAAAGTTAAAACTACGTCGGTCTCGTGTTTCTTTTATAGACTGAAGCTCTTTCATTGTTTGTTTCCTCACCGTTTAAACACATCATGTTTGTATATATATAATATTTACTTGCTTAACATTTAAACTTTTCATATTAATATTTAGTAAATAAAACCACCGGTAAAAGCACTAACACAGGAACAATTAAAAAAGACTCCATTACAAGTAGAAGTCGTAGTATTATCAGCTAAATGTACTTGAAGTATCAGCAGTAAAAGTACTTGTGCCGCTGTAAAGTCTTTCTATATTTTTATAATTTGGACTCGCTCCCTCTTAATATTGATTCTCTTTCTTATAATGTTGACCTGAACATTTTTTATTTATTGTCTCATAATCTCAATTAAGCATTTCTTAATTTTCTTTTGTTTTTAATGATTTATTTTAAATGTATGATTTAGTATTTAAACATTTTTACTAATTTCCTCTATTTTTCAGATTATTTATATTCTTAATTTTGACTTAATATCAGTATTTATATTTTTTATCATGCGTTACTTTTCATAAAAATGTGTTCCTTTTCTTTATTAATGACATAAGTTAGTTAAATCAATGTTACTGTTGTAAATACTTTAACTACTTTATATACAGTCACATAGTTTAGTCCAGTGGTTCACAACATAGGGGTCGGGGCCCTCCAAAGGGTCACCAGATAAAACTGAGGGGTCGAGAGACGATTAATAGAAGAAGTAGAAGAAGTAGAAGAAGAAGAAGAAGAAGAAGAAGTTCTGAGACGTGAATTTGTTTTTAATTTTTGACTTTTTGTGAAATATTTGTTAATTTTTTTGTCTCAAACTGTTATTTAAGTGAAACAATGTGAGAAGTTTAGAGTTTAAATGTCTCTTTGATAAAACATTGCTGATTTAATATTTGATTTATGATGTATGAATCATACGTTGTATTTAAATAGACTTATATGTTTTTATATTATTTTGTGAAGTAAGTCGTAATTATATCTGTAAAATAAATGTAATGTAGTAGAAATATAAAGTAACGTAAAATAGAAAAACATAAGTACAAGAACCATAACATTGCCCTTTAAGTACTTTTAACTTCTATTTTAATCATAAACCAGTTTGTGTAAATGTAAATGCTTTTAATGAGGTGAAATGTCTCTTTTTATAAAGACAAACACTCCCAACCGCACGTGTCTATGCTTATTCACGATTTGTGCATACAGATACAAAAGTAGAAGTCTTAATATTTAAAAGATGAAGTTGTTTGAAGGTTTTTGTGGATAAAAAGAAAACAGATGTTCTCTTCTTCTTCTATTATCATGATTATTAGTAGTAGTTTATATTTTAAACAAAATATATTAAATTGCAGTCATTTAGCAGACGCTTTTATTCAAAGCGATTTACAGTAAGTGTATTCAACATAGGTACAGTTGTGGTCAAAAGTTTACATACACTTGTAAAGAACATAATGTCATGGCTCTCTTGAGTTTCCAGTTATTTCTACAACTCTGATTTTTCTCTGATAGAGTGATTGGAACAGATACTTCTTTGTCACAAAAAACATTCTTGAAGTTTGGTTCTTTCATGACTTTATTATGGGTTAACAGAAAAAGTGATCAAAATCTGCTGGGTCAAAAATATACATACAGCAACATGAATTAGCAATTTTGGTGACTTAGAAAGTTGTGTCAATGAAATGAGCTTCATAGCATGGCCTCTTAACTTCTTGTGAGTGATTATGAGTGACTACAGCTGGTGACTTCTCTGAGGCCATTTAAATAGGGCTCATTGGATACAAACGGCCACAAACGCTACAATGGGAAAGTCAAAGGAGCTCAGCATGGATCTAAAAAAGCGAATCATTGACTTGAACAAGTCAGGAAAGTCACTTGGAGCCATTTCAAAGCAGCTGCAGGTCCAAAGAGCAACAGTGCAAACAATTGTTTGTAAGTATAAAGTGCATGGCACTGTTTTGTCACTGCCACGATCAGGAAGAAAACACAAGCTATCACCTGCTGCTGAGAGAAAATTGGTCAGGAGGGTGAAGAGTCAACCGAGAACCACCAAAAAGCAGATCTGCCAAGAATTAGAAGCTGCTGGAACACAGGTGTCAGTGTCCACAGTCAAGCGTGTTTTGCATCTCCATGGACTGAGAGGCTGCCGTGCAAGAAGGAAGCCCTTGCTCCAAAAGCGGCACCTTAAGGCTCGACTGAAGTTTGCTGCTGATCACATGGACAAAGATAAGACCTTCTGGAGGAAAGTTCTGTGGTCAGACGAAACAAAAATCGAGCTGTTTGGCCACAATGCCCAGCAATATGTTTGGAGGAGAAAAGGTGAGGCCTTTAACCCCAAGAACACCATGCCTACCGTCAAGCACGGTGGTGGTAGTATTATGCTGTGGGGCTGTTTTGCTGCCAATGGAACTGGTGCTTTACAGAGAGTAAATGGGATAATGAAGAAGGAGGATTACCTTCAAATTCTTCAGGATGACCTAAAATCATCAGCCCGAAGGTTGGGTCTTGGGCGCAGTTGGGTGTTCCGACAGGACAATGACCCCAAACGCACATCAAAAGTGGTAATGGAATGGCTAAATCAGGCTAGAATTAGGGTTTTAGAATGGCCTTCCCAAAGTCCTGACTTAAATCCCATTGAGAACATGTGGACAATGCTCAAGAAACAAGTCCATGTCAGAAAGCCATCAAATTTAACTGAACTGCACAAATTCTGTCAAGAGGAGTGGTCAAAGATTCAACGAGAAGCTTGCCAGAAGCTTGTGGATGGCTACCAAAAGCGCCTAATTGAAGTGAAAATGGCCAAGGGACATGTAACCAAATATTAGCACTGCTGTATGTATATTTTTGACCCAGCAGATTTGATCACTTTTTCTGTTAACCCATAATAAAGTCATGAAAGAACCAAACTTCATGAATGTTTTTTGTGACAAAGAAGTATGTGTTCCAATCACTCTATCAGAGAAAAATCAGTTGTAGAAATAACGGGGAAACTCAAGAGAGCCATGACATTATGTTCTTTACAAGTGTATGTAAACTTTTGACCACAACTGTATATATCAGTATTAGCTCCAACTGTTTGTCTCCATCAGAGACGAGCTGAACGTAAAGAAACCATTTTATTTAAACAAAAGTATAATATTTATATTATGTTTAACAGAACAAATATAATATTTATATTATGTTTAACATAAGTATAATATTTATATTATGTTTAACAGAACAAGTATGATATTTATATTATGTTTAACATAAGTATAATATTTATATTATGTTTAACAGAACAAATATAATATTTATATTATGTTTAACAGAACAAGTATAATATTTATATTATGTTTAACAGAACAAGTATGATATTTATATTATGTTTAACATAAGTATAATATTTATATTATGTTTAACAGAACAAATATAATATTTATATTATGTTTAACAGAACAAGTATAATATTTATATTATGTTTAACAGAACAAGTATGATATTTATATTATGTTTAACATAAGTATAATATTTATATTATGTTTAACAGAACAAATATAATATTTATATTATGTTTAACATAAGTATAATATTTATATTATGTTTAACAGAACAAGTATGATATTTATATTATGTTTAACATAACAAGTGTAATATTTATATTATGTTTAACAGAACAAGTATAATATTTATATTATGTTTTGCATAAGTATAATATTTATATTGTGTTTAACAGAACAAGTATGATATTTATATTATGTTTAACATAAGTATAATATTTATATTATGTTTAACAGAAGTATAAAATATAAAGTGTAATACTAGTTTAACTGATGAGAAGAAACAACAGACAGCTGATCAGATCAGTTTAAAGCTCAAAGAGGTCCTCATTTGCTGTCTCTCTCTGTCACCGTCCTCACTGTCTGTCTGTCTGTCTGTTTGTCTCTGTCTGTCAGACAGAGAGACAAACAGACAGATAAACTGATCACATCTTTACTAAATATATTGATCTGCAGAGTAACTTTAACAGGATTTTGTTTCAGAAATACTTCTTTTCTGAAAATACTTTTACTTATGTAGCTGATATGAGGAGTCCCTTCTCCTCTCCTCTCCTTTCCTCTCCTCTCCTTTCCTTTCCTTATCTTTACTTTTGTTTCCTTTCATTTCCTCTTCTCTCCTCTCCTCTCCTTTCGTATACTTTTGTTTCCTCTCCTCTCCTTTCCTTTTCTTTCCTTTCCTTTCCTTTCCTTTCCTTTCCTTTCCTTTTCTTTCCTTTCCTTTCCTTTCCTTTCCTTTCCTTTCCTTTCCTTTTCTTTCCTTTCCTTTCCTTTCCTTTCCTTTCCTTTCCTTTCCTTTCCTCTCCTTTCCTCTCCTCTCCTCTCCTCTCCTCTCCTCCTCTCTTTATCTAATCAAAGGCTCTGTTTCATGTTTGACCTGATTAACCCTTTAAAGACACAAACAATGTGTTTGATTTGCTCCATTTGCACACAGAACAGCATCTGTCTTCCTCCTCTTCCTCCTCAGTCTCAGGTCCATCCAGGCTGCTGCTGCTGCTGATGAAGATGAAGATGATGATGATGATGATGATATTAACCACTTCACAGGTCTGGATCATCGTCTTCAGATCGTTATCAGACACAAAGCCTTGAATAGATGATCCCCATGATGAGGTACTTATACTTTATCTGAGTACTATCCCCATGATGTATTTATGAGGTACTTATACTTTATCTGAGTACTATCCCCACTATGTATATATGAGGTACTTTTACTTTAAGTGAGTACTATCCCCACTATGTATATATGAGGTACTTTTACTTTATCTGAGTACTATCCCCATGATGTATATATGAGGTACTTTTACTTTATCTGAGTACTATCCCCATGATGTATATATGAGGTACTTTTACTTTATCTGAGTACTATCCCCATGATGTATATATGAGGTACTTATACTTTATCTGATTACTATCCCCATGATGTATATATGAGGTACTTTTACTTTATCTGAGTACTATCCCCATGATGTATATATGAGGTACTTTTACTTTATCTGAGTACTATCCCCATGATGTATATATGAGGTACTTATACTTTATCTGATTACTATCCCCACGATGTATATATGCGGTACTTTTACCTATACTTAAGTAAATGATCTGAATACACTGGTTTGTAGTAATCTTGTGATATTTTGTAGGATTTATCTTTATTTCATATTGTATTTATATATCAGACTGCTTTTATAATATCCCTGTGAGTTATGGGTACTTTGTCCTGTTAAAAGGTATTTATTTGCATGAATAGAAAGTACTACTAAAGTACTTGTTTTTAACTTGAATATTTTCATTTTAAGATGCTTGTACTTCTACTCCATTACATCTCAGAGCACAATCTGGCTCCATAACAAGTGCTTTTGATACTTTAAGTTCTTTAAGCTGTAAATACTTTTGAATAAAACACTTTAACATGTAACAGAGATAAAGATGTGGTATTTTTACTTTTACTGAAGAACAGAATCTGATATTTAAATGTGAGTTTATACTAGTGTCTTAACTACTTTATGATATTTATTTATTATCTATTAATGGCTGTTTCTGGTTAATAATGTGACACGAGTAGAATCACATACATTTATTGTGATTATTGATCATTGATCGATAAAAACGAAGATAACAACGTTAAACGTGTCTTTAATCACCTGGGATCATCCTCTGGGATCATCCTCTGGGATCATCCTCTGGGATCATCTGCTCATCATCTCATTTATTGGCTCCTTTCAGCTTCTTTCTTTAAGTAACGGCTGTAAATGAGGAGCAGATTATCTCTCAGAGAAACACTTGAGGAGCATCAATGTCTGATTAATGTCTGAAAGAAGAGAAAGAATGCAGCTAAAGATTAATTTATTATCAATGAATCTGCAGAAAGTAGACGAAAAATTATCATTTCCCAAAGTTTAATGTGATGTCTGGAGATGTTTTTTAATGAATGAATTCATCTTTTAGTCTGTAAAATAGAAGTTCACTACAGTCCACATTTACAAACACAGAAAACAAAGAAAAGCTTCAAATAATTGCATCTTAAAAGCTTTAACCAAAATATTTGTCCAGTTTTTGCTTGAAGAATGACAATTTATTTAATTTGATTTGATTTTATCCTGTTTCTGCATTTTTTACCTCGCAGAATGTAAATAAAAACATGTGCATTTAAATTTGAATCCACTCTACATCCTTAATTCTGAGATCAAGACTAACATATTCACTGACAGATTTTAATGTGAATTTTATTCATTATTTATTTATTTTTACTCATTTATTCTTTATTCAAACTGTCAACGTGAGGGAGACAAAAGCAGTCTTTTTATTATTTATTCACAGTGAGGACGGGTTCGTGGAGGAGATGCAGACAGTTTGGGGTGAGGTGTGTCTATTATCTTTTATTTTGTGGGGGGGGGTGCAGGAAGGAGGGGGGTGGGGGGGGGTTCTCTCCAGACTCAGTGGAGCCTTGTTGTAACAGCCTCATTGAGACTGAATGAGACGTCTTAATTACTCCAGTTGTGAAAACTAAAGAAGCGAGGGAGCAAGGGAGGGAGGGAGGGAAGGAGGGAGGATGTGTGCTTTGATCTTGGGGGCTGAGGGAGTTTGATGCCTCCTATAAATACAGACAAGCTGTGAAAAGGGGGGCATTCAAAACTCCACCAGGACCAGCTCAGACCAGCTCATCCTCCTCCTGCTGAATCTGCTTTTTCTTTTAAGGATTTACTCTTTTTCACTTCACAGACATGAGGGGACATTTTTCTATCGAGTGGATGTCTCAGAGCAGCCAACCTGCAGGGACGGAGACCGGCTCGTCTTCTGGACCAGGACCAGGACCTGGACCCGCTGCCTGTGGGACTCACTCAGAGAGTCTGCCGGGTTTTTACTGCAGACAGAAGTCAGAAAACTCACCAAAGCAGCAAGAAACCAGAAGCCTTGACGCGTTCAGTCTGCAGCACCAAACCTGTGATAGTCAAGGTACGTTCAGAAAGTTATGTACTCGAGTATTTGTACTTTACTTCACACTGTATTACACTTTATAAACTTATTTCTCTAGAATTCAGGGCAAATATTGCACTTTTATTTAACATGTATCTGAAAATAGTTACTAAATACATAACTTTGCAACACTTTAACCTGTCTCTTTATCAAATAAGTACACACACTTTAAATGAATGGTTTGAAACACTACATCGTAGTTTAACATTAAGGTGTTTATTAATGTGCAGTGTTTGTCAGCAATCATGAATTCTCCCATGAAAACATTTTATTACAAATTCAGTTATTACATTTTGAATGCAGGGACTTTTATTGGAGGTACATTCACTAAAGTACTGTAATTAAATACATATATGTGGTACTTTACATGAGTTACTTCCTACTTCTACGTCTCAGAGTGATGTCATTTGTCTCACAGCTTTTGTTACTTCAAGATTTGTTTTCTTATAAAACATTGAAATAGCTTAAATAAAATATGTTTTGTTATAAATGAAACTACTCAACAGTTTATAAGAACAACTTAAACCATCAGACGATTAATCAATAAATCAATTGACAGAAAATTGTGATAATTATTTATGAATTGTTTTAAACTAAAGAATGATCTTATCTTTTTAATAAGTTAAATGTATTTTAATAACTAAATAAACATTATGATGGTGTCACTTTAGGCATTTTTTACTTACAAACCAATCAATCAATTAATGGAGGAAATAATCATTAGTTAATAGTTCAATTTGAGCTCCAACAGTAAAACATTTTTACATGAATGCATGAGTCGTAATAATTTAATGATATAGTATATAATAATAGTACAACACTCACAGGGGACATTGTTATACTTTTACTTGTAGTGGAGTATTTTTACAGTGTAGTAGAAGTACTTTTCCTGCAGTAAAGGGTCTGAATACTCTGATGGTTGGGTCTAACGTGACTTCGTCTTGGTTCCTCTTGGTTCCTCTTGGTTCCTCTCTGCAGTGATTGAAGCAGGATTCAGCAGCGGGACGGAGGAGGAGGAGACCTCCGGCTACGAGAGCGAAGGGGGTCGCTCCCTCTCCCCCCCGGCCTCCGCCGACTCCACCTCCACCTCCCCGCCGTCTCCCCCGCTGGGGAGGAGGCCTCGCACGGCCTTCACGGCGGAGCAGATCAGCAGCCTGGAGAAGTCCTTCAAGAGGAACGCCTACCTGGGAACGCAGGACAAGGCGGAGCTCTGCAAGAAGCTCAACCTCTCCGACAAACAGGTAAACAGCTCTCATCAGTGTGTGGTCGTCAGTGTGTGGTCGTCAGTGTGTGAGACATCTCATGTCCTCTGATTTATTTTACTTTATTTATTTCTGTAGTTAAACACTTACATATGATGAGTATTCTGTCAGCTTATTTCAGTATTTTAAGGCTCAAAACATAAATACAATTCCTGTCAGTAAATACAGTTTTACATCAAATAAACTGAATAATTGAGTATAAATAAAATATAATAATGTAATTAAAACATTTTCACGATTTTTTTGTTGGACTGTTTGGGGGGGCACTTTTTTATTTTTATTTTATTTATGTATTCACTTATTTGTTTTATTTTATTTATTTATTTTACTTATTTGTTTGAGTGTTTTTATTAAAAAAACATTTTATTTATTTTTCCCTAATTTTTTGCTGACTTTTATTTTATTTATATATTTACTTTTATTTTTATTTATTTGGTTTCATTTTTTGAATTGTTTCATTTTATTCACTTGTGTTGTTGATATATAGTTCAGTTCTTGAATAAATTGTTTTGTTTCATTTTATTATTTTATTTATTTATGTTATTATTAGGGGGGCATGTACGTAATATTTCAAAGTTTAGTTGCAGTTATTATATATATAAACGTGTATATATATATATATATATATATAAACGTATATATATATATATATATATATATATATATATATATATATATATATATACACGACACGTTTGTTTGATGTTTTTACTCTTCTACTTGTTTGTATAGTTGTATTTGATCTATTTATTAGTTACAAAGGAACATAATTAAATGTTAATATTCTGTATTTAAAAAAAATAACTTTTCCTTATGAGACTTCTTCTTCTTCTCAGATCAGAAACTGGTTCCAGAACCGGCGGATGAAGCTGAAGCGGACGGTGCAGGACGCCCTGGCTCACGCCTGCCACGCTAACGCTAACATGGCCTCTCAGTTCCTGCACTACCCCGAGCTGCAGGCCTACAGGCCGGGTCCTTACCCCCGATACCACTCAGCAGCGACTGCTCAGGACGTCCCGTCGGCCGCCACCTCCTACGTCCATTCACACGGCCTCCAGTACGGCTCCTCTCTGCCCAGCGTCCCCTCTCTGCCTCTGGACTCGTTCTACCAGTACAGCAGCCTCCCGGGAGTCATGTCCACGACCCCCCTGATGGGGTCCTACGCCTCGTACCCTCAGTACTACTGACACGGTGACCTGTACTGTGTACTGTCACAACTGTATTGATTGTACTCATCGTATCCTAAGAGGATCAATAAGGAATATCAGGAACTTGGCACAGGTACTGCTGTGAAGCTCTAATGCAACAGGGTGGTGTGCAATAATGTGTGTGTGTGTGTGTGTGTGTGTGTGTGTGTGTGTGTGTGTGTGTGTGTGTGTTGTGTGTGTGTCTGCTTGTAACTGATTGTATAGTTTGAATATATTTAAATTGGAATCTATGAAGTGTTTTATTTGTTTATGTCTCTGTGGAATTAGATCGCTAAAATAAAATCATCATTAAAACTTTACAGGTCGTCTGATGTGTTTTCATCCTTAAACAAAATGTATTTTTCCTTACTTCAGTACTGCACTCAAGTACATTTTAAAGGTACATGTACTTAACTCAAGTAGTTCTATTTTATGATACTTTATACCTCTAAATATTGTTCTTTTACTCCACTACATGTAAATATAATATACATCAGTACTAGTGATCAAACAATAGCATATATCTCCATATATACTGTACTTAAGTACATTTTTAAGGTACTTGTACTTAACTCAAGTAGTTATATTTTATGCTACTGTATACCTCTAAATATTGTTCTTTTACTCCACTACATGTATATATAATATACATCAGTATTAGTGATCATTGATAAAATATATCTCTATATATACTGTACTTAAGTACATTTTTAGATTGTAAAGTAATATTTATTACATGTATTTGCTTGCATACTTGTATTTATTGAGTATATTTCAAATATAGCTAATTTTACTTTTTATTCCACGTATTACCCTTTTGGAATATGTAAACATATAATAGTGACATCTCCAATAACGAATCAGTGATTTAGTGCACCACCCCTCCCGCACGCCAGGTGAGGCAAATGAAACACACCTAAGATGCTGCATCATCAACAGGTGCATGCTGGGGTGTGGTGCTAACATGCTAACGTGCTAAAGTTGCTCAGGTGAGTTCTGCTGGAGTAGTTCACCTCCAGTGAGGCGCGTGAGGACCGTTCACTGGTTTCACTGGGACCAGAGGCCCAGTTATGTCCCAACACACTAGTTTGTGTTGGGACAGAAGAGAGAGGACTGGTTTTATGCACGCGAGGGGGGAAAAAATGTAACCTCGTGCAGATTGAGGAGGACCTCGCGGTGCACGAGACTCACAGGATTTCTCTAATAGATGACGTCAGACAGGTGAGTAACAACAACACTTTGGTGTTGATTAGTTTTATTCTGCTGTTGATTTAAGAAACGTTCAGGTCATTTCATGTATGAGCCTTAATAAAACTTCCAGAAGTTTAAATGATTCTAATTATGTGAGTTTTGTCAAGTGAGGGAAGCTGTCGGTCAAAAGAAGATATTGTTGATTTGATTCATGTTGACATGTTTAAATGGAAACTGGAAGATTTTAATTTGAATAAACGTCATTTAAATCTATTTCTATTGATGAAAATATTGCAGTATTTATATATTTGTCTTTTTGTGACACTCCAGCAAAGAAACAAAGCTGTATTACAGTTTTTCTTTATGGTATTTAGACAAAACACATCTTTGAGAAGCTGAAATCGTAGAACAGTTTCACATATTTTCCTACAAAATAACTCGAGCTGCAACTGTTTATTTTCATTCTGGATTAATCTGCCAGATGTTTTTCTCCATTAATCGATTAGTGAAATGTCAAAAAGTTGAATTAAACTCTCATCACAACAGAATATAAGTGACATAGTATTACATACATAGTATTATTTATACATTGTGGTATTTGTACTTTCATGTTGCACAATTATTAAGAAATAAAGTAGAACTTTTTGTTGCTGTGCTGAAGTACTGGGTAATATTTCAAAATATTTAGTGCGTTTAATGACACAAAGAGGAGTTTAAATGCAGAGTACACTGAGTCCAATATTATTCAGAATAAACGTCTCAGAATTTTATTTTTTAAGACAAAAAATAATAATAATAATTTGAAATAGAAAGGATTTAGTACCCACCTGAAACAAGAAATGAAATGAGATTAAACTCTATTCATCCCAGAATAAAATATAATACAAAGTAGGAAAGAGTGCAAATATATAATACAATGCAAATGATCCAAAACCCCAAATAAACAAAATGCCCAAAATATAAACAAGGTTAACAGTAAAGATCATATCAGAGTTATTTATTAATATTTAAAGAAATCATAAATTCATAGTTAAATAAATAAAATATGACATTTTGTGATTGTTTTTAAATAGGGAGGAAGTTGTATAGAGTCTGGTTGCTGGGTGTAGTCCATACTTTCTTCTGACTTCAGTATTTCTATTGTACAGCGTGTACAAAATACTTCTCTGGTGTATTCAGGTGTTTGGAAGAGTTTTAACCAAAGCATCACAACCCCGACTCACCTGTAAGACTTTCTGTGATGTTCAACACGTTAAACCTCAAACAATACATTACATTACATTACAATACAATACAATACAGCAAACCTCACTGATCTACTCACTGTCTGTGCTTCAAGGAAACAACTCAGAAAAACACAAAGGAAACGAGCAGCAGTGTGAACACCTCCAGATACTGCAGTACTGGAGTACTGGAGGACTGCTGAAGATGAAGCTTCATCTCTGAACGTCCGGCTGAGAGGAAAATGAAACTCTGCTGCCACCTGTGGGCAGAGATGAGTACTGCAACAATAATGGACCCAGCAGATTTGATCACTTTTTCTGTTAACCCATAATAAAGTCATGAAAGAACCAAACTTCATGAATGTTTTTTGTGACAAAGAAGTATCTGTTCCAATCACTCTATCAGAGAAAAATCAGAGTTGTAGAAATAACAGGAAACTCAAGGGAGCCATGACATTATGTTCTTTACAAGTGTATGTAAACTTTTGACCACAACTGTATATCCTCTGTGATACTGCTACTAGTACTTCTTTTATTAAAGAATTTGAACTATACAGCTGTATATTTATTATTTCTAATTAACAATCATGCCCGAGTTCATGTTCCAATAACTAATAATGTACGTGTGCTACTTATTTAGCTAATAACACTTGTGTTCTGTTATATTTAGGTGACATTCTGAATGTAAAACCGTTACTTGTAATGGAGTATTTTACACTGTTGTGTTGCTATTTTAACTCTTAAGTTCTTCCACCACAAACAATAACAGAATACATTATTATTAGAAATTGGCTAATGAGAGTCGGTCACAAAACTATTTCACTTTTCTTTTTTTCTTTTTTTCTAAATGTATTTCCACTACAACATTGTGAGGAAAAACAAAGTGTGTTGACACAGATTACCAGCTGCAGCCAGAAGAAAACACATTATTCCATCATATTATGTCATAAAAACCAAGATTTCACAACCAGAGGAAGTAGATTTTTAAAAACAGTAGAAGAAGAAGAACACAAACGAAACCTCATTCTGACCAATGGCTGATGAGAGATTTTGCATGTGGGCGTGGCAGATAAAATCAAGCAAGTTTTGTTTTGTTTCTTATTTATTTTCTTTATACTACAAGTACTAGACATCCTGATCTACACTCCACACCATTTGGCTACGGTAATGCTCCAGTTAATTGTTTGCCAAACGACAATAAACCTCAAAAGAAGAAGAAGAAAAATCAAGCAACCAATGGGAAAGCCCTAACCTGTGTGATCTCGTGGAAGTGACAGACGGCTGGACCAATCACGACGATTTGGAAAAAAAAAAACTGTAGAAGAAGAAGCACGCAAATGAAACCTCAATCTGACTAATGGCGAATGAGAGAATTTACATGTGGGCGTGGCAGATGAAAATCATGCAACCAATGGGAAAGCCGTAACCGTGTGAACGCGTGGAAGTGACGGACGGTTGGACCAATCACGACGCTCCCCTGAAGTGCACCCATAACGAGCGCGCGCTGGCTGGAAGTGCACGCAGAAAGCAGCTACGCAGGAGAGAGAGGCGGCAGAAGCCGAATGGTGGAGCTGAAAGATGGCGGATGGCGACAGCGGGAGTGAGCGTGGAGGTAGTGGAGGTGGAGGCGGCGGCGGCGGAGGAGGTGGTGGTGGTGGTTTCCAGCATTTCCAGAGGGACCAGGAGACCCAGGAGCTGGCGTCCAAGCGCCTCGACATCCAAAACAAGCGCTTCTACCTGGATGTGAAGCAGAACAGCAAAGGCCGGTTCATCAAAATCGCCGAGGTGGGAGCCGGCGGCTCCAAGAGCCGGCTGACCCTCTCCCTGTCCGTGGCGGCGGAGTTCCGCGACTACCTCGGGGACTTCATCGAGCACTACGCGCAGCTGGGGCCTAGCAGCCCGGAGCAGATCGCACAGAGCACCGCGGGTGAGGACGGCGGTCCTCGGCGAGCTCTTAAAAGCGAGTTTCTCGTTCGGGAGAACCGCAAGTATTACCTGGACTTGAAGGAGAACCAGCGTGGGAGGTTCCTCCGGATCCGACAGACGGTAAATCGAGGCCCCGGCTTCGGAGGAGTCGGAGGCCCAACGGGCGGCATGTTGTCCGGACAGACCATAGCGCTTCCGGCCCAGGGGCTCATAGAGTTCAGAGACGCGCTGGCGAAGCTCATAGACGACTACGGAGGAGACGACGAGGAGCTGGCCGCGGGAGGTGCGGCCTCCTGCAGCGAGCTACCCGAGGGCACCTCCATCATGGTGGACTCCAAGCGGTTCTTCTTCGACGTCGGCTCCAACAAATACGGCGTGTTCTTGCGGGTGAGCGAGGTGAAGCCGAGCTACAGGAACTCCATCACGGTGCCGCTGAAGGCCTGGGGCAAGTTCGGAGGAGCCTTCGGGAGATACGCGGAGGAGATGAAGGAGATCCAGGAGAGGCAGAGGGATAAAGTGTACGAGAGGAGGGACGAGGAGTCCGAGGGGGACGACGTGGAGGACGACTGAAGATTTAAAGAAAACAGCTGGTAGTTGCAGACACATCTGCAGTATTTAGGGGGGATTTTGTAAAGATATTCAGTTTACTGTTACAGGGGAGCAAAGAAACCAGAACATATTCACATCCAACAAGCTGGAATTAAATAGAAATTACACAAACTGATGAATTGATTATCAAATATTTCCATCTTCATTTATAATTTGACAACTAATCGATTTACCGACAAATGGTTGCAGCTCAACTGTTCGTTGTGCAGCACATTATTGTTCGTTTAGTCCATAAAAATACTTTAAAATGGAGAAAAAATCACCGTTAAAAGATTTCAAAATGTATTTAAGTTGCATATTTTTCAAAGATATTCAGTTTATAATAATATAAAACAGGAAAAAAAGCATCAAATTCTCACATTTGAGAAGATGAAAACTGATCTGTTTCTGTTTTGTTCTAGAGAATAAAATAAATCAGAAAACAGCTGGTAGTTGCAGACACATCTGCAATATAGAGGGTGTATTTTGCATAAAAACAAGAAAAATGACAAGTGCACGACAAATCGTGCTGTAATAGCCTACTAAAGTAACGTGGTGTTAACACAAAAAACACAAAAAAATACATGTGCAGGGGGACTATTTGGTGTATTATCCTTAAAGTTTGGAGTGATCTCTGAGGAAGTGGATTAAATGTGTAAAATGAGAGGAGGAAGAAGAAAAGAGTTCTTTATTGTTAAAAAATAAAATAATAAAAGAGCGGAGAGAGAGAGAACCTACTAAAACCAGCAAATTTGGTTTTTGTAACTTAGAAATAAAGCCGATGAATGCTTTTCCTATTTGCAACATAGTTTATATTTAAACAAAGCGTGGAGGCGTGTTTTACGGTGAACTAAAAAGCATCCATTGTATTCCTGTTCCGGTCCAGGTTTCTGCTCAGGGCCAGATTGTGAGGGTTTTATTATTTCAGTGGGACGAGAACCTGAGAGATAAATGTGTAGAAAGCTGCTGTGGATGTTTGGATACGAGTGCAGTTAATCAAAAAACTATTACCCAAAATATTAGAGGGGGAAGTTACAGAGAGGATTCTCTTTTTAAAGCCCAAATAACACAAGTGTGCCGACTTAAAGAAACGTAAAGCGTTGACTCCAGAAGTCAACAACAGAGCAGATCAGCTGGGTTTTATGTTATACATATACCATCTTAGCCGTATTTACAAAAAGCATAGTTTTAAACTTCCTCGCACCAGAGCATCCCTGGTGTCTGAGAGCGATGGCCAACATGTGGGTGGAGGGCTGTGTATGGGTCCCCACCTCCACCTCCAGGGGGACAACATGCAGACCTCCGTACAGGACTTATTTAAGATGCTCCCTCTGTGCCGCTACAAGGGTCCAAATATCTGGCACTTTGGACGGGAGCTCCTCTGACCTTCTCGCTCTTCCAGACTGCAGCGCGTCGGCCATTGTTGTGTTTTTTTTCCCATCATCCTCTCTGTCTCGGTCAGAGCTGGACAGACGGCCGTCTCGACCCGACGTTAACATCTTCCACCACGTGAAGACCCTGGACAGAAACACATTGATGGATGTTTGTTTGTTTTTGTTTTGTTGTTTTCAAAAAAGAGAACTATATTAAAAATGAGATTCTACTTATAGGAAAATAAAAATATTATCGCGCAAACCAGCAGAAGATATTTTGAAATACGTATAAAGGAAAATGTATTGTGTAAAGGAATTTCAAGTCTAAAAATAATAATAATGAAAAAGGTTAATTTCTTAAAACAAAGTTGTGATCCAATCCTCCAGATTATTTTTTGTTTTTCCTAGAGTGAAAGTATAACACTTCCTTAATTAAAACAACTTTAAATGCACTGATGTTGTGACTGTACGTTCTTATGATCTGTTATATTGTGGATTGACTGGATTATTATTTACTCGACTCATTGATGACACGTTCGGTCAAAAAAAATGACGATCGTGTTTCTTAAAGCTCAAGACGATGACGACGAAGATATTCAGTTTACTCTGAGGAGCAAAGACACCAGAACATATTCTCATCCAACGAGCTCAAACTGATGGATTATCGAGTATTTGCATCTTCATTCATAAGTTTACAACTAATCGATTTACCGACAAATGGTTGCAGCTCAACTGTTCGTTGTGCAGCATATTATTGTTCCTTTAGTCCATAAAAATACTTAAAAATGAAGAAAAAATCACCGTCAAAGATTTCTTTGTCGCATATTTTTCAAAGATATTCAGTTTCTTATAATATAAAACAGAAAAAAGCATCAAATCCTCACATTTGAGAAGATGAAAACTGATCTTTTGTTTGTGTTTTTACTCGATGAAATGATTAATGAATTATTAAAGTAGTTCCTCATCGATCAGTGTCAGGTTTCTGTCATGTCGTTGGGCTGAAGTTGATCTGATGAGACGTAGAACTCTGAGTATCAGAGATCAGGATTAAAGAGCTTTCATTGAGACAGGATTTAAACATATTGAGCTGATTTCACACTGAAACTCATTTTGTTCTTAAAACCAGAGACGATGTCTTCAAAGGTTCACCGACTAAAAGATATTCAGTTTATGATCAGAGAAGAAACAAATGTTCATATCTGAGAAGTGAAATGTTTCTCATTCTTCCTTATTAATCAATAATTCATCTGATTTATATCTTTGTGTTAATCTTCTTCTGTACACAGCGTTTGAATTATTGTAGTAGAGTTAAAAATACATTTACCTCTAAAGTATAAAGTATAAAATTGGAAATACTCAAGTGAAGTACCTCAAAATTGTACTTAAATTGAAGTAAATGTGTTTCCATCAGGGATTAGCAATAGGAAGTACTTCAAGTATGAAAGTAGAAGTACTCACCATGTCGGTGTTATCACGTATATTAACTTTAAAGTTGGTTGAAATGACAATAATATTTTATTAATTCATGTTTCATAAACGGATAAGACTCTTATTTTGAAAAGTAACTGCTATGACTGAAATTTGATGAATCGTTCGTGGAATGATGACGTCACCAGAATCTGGTATTTGAGTTTTTCTTGTGAAGGTTTCACTTCGTCACGTTTGATCTTAAATTAATTCTTTTGAAGCGATTTGAAGACGTCACCCAACGCTCTGAGAAGTTCATTTCATTTCTGTTATTACAACACAACACTATCTTACATAAATAAACCTTCCAGTCGAGCTTCTTCTAGACTAACAGTCAACGGTCAAATACCATTTATATTTTATTTATATATATTAGTTCATATACTTTTATTGATATAATATCTATTTGATTAGTTGAATCTGCAGAATAACTAGAGCTGTCAGATAAATGTGGTACAGTAAAAAGTACAATATGTACCTCTGAGATGTAGTACAGTAAAAAGTACAATATGTACCTCTGAGATGTAGTACAATATAAAGTACAATATGTACCTCTGGGATGTAGTACAATAAAAAGTACAATATTCACCTACTTGTACTTAGTACAGTACTTGAGTAAATAATCATATATGAATATCTATGGTTTTATCAGAACATAACAGACATTTTCCACAAGTGTTATAGAAGTTTTACTCTTAAATTCACTCGTTGCAGCTCTGAAAGTAGTTCTGTATCTCACAGTCGTTCCAGTGGAGTATGAGGAGCATGTGCTGATACTGTTGCTGTCCTGACACACACACATGCACACACACATGCACACACACACACACACACACACACACACACACACACACACACACACACACACACAGCAGCTGTCTCTGAAGGAAAACGCTTCACACAACACAAGCTTGTTCTCGATTCCAGAGTTAAATTAAAGCGATGCGCCGGTTAGTCGTGGTCCTCCTCCTCCGATGAGATGGAGGGATTGTGTCCACTTGTTTCCCAAGAAGAAGAAGAAGAAGAAGAAGAAGAAGAAGAGACTCCTGGGTAATTTGATCTTTCTCCTCCCGTATCCTGTTGTTGCTACTTCTTCTCCCCCCTCTGTATATTTGGCAGCTGTCAGGCACTTGTGTGTGTGTGTGTGTGTGTGTGTGTGTGTGTGTGTGTGTGTGTGTGTGTCGCTGACGGGACACGACGGCTATTTTAATGTGTGAGGCCTCCACAGACCCAACATTCCTGGTCCAGGACTCAGCTGTGCCATGAGGACCTCCGTCGCTGCTACAACAGTGTGATTGTGCTGCGTGTGTGTCTATGAATGTGTGTGTGTGTGTGTGTGTGTGTGTGTGTGTGTGTGTGTGTGTGTGTGTGTGTGTGTGTGTGTGTGTGTGTGTATATGTATGTGTGTGTGTGTGTGTATATGTATGTATTAGTGCTGGGCAACGATTCAAATTAAAATGTCTGTCTTCTGTTTTCATGACAGTCAGAGCATTTGAACGCAGCTCCCACTGTTCATCAATATAATGCACCGTAACTCCGAGGTGATGACAGTTACCCGGCGATGTCCGGTAGTCTCCGGTGAGAGCGACAGCTGGTGCACGTTTTTGTAGTCCTCTCTTTCTCATCCAACTTGTGTGTTCTTCTTGTGACGGTGCGTCTTGAGGGAGGCTCATACCTGCCGTCATTCGTTGATCCTAAGAACGTTCCTCAGACCGACATCTTCCACGATAGTCGTCCTGCAGTTTGTATCTATCCACTTCTCTGTGGCATTTGTTAGCTTGTCTTTAGTTTATCTATACTTCTCCCACACGCTGCATCAACGTAGTCTGATGAAGACTCCCTCCACCGTTTGTTTGGGTGATTTGCTGACATCAACAGTGTGTATTACATTTTAAAAAAAACTAGTTAATGCGCTATAAAATAATTGTCTATATCTATCTATCTATCTATCTATCTATCTATCTATCTATCTATCTATCTATCTATCTATCTATCTATCTATCTATCTGGATGGATATGGTCAGTTTCCATAACCATAAATATTGTAAATGTTTGGATCTCACAACTTGGAAAAGTCTGACTCTACAAATATTATAGATAATAATAAAATTAGAGTAGCTGGGACGCCATTAAATGTAAAACTTTGTTCTTAATGACTCGTCTTGTTAAATTAAAGTTAAATGTATGTGACACTGTACACAAATACTGTCTTTTAACAGAATGTGGACTCCTATCTTGAGTAAGGACAAAAACAAATAATACTTTTTAATAGTTGTATCTACAGACAGTGTGTTATTATGATTTTAGTTCTCCATACATGTGCAGATCTAGTCTTGACAAACCTCAGAGCAGACAAATCGTGGCGGACCCCCCCCCCCCCCCGTGGTCTTCGGCCCCCGACACAGTGCTCCCATTAATGAGGCCCCCAGATGCATTTAATGTAACGTCTCTCGGCCCTTAATGAGAGCAAAGAGAACAACCGGCTGCTGCTGCAACTAGAACGACATTAAAATAGATCGTACACAAAAATAAATTAAAAGACTCGCGGCACAATATTGACGGATGTGGTCTCTGTGCTGTGACTCACAGAGGATTCCACACGCGTTGTTCTTTTTGTTCTGAGGGCCAAGATATGTTCACAGTATGTCTAAAAATGTATAAATAAAAACAGGCTTTTTATTATTATTGTGGTATTTCCATGGTTTCCAAAGAGACAAGCTCTGTGTGCAGTCGGCTTCAAGGCTGAAACATCTTTATTGATGTAGACATAACTGATTTAAATCTGCATCAGTGCAGCTCCAAGGATCAATGTTTGTTCCACACTAAAATATTTCAACTGTTGGATGGATTCAACAGAATCAACAGTAAAGGTGTGGAGCTGTCATTCAGTTACATTGTGGTGCGTTCAAGCTCCAATCAGTAAAACTGAGTATAAAAAGGTTATCATGATGTGTTCAAATGTATTCTAATAAATACAGTTGTCTGAGATGTTTTCACAGCAATATAAAATAGAAATTAGATTTATTAGAATTATGACACAACTTATAATACATCATTAAAACTACTAATGCCCCAAACAATGTATCAACAAAACAGATATTTAAATAAAAATACAATAATTTAAATCCAAATCATTTGACTTTGAATATATGACAGTAACAAAGTAAAAGGATAACATTTAGATGCTTTTTTTGTATGTTTGGCCATCCGGCAAGTGGCTGAAAAAGCTTAATGTCAAGCTCTGGAGTACAAGTATATAATGTGTGAAATGGAAGTACTTTAAAATAGTACTTAAATGTCTAGTAGGATTTGGCGTCATATAGTGGTTATGTTTCAGATTGCAGCCAACTGAAACTTCTCTCGTGTGCCAAGCGTGTTTAGAAAACTACGGTGGACGATGTGAAAACATAAATGGCTCTCTATAGAGCCAGTGTTTGGGGTGACCGTGGCTAAGTGGAGAGCAGGGCCGCCTTTCAATCAGAGGGTCGGTGGTTCGATTCCAGGCTCCTGCTCTACTAGTCTCATGTCAATGTGTCCTTGAGCAAGACACTTAACCCCAAAATTGCTCCCGTAGCTGCATCTATGGTGTGTAGATAGATACTGAATTGTAAGTCGCTTTGGATAAAAGCGTCTGCTAAAATGACCGTAATGTAATGTGTTTGGTTTATTTTGGTTTGTCCGCTCTGGGCTACTGTAGAAACACGGAGGACGCCGTGAAGAGGACACACTCCGTATGTAGATTCTTAACAATTCTTATTTTCAGGTGAAAATACAAGACAGAAAACATACTTAGTAATAGTACATCCCATTTCTGCCAAAAGATCCCCTAAATGCTAAATACTGTTCCTTAAAGTTACTACAAGGAACTTTCTGTTTAGTGTTGATCTGGGTCTGTCCACGGTGGACCGGTCTCTGCTGGAAGATCTGGGTCTGTCCACAGTGGACCGGTCTCTGCTGGAGGCTCTGGGTCTGTCCACGGTGGACCAGTCTCTGCTGGAGGCTCTGGGTCTGTCCACGATGGACTAGTCTCTGCTGGAGTCTGAGCTAAAGAAGTTTCTGGTGAACCTGCATGATTTCATCTGGTTTCACCAGAATCTGACCCAGTGGCACCGATGATGAGCATTAAGAATAACTCTATAGAAATAGACCATCTTCTCGCTGATGGTCTCTGTACTGATGGAGGTCTGATAGAGGATCAGGACTAAACTGAGACCGGTTCATATAGAGGATCAGAACTACACTGTAGCTCTGAACGTATCAGACATAATTAGCACAAGCAGAAATCCCCAACAGATCCGTTATCACTTTAGCAAAAGTCTCCATGAATATTCCTCTCACTGTCGACGTGTTCATCTCCTGCAGCTGGAGAGCTCCGTGTCCCCGATGACCTCCCCACCACCACATCACCTCCCGGGCAGCGCTGCAGTGAACCGTGGGGCTGTGAGCGCTGTAATACCTCAGTAGGCAGTGAGCCAAATCAAGCCTGGATTATACTCCCAGCAGTCCATTACTATCATGCTAGGATCGGTCCGATCGCTGACTTCTATAAATATGTGTGTGGGTGTGTTTGTGTGTGTGTCGGGCCCTCAAGCAGTGGAGGTACTCGGATCCTTAACTTAAAGGAACAGTGTGTAACGTTTAGGGGGGTGAATTGGCAATCTGTTCTGCAGACACACACACACACACACACACACACACACACACACACATAGACACACACACGTGAAGTGAAGGATACTCAAGTTGACAGAAACTACACTTGTTACTTTACGTGCAATACAATATTTGCGAGTAAAAAGCCAATACTTTAGCAATACATCTGTGAACATGTAAACAAAAGTGAAACCTAAGAAGACAGAGGACAGAGGACAGGAGGAATGACTGATACTGATGGATGTCTTTGTTCTTTATTCTCCATATCTGGACTGAGGAGGAGTGATGTAGAGATGCCGTCTCTGGTAGAGACCTGTCAATCACTGTGTAGCCCCATCCCTAAATCATACCCTGCTTTATGGTCTGTTTGACTCTAAATGGACCATAAATTACTAAATGAACATCATGCTGTATTGAAGAAGACTGTAAACTAGAGATTGAGACCATAAACTCATATTTACAATGTTTACTGAGGGAATAAATCAATAGAGAAGTAGAGTCATTTTAGACTAGACTTCTATACAACCAGACTTCTTTCTGCAACCAATTTACTAATTTCTCATAATTTTGACCTTTTTTTCTTACATGCATTTTACTTCAACAAATAACTTTGAGTTTCTACGTCTAAATTTTGACTTTTTATTTCATAAATTGTGAATTTTATTCAATAAACTTGACTTTCTATCTCATCATTTTGTGCTTTTTATTGCAGAAGTAGTATTTATTATCGGTATTTATCTCAAAATGGACATTGGCAGAAATTGAACCTCGTACATCTGAGAGTTCTTTACACATATTTAAGTCAATTCAACTATCTGAATTTATCAGATTCAAGAGATCATTATAATATTATGTAATATTGATATTTAGAACATTATTTGACAACATACTGCCATCATGTGTGTGTGTTTGTGTTAATGTGCAGCAACAAATTAGACAATCAGGTTGAAGAATAAGAGAAAAGATGCACAGAGACAGGAGAGAATCTGCAGAGGATGAAGGAAGGGGGGGGGGGGGCGCACGAGAGGAACCCATGTTTGTAGGAAGCAAAGAAACAGCGGCAGGGAGGATCCTACGTTAGGAAAGGAAGCATGATCCTGCTGTGAGGCCGAGCTGCTGCTGCTGGGGCTATATTTAGCTTCTGTTGCCATGTGCCTGGAATGTGCATGGCAGAGGGACACACACACACACACACACACACACACACACACACACACACACACACACACACACACACAATAGGTTTAGTACCGGGCATGCACTCCTTCACATGCGAATGTGTGTGTGCAGTTTCAGGGATGTGAGGTTTTCTCGTGATTTCAGAGTTTATACACACACACACACACACACACACACACACACACACACACACACACACACACACACACACACACACACGTGTGTCCCTCTTACACACACACACACACACACACACACACACGTGTGTCCCTCTTACTCACACACACTGACTAAGGCATTCACTAAAACTCAAGGAATGGGTGGGGGGATTGTGAAGGTTTTCCCGCTGCGTGTCCATCAATTATAAAAGCTGCAGAAGATTAATTCAACCGTTTTAAAGACGGTCTGCATCCTTAAAGATGTGTCCTGCAGGACGGAGCCTCGTGCATGCTCCGACATGCCCCCCCCCCCCCCCTCTTCCTCTTCATTTCTTGACCTCTTCGGTTTCCATTTTTCTGCCCACTTTAAAGTTAAATGCACATCGCTCCATAATATGCGTTACGCACCCAGGACGCAGCGCGGAGCCTCGGAGCCTCTGATTGGTCGGGAGGTCGAGGTGGAGGAGACAGCCCGAGGTGTCGCCATGCAAACCCGAGCCGGCTGCACCAATGAGGGGGGAGTCGACGTCCTCTCGACCGCCTCCGATTGGCCGGAGTTTCTTTTAAGGCTTTTTTTTTTGGTTAAGTGCAGATTGACATTTCATTTGTAGCTTGCTGTGAATTTCAGATCACAGGCTGTTATTCATACATATCATATATACTAACGTTATGCATGTTTCTCTGGTACGTCACTCAATGATAAACAAGTGGACACACATCTGTCCAGCTGTGAAGAGGAAGTAAAAATAAATCAACAGAACAGAACTGAATATGAAACAGACTGAAATATGATTATTTGATTTATTCCCCAAGAGTTAAGATCTCACTTTTAATCTATCTCACAATTAGTGGCTTTCATCTTACAATTTTTACTTTTTATCTCAAACTTCTGACTTTATATCTTATAAATTGTGATAATTGTGATAATGTTGACTTTTTAATCCAACAATTTAAACTTTTTCTCTAATAAAAAGTCACTCTATGACTTTTCTGTCATAGAGTGACTTTTATCTAATTACTTTTTATCTCATAATTCTGAGTTTCATGTTAGCTTAGCTTAGCATAAAGACTGGAAGCAGGGGGAAACCGTTAGCCTCACTCTATACAGATGTAAAAAATAAAAATAATCAACCGACCAGCACAGCTACAGATCAGTGATTAACTCATTATATCTGGTTTGTTTAATCAGACCGACTCAGACGTATGAATACATAATTGGATATTTTGTGTTCTGATCCAGAAGTAAAGTCGTGTGGTCCAATGTTTATTCAAGGATTCAAGGGTCATTTGTTGTCATTATGCAACACAGGGATGCTCAACGAACGTTGTTTTGATCCATTTTATTCTTCTGTGACCAAACATCAGACAGCCAGGAGCATGCTGGGTAGTGGAGTAGCCTCAGGTCCTAGTTGGGTTAGCTTAGCATCAATCTCGGCTCTCCTTCCTGGAGCAGTTTGGTGGCGTTTGGTCATCAATCCTAACCCTCCAAATCAAAACGTTTTGACTTTCTATGTCATAATTATGACTTTTTATCTCAAGAGTCTGGCCTTTTTTCTCATAATTTGAACTTTCATTACATCATTTTGAATTATTATTTTGACTTTTATCTTGTATTTTTGACTTTTTATCTTAAAATTCTGACTTTTAAAAAAAATAAATGTTGACTTTTAGCTGACAACTGACTTTTAATCTGACAATTATGTAATTATTTAATTTCAAAAGTTTAGCTTTAAACTCATAGTTTTTATCTGATGACTTTGAGTTTTTATATCATAATTTTGTCTTGTCTACATTTTTACTTTTAATTCAATACATTTGAGTTTCTAGCTCATAATTCTTTACTTTTTATTAGAGAAGTTTAAGTATTTATCTCAAAATGGACATTGAATACATCTGTGAGTTGTTTACACACAATCTGAATTCGTCACACGAATAGATTATGTCATTTCGACAGTTATAACATGACATCGAGCATCAGTTTGAATCTTAAGGCCTCTCATTAAACTGCGTTATTGACGCATCGCTGTGACTGTATGATTTATAAAAACAAAGATTAACATGTCGTTTATATCCTTCATGGAAACACTTTTAATAAAGTACTAGAGTACATGAACACACCTAAAATACTTCATCAAAAAACACACAAAATATTCATTTCTTAAACTTGGTTTAAATGTTTCATGTCTGTTTCAACAAAACAGAACACACATAAGACGTATTTATGCAAACAAATGTAACTTTATTCAAGTAATAAGCGAAAACATTTTGAGGAATATCCTGTTACAACTTTCCCTTTTAAAGGAGATGAATTTATTTAGTACAAAACATTTAGTCAGTGAGTATAAATGTTGTTTTTAGTGGGTTATTAAAGACAGGATGAGGGAACATTAGCAGACAGTTGCTCCATCTGGTGGTGAAGCAGAATAAAAGGTAAAAATATAAATCAGCATATTTCTGGAAACATTCAAACTGTCCTACAGCAATACATTTTAGTTTAGTTTGAAGCAGGTGAGGCGGCGGGCAGCGTCCACTCTGCACATCTCCACCGGCTCGTTTTCAGCCTCACAGGAAGTGCTGATGAACCAACCGCTACACTTAACGGACTCAAAGGAGTTCAGAGAGATTCCCGTAGTTCTCTTGTAGAAGAGGAACCGGTCCATGTCCTCATCGGCGCTGATGTCTTGTAACTTTTGCTTACAGCATTCCTGACACAACACAGATTAAATGTTAATCATGATTAACAAAATGTGTGTGTGTGTGTGTGTGTGTGTGTGTGTGTGTGTGTGTGTGTGTGTGTCTGTGTCTGTGTCTGTGTGTGTGTGTGTGTGTGTGTGTGTGTGTGTGTGTGTCTGTGTCTGTGTGTGTGTGTGTGTGTGTGTGTGTGTGTGTGTGTGTGTGTTACCTCCAGCTTCAGCACAGCTTGTCCGTCCTCCATGCAGCAGGAGATGTGCTGGTTGTTGGTAATGGACAGGAGGACAACCAGAGCGTCTCCAGGTGAGACGCTCGGGTTGAGGTACCTTGCCACTTTAAAACTCACTGATGAGAGAAAACAGAGAGGACAGAATGTTAAGGTTTATTTAAAGACTTCACAGTGTTGATGCTTGTTTTGGTACTCGGGTCTTTTACTTCAGTGAAAGTAGAAATACCACAGTCCGAAAATACTCCGTTATGACAAGTCCTGCATTTAATCACTTAAGTCACTTAAGTAAAAGTACAGAAGTATTATCAGTAAAATATACTTAAATTATCAAATCTTATAGTACTCTTTCTGGAGAATGGCAAGTGTTTTATTATTATTCAATATTACATTATTCTGTTTTTATCACTAATAATCCATATAAGAGTATTTTAATGTTGTAGTTCATCAATGTGGAGCAACTTTTAGATACTTTGTATACTACTGGGTAGATTATTAGTATAGTACTGCATAATATCATCAAAGTACATCACGTTTCTGTAAAAATGTATCAAATAAATGTAGTAATAAGTACAATATGTCCTTCTGAAATGTTGTATAAAGTTGCAATACTGGAAATACTAAATAAAGTAAGTGAAGTACATTTAGAACTAGTTTTGAGGTACCTTTGCGTTCACAGTTTCCTCCCTTCAGAGTGATGGCCTGTAGTTTTATGTCTCCAGACGCTCGGACGATGTCTTTCTGTGAAATGTCACACAGAGTGCAAAACTCCTCGCTGCTGATACGCTGGAATCTCCTCATCAGGCTCGTGGATGAGCGCTCTGTCATCGTGATGATTGTTTCTGTGGAGAGACATGATGGAGGCAAATGATGAGAGCAGAGAGTCTTTTAGAACGCTGAAGTCATCGCATCCAGACTACAAAAAGAAGCCTGTTCGTCCGTCTATCATCCATCCATTCCTCCAAGAATCCATCCTTCCATTTATCATCCATCTATCATCCATCTATCATCCATCTATCCATCCATCCATCCATCTATCCCTCCAAAGGTCCAGAGTGGCGACATCTAGAGGTGAGGTTGCAGATTGCAACCAACTGAAACTTCTACAGTGTGCCAAGCGTGTAGAACTACAAAAATTCTTAAACGAAAACACTTCTTATTTTCAGGTGCTTAGACACTAAAATAAAACATATTTATTAATATTGTAAAAGATCTGAATACTTTTTTCCACCTCTTTCTTTTGAGCTGTTGCCTTTGGCTCTGGATAACGTTTGATAATGTTAAAAAAAGAAGAAAAAAATAAGTGCATCTCGTTACCCACCGGTCACCAGGCTCTGCATGATGGCGCTGCAGAGCTCGCCGTCACTGAGCCCCCAGCCACAGCGAGTTAGAGAGCAATTCATCCTGTTCACCCCCATCAGCAGGATGGTGACAGACTTCAGCGTTTTGGGGTTGTGGGAAACCACCAGATCCAGTCCCTCGTCGAGTTTGATGATCTCCTCCTGAACCTCCTGCACGCACACACACACACACACACACACACACACACACACACACACACACACACACACACACACACACACACACACACACACAGAATAGAAACCATCACATCACTTCCTGCAGGTACTTCCTCTTATCTGAGTCACAAAGTTTGTGATGTCTCTTCCACATATCGTATTTGAACTCTTGCATATACACATTTCTATTCTATACAAACTGTAAATCATTAACCTCACATACATTTAGACTGTTGAGTGATGTGTAATCTCTCTAATCACATACAATAGCAATTAATTAACCCAATTAACAAGTGTTTTGTGTGTGTATCCAAAGACTTTTTCCTCTTTCAGTTTTAGGAGTCTCATCCACCCAATTAAATCAATAATTTAATCTTATAAATTGAATGTTTTTGAACCAGGAGCTTCAGTATTTGGATAAAGTATTGCGTTAAAAGTAAGAGGTGTATCGGATTAAGTAGTGTGGTGGAAAATATCCTATAGCCGCGTTGTGTGAGTCTTTTAATGCTGAAATAACTACCGAAAACCAGAGGTTGTCTTTTTAGTATTCATTCTCTGCGCAGAGAAGGTTCAATCATCACAACAGAATGCGTACGGTCTCAGTGAGGAAGTGTAAAGTCAACGCGCTTTCTTTATACAGAAGGAGCAACGGTAGGGGTCAATGTTAGAGATTTTGGTCTCAGACTGATAGAAACCACAATGACCAACATGACCATGATCCCTATTAAATACATTTAGTGTATTCATACATACAAACATACTCATCCCACATACATATATTCTTTATAATATCAGATGAGGACATCTGAAAGAAATGTAGGCGTATGAGAGTGAAAATACATGACAGATAGTGAATTATGTTTTGCATGTTCTCTAATAAAAATATAATATATCGTCTTACCGTCATGTTAAAGCAGTCGGGTGAGCTGAAATAGAAAACAGATAAATATTAAACAAATACCAAAAACATAAATGTTCTTAATAAGCAGTTACAAGGCTTCTGTTTACCGAGCCCAATTCCCAGTAGTGGAAGAAGTATTCATATTCTTTACTTCAGTAAAAGTACTAGTTTAATCTCCATCAATGCATCATATTCTATAAGATCATCATATGTTTGTAGCGTCTCTGTCCTGTGAGAACCACGTATCTCTAGAAAGAACAAACAGCCTGTTTTCAGCTTTGTGACAATGCATTTTATATCTGATCCAAGAGGCTTTTTAAAGAGTTTATTCAGCTGAATAAGTAGTAAACATTCAACATCAACACATAAAGGAACACTTCATCCTTCAGTTTAGCACAAACATTCAACATCAACACATCTGGAGATACAAGGTCTTACCTGGACAGGAAGGGGATGAAAAACTGTTATTACTTTCAGAAGTTTAGTAAAAAGTACAATATGTACATCTAAGATGTAGTAAAAAGTACAATATTTACCTGATATGTAATCAAGGAGAAGTATAAAGTAGCAGAACATAAAAATACACAAGTTTAATTGCTATTCGAGTAAATGTACATTCCACCGCTGCCAGATGTCGACGTTTTTCGTCATGTGTTCAGTAATTCTTGTTAGTGAGAAGTGAAACAGTCCAACAGACTGCTGTTTCCGTTTAGGACACATTCACTCACATTCACTCGCTGAACTCAAATTCACTAAATTATGTCTCTTTATGCTCTCAGCTTCAAGTATTTACTTAAAAATCACATTTTATTTCAGGCTTTTCTCTTGTAATCTTGATTTTCCAACAAGTTTTAAAGTAAATAATGTAAGTTTAGGCAGAAAGAACTCACCTGTCTAAAGCTTGAGCTAGATCAAAGTCGCTCATTGTCTCGATGTGTTAAAGAAGGCTTGAATATGAGATGTCAGTGATTTCGCTGACGCTTCTAGTTGATAGTCTTGTCCCACCAGCAGGCTGACTGAGCTTTGCAGTACCAGCGTATCTCTTTTCACAGCTTCTCAGCTTCCTGATAGTAGGTTGTGGCTTCTCTCACACACACACACACACACACACACACACACACACACACACACACACACACACACACACACACACACACACACACACACACACACACACACACACGACGACATCAGGAACCACATGAAGGTGACACTTCCCCCGAGGGAAATAGAACATAAATACCTACCACCACTAATTTCTGGACAATGAGGATAAACAAAACAAGTCAAACATGTTGTGATGTGACACGAGACAATAGCAAGACAAATCAAATGTTGTCTATGAGAGGAAATAATAAAGTGCCTGTTCCTAATCTGGCAATTTGTAGCCGATGTAAGGTGGTCCAACTATTATCCAGTACTTTATTTAATTACAAATTAGGTATATCCTTTTAGACACATTCAGCTCCATGTCGTCGGTGTCTGTGGACAAGAACAAGAACCTCAAAATAAGGCTTTATGGGTTTAAACAACGTTTGAATTGCTGTTCTCTTGTTTGCCGAAATTATTATTTTTAATGAAACCAATTCAGACCAATTCAGCTTGCTGCTTTAAGATACTCGCTGCTGCAGGTGAGGTTTTGTGGTTTTGCATTGAATGCGTCTGCCAGTAAACTTTCCCCACGTCATCCAGTTTTTAAGTTAGTTACTTGAAAGCGGGGAAGGGGAGAGAAATTGTGGTTTAAAAACGTGTTGTATCGTGCTGTCACAGATACAAAAATACAAATATTCAGTTTTTGCTGATGTAAGTGACAGTGATTATATTAGTCAATCTTTTGGAAAATTATTAAATCTTCCAAACAGGTGCCATGGCATCATGTGCCCCCACCTCTGCATTTTAACATCTTCAAACAAACCGCAGTGTAGTTTCCATGTCAGGAAGTCACCATCTTTGTTAGAAATGAAGTTCAACAGTGGGTTTGCGGGTTGATGATTCACTTCTACTACACTCATTTCTCATAGCAGTCACATCATTAATATGAGCACAATGAGTACAAATCACGAGTGCACTATGCAAAACAACATAAAAAAGATATATGTTTAACATTTAACAGATCATTTTTAACATTATTATATATATATATATATATATATATATATATATATATATATATATATATATATATATATATATATATATATATATATATATAACTTGTGATAATTATATATAAAATCATTATTATAGTTATAATATGTATTTGTGTGTGTGTGTATGTATATATACGTATTTGTATGTATTTATTATCATTATTGATTTTTGTCTTTGTTTTGTTGTTTTTCTTGCCTGACAACCAATTGAAACCCATGTACATGCATACAGGAACACCCACATGCACACGTACATGCATGCACTGTAATGGTAATTTTTTACGTAGTATATATATTTCTACTCAGTATATTGTATTCATACATAAGTCATTTTGCTCTGGACTTTGTTGAACTTCACCGTGTCTCTGTTGTGCAGAAGAAGGATTCTCCCTTGCCTGTTCACATAGATAACTAACTGTGAGAATGTTTCATGCCGAGGCCTTTGGGCTGTAACGGGTGGTGTATGGACCCAATTGCAGTACAAAGGACTCAGAAGACAGAGGTAGAAAGTTCAACGTTTTACTTAGACTCCGGCAGACAGGCAAACGGTTTAGAAACCGGCAAACAGGAATCAGGAGAGGAGAGGCAAAGTTCTTGGTCAGGGACGGAAGGCTAGGTCGAATAACCAGGAGGCAGATGAAGCAGGGAATCAGGGACAGGCGAGGTCGGTACCGGGAAGACAGGCAGGAGAACGCTGGAAAGACTCGCATGGCAAAGAACAATCTGGCAAAGGAGTGAGTGTGGAGCTGGTGACTATATGCTGGGCTGATTGCATGTGATGAGAGGCAGCTGTGTGCACAGGTGAGTGGAGTGAACTGACGAGGTGGGCGTGGCTGACAGGTTGAGTGGGGCAGAGGCAGGATCAATGGAAAATTACTGATGGCTGGATGACTGAACTGTGACATGGGCTGCTTGTTTTGGTTGCTGGCCGTTTGTTTTTGAATGTTGTTCCCATCAGTCTGAGACTGAGATGTCTGTAACGTTGGCCATCGGCCCCCACATTTGCTCATTCTGTATAAAGAAAGCTTGTTCACTTTTTTTCGAGGTTCTTCCTCACTGAGACTGTACACATTCTGTTGTGATGATTGAACCTTCTTTGCGCAGAGAATAATATCTTTGTATTTTTTTTTTTTTGAATCTCTGACAATGTTATATTGTTGTGATGTTGCTGTAATTACATATAATTATTATCACTATTATTATAATTACTGTTATTATTATTATAAAGAAAGGAAGGAAGGGAGAAGGGAAGGGGGAGAAGAAAGAAAGGTATACAAAATTATAATAAGGAATATACACAACCTCTCAACCATTCTTTGTTTGTTTATCTATTTTTCTTTATAGGAAAGGAGAAATATGTGTATATATATCATTTTGTCATACCATTGTGTTAACCAGCGGTGTTCCGTCCCTTCCCTGGTGGCTCCAGCTCAAACCGGAGCATTCTGATGGTTCCCTCTAGAGCGGGTGGTATGGGGATGGAAGGCTGGGTCACCGTTAATATATCACAAATATATGTATTTTATATACATATATAACTGACTAATAAGCCCCTTCAAACGAACAGGCCCCCTCCCTAGGGTCTGGGAGCTGTTTCTTTTTTGAAAGGGGCTCAGACCCGCACTGGGCCAGCCCCCTCCTCAATCGGTCTGGGGGCGACCCAGAGCTGGACTGATCAGTCTTTTAAAAAAGATAGAAAGTAAATAAATAAATGAAGGAAAAAAATAGAAAAATGGGAATAAGGTAAAAGAAAAGAAAAGAATAATAAGTAAAAGAAAAAAGGAAATAGAGTAAATAACTAAATAATATTTAACTCGGTTGACCCGGCCTGACTGATCCTACTGTCCCGTTCTGGAGCTCCCTGACGGTGCCCTGGTCGTGGTTTGCTGCCAGTGGACGGGGCGATACTGCCCCTGACTTTGTTTACTTTAAAAGCTTTGTTTGTTTTTGTTTTTTTATTATGACATGCATATATATATATATTTTTTAATGTAATTTTCCCTCATTTATGTACTTTCTTTTGGTTTTTTTCTTTAAAAAGGCGCGCGCGCGCGCGCGCACACACACACACACACACACACACACACACACACACACACACACACACACACACACACACACACACACACACACACACACTTCTTCCATACACTGACTATATGATGTTTGCTGGCTTGTATCTCACTGTTCTTGTCGTCGTCTTGTTGTTACGTCTATGTATTGTCTCTTGTCTTGCAAAAAATAAATACAAAATGAAAAAAATAAAAAATTTTAAATTTTAAAAAAAGGAAGAAGAATTTTTTTTAATTAAAATAATCCATGAACATCATGTTAACATTTTGGTAGAGTGGCCAATTAGTCGTCTTGCTTATAGAAACTGTATAAATAATTAGTTTACTTCTCCGTATGTATGTGGTACCAGGATACACTTTGGGTCAAAAGGTAACTTTAGTGATAAAATCTCTTTGATTATTGTTAATTTCAGCACAGTCCCAGAGTCAAGGGGCAAGGGTCCCTCTTTCCTGAATACACATATCTGGATTATTGCTATAAAATGTACGTGATTTTATGTGTTTCTGGTAATAACAGATTGTGTTTGGACTTGGACTAATATAAGCAAATAGATGTATGAAATAGAAGTGCAACATTTAAAAGTCTTTATTGTAGCAGGAGATGAATTACAGAGCCGTAATACTACATAACATACTGACCTATTTGTCTGCTGTGGATGTTCCTGTGGCAGGAAGTGGTGCTGGTACATGGTACATGATACGCAGAGAAAGGCACAAAAACAATAATCTGCAAAAAAACAAAGAAGCTTTGAAACTCCTTAAATCTGAGCTGCAGATTCAGATGTGGTTTCGTCTCTCTGAGCGACGACCTTTCACACAGTCATTTGATCCATCCAACAGTCAGAAACTCATCTTCTGCTTTAATACTGACACTGATCCAGCGGTGGAGGATTATTTACTGAAGTAAAAGTAGTAATGAATTAATAATGAATTCAACATGAAAAAAAATAAAGTCCTGCATTGAAAAAGTATGTCAGTATAATTGGTAAAATGTAATGAAAGTATTCAAACTGTGACTGGTGTACTGTTATATATTATATCATTAGATTATTATTACTCATGCATTCATGTAAAAGCAGGATTTTACTGTTGTAGTTGGTTCAGCTGGAGCTGATTTTGACCAAACAGCTGTTATTTATAAGCTCCTCATCTGTGTGGTGTAAAAATCTTAATTTGTAACTTAAGCTGTCAGATAAATTTAGTGGCATAAAAAGTACAATATATCCGTCCGATATGTAGAGGAATAGAAGCATAAAGTGACACTAATACTGCGAGTAGATGTAGTTATACTCCATCACAAACCCCACAAATGTCAGTGCACAGAAATACACATCATCTCCCTTTTCCACACACAAGGTTATTACTCATACTCATATTATAGTATGTTGAATAAAATCATAGTATAACATGTCGAAAAAAAGTCTCAGATTGAGAAAAAATGTTTTTAGGGCCTTTTAAATTAGATTATGAAGAAATATAAACCCTGCAGTATATCTACACCTTTAATTTAGGGTTTAAAAAAGAGCACTCCAATGATTTATAAAGTCGGGGGAGATTTGAGAGACATATACTGATAATAGTCCCTTTTTGATCATCTTTATTGTTTAAATTTTTTTTTATTTGCACTCTATACTATATTTTCACTCTATACTATATTTTCACTCTTTCTCATTTGTTTGTACTGCAGCTGCTGCACAACAATGTCCCTCTTAATAAAGTTTGATCTTTTCTTGGATCATTCTCCAAAAACACTTTCTTCTTACTCGCAAAGCTTTACTGACGTTCAAAATTAATAATAAATAACAACTTGCACGTCGGGCTTCAGTTCCAAAACCGAACAGCAACAAAAACACAATACACACCCACAGAAAAAAAACCCTCAACAACGAGGAATAATATGTTGCATTGTAACATGGCAAATAAATAATACATATCTCTGGGCAATGCATATATATGTACACAACAATTTAAAAAACAAACAAATCAGTTACAACATACAATTTCACACGACACCTGTCCCTACAGAGCTAAAAGCAGAAGTGGT
Source organism: Cebidichthys violaceus (assembly GCF_023349555.1). NCBI lineage: Eukaryota > Metazoa > Chordata > Actinopteri > Perciformes > Stichaeidae > Cebidichthys > Cebidichthys violaceus. The sequence continues at coordinate 11,790,011 of NW_027176285.1, forward strand.
GCACCATTACTATGTACTCAGTGTTGCATACACTTTAATGTAACACCTTTATGAGAGTGTCAATGAAAATGTTACACTTACAACGTAATTGCAGTGGCGGACCGTGCATTTTATACCTGGGCCTTCTGTGCTGTCCTACTAGACTTGAGCCATGTCCTAATAAGCTCATTATGACGCCACAGCTATGGTTATTTGTTTCTAGGAGTGTAATAATACACGTATTTGTATTAAACCGTTCGGTATGAGGCTTATGAACCGAACAATACGTTTGAATAATACTAGTGCATTTGGAAAATGCAGAAGCTTAAATTTAACAGACAACAGGCTTTGTGACCTCTGAACCCGGAACAATAACAAAAATCAGCTGAGGCTACGGCACCGCACGTGTCTTCAGGGGGGCTAAGCTAACTAGCTCAGCGGCGAAACAACAGCCCGAACGGATTCAATTGTCCAGACAATAACCCCGCGCATAACGGGATGCTTCGTAATTAACGGACAATGCATAGAGTCCAAATCAATGTAATTAACACAATGACAAGAAAAACTCACAAGAACCAGTCACATATATTTATATGACAACAAAGAAACAAATCAATCCAGCAACACTGCGGCGCTAGAGCACGAGCCATTCATATTATTCATAAAAACGACACGATAGACAAATGAACACTGTAGAAAGCTACTGCAGATGTAAAGACGCAAAATCAGTTAACTTAGCTTGTGCGTGTCCTGTCGTGTAGCTGCCTTGGTTAGCGTAGTGTAGCTCCAAACAGCTCCAAACACCAAGAGCTCAGTTGCAAATGAAACGCATTCTTAGCCATAAAATCTCATTCACGAGCCAACTTCAAATCACATTCATGAGACAATTTGTCTAATTTCAGATTTGATTTTAGAGGAAACGGTGCATAGTCACAAACTAATTTCACTTCAGGTTGATAGCAGGCCTGAAAAACGTTGAAGACCCCTGTACTATATATGACTTTATTCAACATACTATACTATGACTTTTTTCGACATAGTATAGACGTTTTTGGCTGTGAATACTTATGTATGTGTTATATTTTCGTTCTTGAATACTTTCCGGATGCATTGTAGTATACTATGACTTTTTTCGACATATTATTCTGACTTTTTTCAACCTTTTTTGACATAATATATGACTCTTTCGACATATTATATTTTTTGACATACTATCATATGCCATTTTTTAAATGACTATACAATGGCTTTTCTCTTGATATTTTTTGACATTCTATACAATTACATTTTTCAACATGCTACAGTATGACTTTTTTCGACATATACTATGACTTTCTTACAAAGATTTTTGGGAAATACTATACTATGACTTGCATCAACATACTATACTCTGACTATATATACACACACACACACACACACACACACACACACACACACACACATACATACAAATATATAAATACATATACATATACATACATACATTTATACAAATATATGTATGTGTGATATAAATGGGGTGGACAAAATATTAGAAAGCCTTCTTATATATAAGAAGCGACAACACTCCAACTAAGCTTCCAAAATTACATTTACATTACATTACTGTCATTTAGCAGATGCTTTTATCCAAAGCGACTTACATTTCAGTATCTATCTACACACTGTAGACGCAGCTACAGGAGCAATTTGGGGTTAAGTGTCTTGCTCAAGGACATTGACATGAGACTAGCAGAGCAGGAGCCGGGAATCGAACCGCTGACCCTCTGATTGAAAGGCGGCCCTGCTCTCCACTTAGCCACGGTCACCCTCCCACCACCCAAAATGACCATTAAATTAAATCTCTAAAATATCATGTATGAAGGTAGGATTTATTACTGTTGTATACAGTTTTAGATATGTGTAAATATAATTCATAATTTGGTTTATCAACCTTTATGG
>NW_027176285.1:11796933-11816933 GCF_023349555.1 Cebidichthys violaceus
GTCTGTGTTCGCTATCATGCCACAGACGGGCTGCATTTCCATTTACCTCATGCAAAAACAAAACAAAAACAAATAAATACTAACAGTAGTTCTCAATGGTATCAAAGAATGAAAAGTTTATAGGAAACTCTGGACGGAGCAGAGAAGAAGAAGAAGACATGGAGGCATGAAAGCAGGGAAAAAGAAAAGAGAGAAAGAGGAAAATTAATTATCGTTCAGCTGAAAGCAAAAACAGGAAAGTGCAGTGAGGAAATACTACGAAGACGTTTGTATTCAAAGAGAGATGCAGTGTGATTTAAGGCCACGTCCACCAAAATGTTTCTCCCTGAAGAAAACTTGCATTCTCTCTAGTGTCCATCAGGGGGCGACTCCTCTGGTTGTATAGAAGTCTAGTCTAAAATGACTCTACTTCTCTCTTGATTTATTACCTCAGTAAACATTGTAAACATGAGTTTATGGTCTCAATCTCTAGTTTCAAGTCTTCTTCAATACAGCATGATGTTCATTTAGCAACTTATGGTCCATTTAAAGTCAAACAGACCATAAAGCAGGGTATGCTTTAGGGGCGGGGCTACACAGTGATTGACAGGTCTCTACCAGAGACGTATACGACGTCTCTGCGTCAAAAACGCTGTCCTCAGGGAAAAACGATTTGGTGGATACGGTAAATGTTAGTTTTTTTAAGGAACCTACCTTGTTGTGAGTTTCTGTCATTGAGCAGCTTGGTCTGACTGTTGGGCAGGATCTTAATCTCAGGAGGATCTGGACTCTGACCGACCCGGGACGCCATGAGAGCATTCAGATACTGGAGACGAGTCACCTACACACCAAAGTCAAAGTTTAGTCTTCCATACACTGAGTAATAACAGTGATAGTGCAGGTTTAATAAATCTCACTCTCTCATTAATCTATGAACCAATTGTGAATTCATACGATATCAATATTGAATGTAAAAACAGATATTTAAAGAATACATGCATGTATTTCCTGTATGTGTGTATTATTAGCAAACAGACTGTCAGACCCTGCTGCAGTAAAATGAGAGGTTTTCTAAAGGGAGTCTGGTGCTCAGAGACACTACCACTTTAGTCCACAGGGGGAAACAGAATCAACACTAAATGACACTTCCTGGTAGAAGCTTTACACGTATTATTCCTTTACTTTGGTTCCTGTTTGTGTATGTGTGCGTTTGTCCTTCACACAGTGTTGGAAGAAGTATTCAGATTATTTACTTCAGTGAAAGTACTAATACCACAATGTGAATGGATTAAAGTAAAAGTATGAATCAGGGTGTCATTTTGGAGTCTGATATCCAGCTCATATCATACTTCTGACACAACTTTGGTCTGTGACATCCCCAAATCTCAGTGTGTAACTGACAAAACACACACACACACACACACACACACACACACACACACACACACACACACACACACACACACACACACACACACACCCGTATGAGCTGCAGGTCGGTGAGTGCTCGGACGGTGTAGTCGGGACAGTAGCTGGACGGGCTCGTGGCGTCCGCTGACTCAAAGGGATCCCTGGGAGACTGACACTGGGTCGACACTGGAGACTGGTGTACTGTAACACACACACACACACACACACACACACACACACACACACACACACAGTCAGCACAATATCTGCAATCCTGCCACTTCTTCTTCTCCTCCTTTTTATAGCCATGTGCCGACTCGTATGAACCTCAGTGAAGTAAACACAGAGGAGAAACTGCCTCGTCATCCATTTCACACAACTGTGAGCTTCATGATGTAACCGCAGGATGAAGGAGGCAGAAAATGTGATAATATAAAATATAATAACGTCTTATTTATTTAATAGAAACATTGAAACATACATTTTGATTTTATATTATACTGTACTAATATATATATATCTATATAGATATATATATATATCTATATATATATATCTATATAGATATATATATATATATATAATACTTTATTTTACTAATTTAAATGTATTTATTAATTTAATAAATGTATTAAACTTCTGTTCTTTTTAACTCTAATAATAATAGTAAATATAAATACAATTTTATTGATTCATTTTCTCACTCAAATCAAGTGAGTTTTTTCCACATTCAAAGAATTGTTCTTGGTATTTTGGTGACGTCACAATAAACATAGTAAGAAAAAAATAAAAATGAACAAGTACTGCAAAAATCTTAAGCATAAAATATAACTTTACTATAAAAAACATGTAAAATATATTTAATATATTTCATACTAGCTTGTTGCACTTATTGTATTCGTATTACTTATTGCACTAACTGTTTTTCTTGTTTCTGCACTGTACTTTGGCTCTGAGTTATGCTCTGCTTCATGCTCTTAGATGCTTGTTTGGAAAAGGAAATGTACTTATGACTTCTGGTGACTAGTAGTTCTTTTGATTACCAATGTTGATGCACTTATTGTAAGTCGCTTTGGATAAAAGCGTCTGCTAAATGACTGTAATGTAATGTAATCTATCTGTTTTTAAAATGAAAAGAGCTGCTCAGTCTTAATAATATGAGCAATAAAGATGTGCGTCGATGTAGCGTGTAAGCTAGACGTCCAAATAAAGCTCTGGATTTAACAACAGCTGCCTCTCTCATCAACAACAGATCTGATGATCAATCATCGTGGAGTCAGCTCTGAGTGCAACTGTGAGGCGTCCTTCTGTGATTCTCCATCTCACCTGAAGAGGGCAGCGTTAGTGCAGAGACTCCGTAGTACGTGAACGCTCCGTTCTCAAACTTCAGCCCCTCTTTACCGATCTCCACCTCCACTCGACCCTGATAACAAACACGAAGCAGCGAGATGTACAGGTCAAAATACTTAATGTTTGATAAACATAGGACACACAAAAGTACTTCTTTTCTTGCTTCTTTCACACACTGCAGTTCTTTGAGACAACAGTTCAACACATTGATATATAATAAATAAGCCACAAAGTAAAGTTTATAACAACATACCAACGTATGATGTTATAAAGAGAAAAGTTTGTTTGTGATTTAAGTACCGTTTTAAAGAAGGTTTTGTGATAAAAACACAATATAAAGTGTTTGTTTTGAGATGTTTCTGCAGAACTTGACTGAGAATCATCACTTTTTAAAGTTTTCTTTGGTGTCAAAGTACTGCAGAGATAGTCGTCCGTAGAGCCACGAGTTCCCCGCAAACAGGAGCTGATAACAGCTGATTCGGCAGATTTTTTAATGGAGCCAATTTGCCAAAATGTGAAGAAATTATTGTTACGCAATACGTTCTTGCTGTTTTGGGGAGAAAGATTTTGTAACGCTGAAGTGAAGGTAGGAGAGTTGGGTCAACTTGTTAATTTAGTTTGTTTTGTTTTAATTATTACTGTGAAAATATATATATATATATATATACTATAATCTTGGAGTTTCTTCTTGGAAATAATTTATTTATGGTTGTATATTGCTAGAATGATCCTATTACACTGTCATATTTATATAACCTTAAACTAGACACAAACAATATAAGTTAAATAAAGTTTAGAGCTCTTTTTTTCATAAATACACTGTTTTATGAATGGAGTCTGGTGTGTTTGTAGAGATCATAGATAACAGCTTCAGGTCTGTCTGACATCAAGATAAAGAGGTGAAAACATTCTAAATATAGCGTTCAATTAAACTGATATAGATTCTTTTAGGAGTCTAAAATACGTCCACATCAGAACATTACTTTGTGTACAGTACTCTACTGTAGTAATACTACTGACTGTGGAGAAGTACCTCGTACAAACACACCTCTTAACATCACTACTGTCCCTTTAAGGTGACTCTGTGTGAACTTGCAGCACAAACCTGCAGCAGCAGGATGAAGTAGTCCACCGGGTGGTTGCGGGTGTAGAGATAGTGAGCCGGGCTCAGCCGGTTGTTCGGGTCAAAGTGGACTTCCTGGTTGACACTGGGGTGACGGAGCAGGTGGAACAGAACCTTCTCCGACATGCGGCCGGGACTGAAGTGTGCCACCTCTGCAGAGGACACACACACACACACACACACACACACACACACACACACACACACAGATCTGAATGAACTTGAAGCAGCTTGTTTCTACATCGATCCTCAGAAGTATAATAAGTAACGAGGAACATAATCATTACATGTGTGGAGTTAAACTGTGACGGATTCAATCAGTGAGAGAAACACGGTCGACCGATCTGTCCAATAAGTTATAAATCAGCTATGTTGATGTTCTTCTTCTTTTCTTTAATAACAAACATAAAAAACAGCATACGTGCTTTATTTACACGTGTCACATGACAGAGGAGACTCCTGTTGAATTAGTTTCATTATTGAACTGTAAATATTGATTAAAGAGGTTTAAACGTATCTACTACCAATCTTCTATTTCTACTGTGACGTCTGAAGAAGAGCTTTGACAAAGTTAATTCCAGCCTGTTTTTGGCCGCTTTTATTGTGAAACTCTTGACACTGAAACAGGAAGCTGCTCCTTGTAAAATCTAAGCCATTCAGACATTTAGAGTCGGACGTAGTGGATGTAGTCGTCACGACATCAACCCGTTGGTTTGTGGATGTTTTGAAGCCTTGAGTTCGGCGCCTGGCAGTTGCCATCATGAATTTTTGCAACCAGTGAACAGGAAGTGACCATATCTGGACTGAGGAGGAGTGACGTAGAGACGCCGTATATACGTCTCTAGTATTGCATTCTGACACACGTAGAGACCTGTCAATCACTGTGTAGCCCCGCCCCTAAAGCATACTCTGCTTTATGGTCTGTTTGACTCTAAATGGACCATAAGTTACTAAATGAATATCATGCTGTGTTGAAGAAGACTTGAAACTAGAGATTGAGACCATAAACTCATGTTTACAATGTTTACTGAGGGAATAAATCAAGAGAGAAGTAGAGTCATTTTCTCATAGACTTCCATTCAACCAGAGGAGTCGCCCCCTGATGGACACTAGAGAGAATGCAGGTTAGTGAACATACAGGTGTGCAGGTAAATCCTCACCTCTGGACAGGAAGCGGTGTGTAGCCAGCAGGAGCTGTGGTGACGTCCTGATCTTGGGTTCTCCTTCTGGCGGCTTGAAGAGAGAAAACTCCTCGTGGATGCTGCGAGGCTCCAGAGGAATCTCCAGCGGAGCGAGAGGACGCTTTACCTTCCTGTCCACTGCAGGAGGAGGCGAAAACTTTTAATAACAGATATTTTAGACGCTAAATGAATAAACACGTTTACAATAAACAAACTTACGGTAGCCGTCAGACTCATCCAGGATCTCTGACTTGATGATCTCCTCGATGACGTCCTCTAAAGTGACCAATCCCAGCACCTCGTAGAACGGATCCCCCTCCCCTTCGTTGTTCACCTTCTGGACGATGGCCATGTGAGAGTTACCTGAGAGAGGAATGGTCACAGAGAGGACTCCTTCAGTAAATCAGTAAACGGCAAGGGTCACCAAAATTACAAAAAGACTCATTTTTACTTAACCAGGTTTTAATATTTCTGTCTCCACTCCGACACGGGATTGTTTTTAATCGTTTTTCCCCGTTACTTTTCAATCCGGGTCAACTCTTCAATTTGAAGTTGACGGAAAGGAGATTGCATTCCTCTTGGGAGTCAAAACTTACTTTTATTTTGTTAAAAAAGCCTCAACCTGAGCTTCCTGTTAAGATACAGTTACGCTCTGTAGCTTTTATTTTGAAAGGGTGGAGAGAGTAGGGAGGATAGACATAATCAGATTTGACAGGACTGGATAGGCAGCCAATAAAAGGAAGCTTAAACGTGAGGCTTGAACTGAGCTGCCTGTTAAGATACAGTTAACTTCAGCTTTTATATTGAAAAACTAGGTCCATCGCCAGTTGCCTGTTTACATACAGTGAGAGTTGTTGGACTTCTATTTAGTAAAACAAGCTTCAGCCCTATTAAAATAAAAGCACCAGAAAGTCTGTATCTGTATCTTAAGTGCAGATACTTTCTGGTGCTCTTATTTTGAAGGGGTGGGGTGACAGAATCAGATCTAACAGGACTGTATTGGTAGCCAATAAAAGGGAAGCTTAAAAGTGAGGGGTGATCAAAACAAGACTTTTTATACCATCCAAGACAGAATTCAATGCTTCCTAACGCTTCACGTCCTGCAGATACAATAAATAAAACGTAGAAAACACGAAAACAAAGAGGCCTCTGTTGTGATGTGTTGTGTTGCACCTTTCTTGAACTCCTCCAGCATGGCGTCCAGCTTGGTGTCGTTGAACACGTAGTGCAGCGGGTGGTTGTAGAACTTGGTGATGGTCGTCATGGGGGTGGAGTCGTCCGGGTCCACCAGAGCCAAGTCCTTCACGTACAGGATTTCCACGATGTTGGACCTAGAACATCAAACACACTTGTTGATGGGTGTGTGTGTTTGTTTGTTTGTTTGTTTGTGTGTGTGTGTGTGTTATCACGGGTCACTAAACTAACATCACTGAGTGAAATGTGAGGAGCAAAGAAGGTTTAAACAATAACAGGTTCTTTCTTTCATTATGACGAGTTTAAACATTGAACTGCTGTGTTTCTTCTGCAGCAGTTAGGAGAAAGAACCAGAACTTTTAATCTATTTTATTATAATAATAATACCGTATTATTTTTAGAGCAACTTTCAAGACACTCAGATGCTTTACACGTTAAATGTTTATTATGGAGGGAAATAACTGCTTTTTATATATATATATATATTATATTATTATATACACACTCAGTGGCCACATTATCAGGTACACCTGTACAATCCTAATACAATTACATTTTTAAATCTACAGTATAATAGTTCATAGATTGCCCTTCTAATCTAACTAATCTATAACACTTAGAATCTGCAAATATGTTTAAACATGTATAATATCTTTCTAATACATTTCTTGTCTGTTGTTCTTTTATAGAACTAAGACTATATTATATTATAAAAAAGGCGAATTCAAATTATTCCAATGGACATTTATTAGTTATACTAATTATATCATTTTTATTTATTTAATTTATTTATTTTATAGCAGAAAGAACATAAAAGAAAACCTTCAAATTCTTATCGTAAGAACATTACTTTAGGTGAAACGAAACTCAGCTGGCGGATAATTTATGACTTTATAATCTCAGAGAATATTCTTGTTTTTTTTCTCAAAAATGTACAACTTTGATTTAAAAATCTATTTTTGTTTTTTTCTCGTATATTTACAACTTTATTGTCACATAATATATATATATATATATATATATATATTTATTTTTTTTAATGTACAACTTTAATCTTGGAAATTGTAATTGTTTTTTCTCAGAATATTCCCCCCCTCCCCCAGCTATTTTATTAACCTAAATGCGACCACACCTCTATGATTGTGAGTACAATAACTCTGCCCTGTTTGGACTGTTTTCATCAGTAATCTAGAACCTCTGGTTGGATAAAGTTTGGGACAGGGCCGTGTTCCCGTGTTCACCTCTCCTCCTCGTAGATGGGCACCCGTGTGTATCCGCTCTGCATGATGTCAGACATGGTGGAGAAGTCCAGGACCACGGAGCTGGGCAGCATGAAGCAGTCCTTCAGGGGGGTCAGGATGTCCTCCACCGTCTTACTGCGCAGCATCCCGCGGCTGAACTCCTCCTTCACAAACTCACTGGGACAGGAAACACGGCGAGGATGAGCCGACACAGCGCTTCTTCAAACACACCTCAGGGTCTCCGTCGTGGTCTCTTCTTACCTGTACGGGTCGTTGACACTCGTACGGATCATCTCCATGGCCCGCTCCCTTATCCCACAGGTGCTGATGTCCCTCCTCAGCGCCAGATCCAGGATCAGCCCCAGAGGGCAGGACAGCGGGCAGGTGAGCACCAGACACACCTGGGCCAGCCAGGTGAGTCCCGGCGCCAGCTGGAAGCCGTACCCGGAGCACAGGACGTGAGGAGCCAGCTCGGCCACGAAGAAGACCAGGAAGCCGCTGGTGAAGACGGCGGAGACGATGGTGCCCAGCGCGCGGTAGAGGAGGACGCCGAGGGCCGAGTGTCCCACGGCAGACAGGAACAGCAGAGAGCACGTCTGACAAAAAGAACATTAAGGAACATTTAGGAACAGCAGAAAGCAAGTCTGAAAGGACAGAAGGAACATTTAGGAACATTTAGAAACAGCTGGTTCATCTCATTCCCTGCATGAAGCTCATGTACTCAAGTGATGTACTTTGGTATATATATATATATATATATATAGACAGCTATGTACTGTATCGTATTCAGAGTTTATAAAGTAGTGTAAAAATGTACGAACACATACTCAAGTAGTGTACTTTAGTATAATTTTTAGGTACTTAAATTGTACTTTAACTGGAGTCATTTCAGTTTATGCTTGTGAATACATTTACCTCACTACATCTCAGAGAGAAACATTGTACTTTTCACTCCACTACATTTATTTGAAACCTTTCTTTACAGATTCAGATTATTAATACAACATATTTACAAATAAAAGAATATATATAATAGCTATATAACAGCAGTGTAAACAAAAGAGCTCCACCTTTACCAGCTGTAACATTTAAGTGATAATAATATGAAATATATGAATCTGAGATGAGCCATTCTGCATAATTACTACTTTTACTTTTGGTACTTCAAGTACATGTTGATGCTACTTTAGTAAGATTTTTGAATGCAGGGTTTTCACTTGCAACGGAGTATTTATACACTGTTGTACTGCTACAAAAAAAGGTCAGAGTACTCCTCAGAAACTCACCAGGAAGTTCCCCCTCCTCCGGATGGGCTCCAGGCGCTTGGCGGCCCGCTTCTCCTCCTCGGACCCGCAGCTGTGGAGGACGTAGAGCTCCACGGGGTCCAGCCACAGCAGGCTCAGGTTCACGGTCCTCAGCAGCGCACAGGCCGGCAGCAGCGCCACGACCAGCACGGCCAGAGCCCACGGTGGGATGTAGTCCGCCGGCAGACCCGTGTCGGTGTTGATCCGCAGCCGGTCCGGGATCCCAGCGGACGCCCATTCCCCCCCGCTCAGCACGCACAGGTGGTGGTACGTCTGCTGCTCACTGCTCGCCGTGTTCTCCCCAGCAGAGACGCTCCTCCTCCGGACCTAAGACAAGATCAGATCAGTTCTATTTAACACAGTCATCCCTCATTGCATTTGTTTGTGTGTGTTGAATTTGTCATGTTAGCACTTGACAACGTAGTATAAGAGTCTCCTGAATGATGATACTACTTATATTAATACTCTCACTTCTTTCATTGTTTCTGCACGCTTTATAAAGGGTCAATATTGCATAACTTTGTAAATTTAATCTTATATTCTGTTTTTATTTGTTTACTTTGCAACATCTGCCTCTTGGGACTACAGCTGTTTTTATTAATGTGCTCTGTCCCTTATCAAATAAACCAATAAATGATCAATTACAAAAATTAGTCCCGCAGTGAGGAAAATTACAGGATTACAGCAGCAAAGTGTGTGTGTGTGTGTGTGTGTGTGTGTGTGTGTGTGTGTGTGTGTATATATATATATATACATACACACACACACACACACACATATATATATATATATATATACACACACACACACACATATATATATACATATATACACACACACACACACACACACACACACACACACACACACACACACACACATATATATATATACACAGTATAGTGCAAACAAGAGACATGGTAAAAACAAGATCAAAGTATTATAAATAAGTAATAAAACAGTAAAGAATATTAAATAAGTAAAAATTCCACAATAACTACGATATATATACAGAATAATAGTATTGCACAGTGTATTCATATCGCAGTGTATTTATATCGCACGTGTTAGTGTTGTTATACCTCCACCGTTATCAGCCCGCTGTACGTCTCATCCGGCATGAATCCGCGCGTCAACTGGAAACAGGACCGTTGACGGTTGTGCTCGTCCACGCACGGGTCTGGCGCGTCCCCGACGGCCGCCCCGGCCGCTCCGCCGGATGCCCCCGCGAACGCCACCGACGGCCAGCTTCCATTCAGCTCGGTGCCGAAGAGACGGAGCTCGAACGTGGCTCCCTCTGGCGCCGAGATGATCCGATCCTTCATACACACCAGGCCGGTCGGAGCTTCCAGTCGCAGCCCCAGCACCGGCGGGGCTTCCCGGCCGCAGTCGCCGTACCTGATCCCGCAGAACAACAATATCATCAACAGCAACCGTAGACCTGCCAAGCTGGCCACCATATTGGAATTGGTCGGCCTGGCTCTGCGCGCGGATCATGTGACTCCACAGCGTCCCCGCCCACCGAGGGGGGCTGCGCCAGCCAAACAAAACGAATACAGCAACTGAGCTGCTGTGGCGGCCATTTTGGGTCGTACAAATTAGAATCTAAGACACAAAATGGTTAAAAGTAATATGGGGGATTAAATAAAATATAGTACAGTAGTGTGTTAAGTGAATAAAGTGAATGTAAAGAAATGTAGTGAATGTATGACCAATGCGAAGTAATAAAAAGGCTATATATAGTATAATATTATATATATTATATATATATATATATATATATATATATATATATATATATATATATATATATATATATATGTATATATATATATATATATATATGTATATATATATATACAAGTGGAAACGAACACGGCAACTGAGCTGCTGTGGTAGCCATTTTGGTTCTATTCGTTTTGAGGCGGAGTGCTGAGATTCCTCTTCATGTTGGGGCTTGATTCTGAATGTTTTTTTTGTTTTTTTTACTGCGCCGCCTCTTCTCTGAACCAGCGAATTACAGTCAGTGTTCGCTCATGGCTAATAAAAAATGAGAAAACAAGAGGAGCGAACGCCCTTCTTTGTTAGACTTCATATAAACAAGTATTTCATCACTCTGGGCCTCTGGTAGACTCAATACACATTAATTGAAATAATGCTAATTTAATCACACTTTAAAATGTTTCCAAGCTAAAATATAGGGATTCAATAAAATAAAATACAGTAATGTGTTAAGTGAATAAACTGAATGTAAAGAAATGTAGATAATATATGACCAATGAGAAGTAAGTAAGTAAAAGGCTATATATATATATATATATATATATATATATATATATATATATATATATATATATATATATATATATATATATATAAAGGTCTATATATAAGTACATGAAGGTAAAGTGACAATATAAAGAATTAAAGACATGAAATTGAATGAGATTCACCGTAATTAGTCAATCCTGTGTACAATAAGTTAAACTAAAACTAATAAAAGGCTTCAACAATTCACAAGCCATTTCTTTTTCAGTATTAAAGTTCCTGTTTATGTTGCTATCTGTATATTACAGATCAGCCAGGAAACAATAATGGAAACACAAACAGCCTGGTAGCTACGCTAGTTGATGAGCTACTTTGGCTAGCATGATAATGGCTAACATGCTAGCTAGCGTTAAATATATTCAAACATATTAATTCCTTATTATTTATTTTCTGTGCTACTTGCTATCCTGGCATTTTGTTCTCAGTATTGTAGATTATTCTATATAAAATGCTACGCTAGTCGATGAGCTACTTTGGCTAGCAAGATAACGGCTAACCCGCTAGCTAGTGTTGAACATGTTTTTAAACATGTTTTTTTTCTTTTCTGTGCTACATGCTATCCTGGCATTTTGTTCTCAGTATTGTAGATTATTCTAGTTATTGGCCCGGTGATAAAATGCTCTAGTTTTACTAATTCTGTTAGGTTGCTAGGTCGCTAATAGGACAATACGTTCAGTATACTTAAGAAACGTAATACCAGCAACTCCTGAACTGTCAGATTTATGTCTCTTGGGTTATACAGATAATAAACTATGATTACGTTCTTCATTTTGGACTCTCAAATGTCAGAGATCACATGGGGGTTAGCTAACGAAAGTTAATTCACTTTTTGTGGACTCCTTCAATGTACTTGTGAGTATTCTTTCACGACAGACTTGAAAAAAGATGAGGAGGTATCCTTTAAAGTGAGCTGTCCTTTAACACAACACAGTTTATCTGTTCAGTCAGTGTATGAGAAGAAGTGCAGGATTGGTAATGACATGAATATAATAACCGGCTTCCTTTTGATAACATAATTTTGAGGATCCTCCCACATGTCCTGTAAACATTTCTCACATCAGTTAGAAGAAATGAACAAATCCTGCAGGCAAAAAAGAAAATCCAGCAATCCAAAGAAAACTTGAATCAAACAAGAGACAGATTTTCTGTAGAGAAATATATCTCAGGTTTATTAACCTTGTAGATTTTCTTCAAATGCCTTACAGTGGGCTCCTTATAAAACAGTATGTACACATTGCTTTTAAGTTCCACTGTCCATGTTTGGAAGTGCTCCTCCATCTTTACTCAGTCATCGCAATAAATAAAAAACTCACACCCAAGTCAAACATACAGCCTTGTCTGAATATTAAAACATGCCAAACAGGCATCTTCTTTACGTAACCTGGGGAAATGAAAAGGGAAAATAACTTCACCTCCATATAATAGTTATAAATAGTTAAATATGTTTGTATTTCAGAGGCTTGAATTATCTCATGTCTGCACTACAACTCTTAAAAAACACGGCCCGATCTCTCTCTGCGTGCAAATAATAACATGCAAAAAAACAGGTGGTGGGGCCCTTCACGCTGCTGTTTCTGCATCGCTCCACATGCACGAATCCCGAAACGACTCAAAACAATCCACTTGTGAATGATACATAGTGTGGAAAAAATCTAACTGGCCTGAGAACCCTGCGCCAGATAATATTTAACCTTCGTACGGGTCTAATCATCACACCGCGGCAGGGCTAAAAACAACACGACAGGAGTTGCTGATAAGCCCCGATGAAGTCCCATGACAGAAAAAAAAGGAGAAAGGTCTGAACAATAAAAACGGCTTAGCAGATTCAGACCGGCAGTCAAAGCTGCAGGAATTTCAATATTATTAAACGGCAGGAGAGGAGTCAAGATAAGAGGCAGGGAGAGAAAGGGATGAGGAAAAGTGAAAAGGAAGCATGGGAGGAGAGGAGACAAAGAGGGAGCTACAGGATGCAGAAAAAAAAGAAAGCTTTGGTTATCACGTCTAACGACAAAAAAAAATGGAAGAAAGATATATGAGTAAATTATTATTTGAGGTCAACTCTGTGCAACGTTTATTGCTATTTAATGCCTAACAAAACAATGGAAGTAAATTAAATAACATCCCATCTCTCATTATAAATAGAGCTATTTTCAACATCTCTTTCAGTTATTTTTTCAATGTTCATCTCTTCATGTACAGTAGTATTTACAGTAACATCACACAACAGCAGTCAGGGAGCTGAACACAGTGTTTCTGGGTAAATTAACCCAATAAAAAGCTGCGTTTTACAGCTGGAAGCCCATTTCACAGAACCACACTTTCATGTGCCTATAACCCCCCCCCCCCCCCCCCCCCCAAAAAAAGAACAACAATAAATACAATGTTTACAATAAATACAACATTAATAAGTAGAACAATTGTTTGCACATTTCCCAGTACACAAACTGGCAGTCACACAGCCAACCAGTGGCTTCACTGGAAACCAGTATGAGACCAATTGCTACATGAGACCTATGAACCAGCAGGCAGGTCTAACTTTTCTTAAGGCTATGTCGACTCTATATTTCTATGTATTGAGCAGGTTTCTCCTCTAAGGTAAGTGAACTGGAAGGTCCTGCTGAATTATAACTATGGTTTTCACAGAGTGCAGATCTTCTATATTGCCGGATTCATCTGGTAGGGGGACCACTGTGGTAAAACTGAGCACAAAAACTGAATTAACAAAAGGTCTGGAAACTAGATGTTGACAGACCAGTCGCCAGTAAAGATGTTGCCATTGTACGTTTCTGCAAACCGCGGATACGTTATTACCGTTATTGTTTTACGTTGTTTAACGCAACTTCGTTTTACAGACCCTTGTTTTACAGACCCTTGTTTTACGTTGCTTTACGCAACTTCGTTTTACAGACCCTTGTTTTACGTTGTTTTACGCAACGTCGTTTTACACAAAACATTGTTTTACACAATGTTGTTTTGCGCAACGCTATTTAACGCAACATTGCTCATTACATAACATTATGTGAGAAATTATGTGCTGTTGTTGCATATTTGCTTTAGTACTGTTACCGTTATTTCATTAAGCTGGTTCAATTAATGTTTGAACACAAAACATTTTTCAGATCGACGAATCCGGAGACAACCACATTATGGGTATTATTGGTTGAAATTGGTTGGTACTAGCTTATGTATGCACACTTATTTATATTTAGTTTTTGGGGAGAAAAGATTATTTGATTTTGATATAAAAAAACAACAAAGGAATATATTGCATATATTGTTAAACAGGGGAACAACATTTTTCATTTCATATCAACTCACACCAGCATTGTGCGTTTTTTTACCAGCGTGGCTGATGTGAAATGTGTTTATGAAACATATTTTTGTTCAGAAACATGGACATTCATCGTATTCTGCGGTTTGCAAAAACGTTAAATGGCAACATATTTTTCTGGCAACTGGGTTTAAAAAAACAACAACTCCTTTAAATGACCTTAAATGCTTTGGAATATTCATTTTTTTCATACTTAAGCTACGTGACTCACATGTTTAAAGTGTTTTTCAAAACAGTGCTAGCTTATACAACAGTTGTTAATTTTTCTTATCTTTTTTTAAAATAAATCACTATATCATCAACAAAATAATGTATCTTCACAGTCACTTAAAATTGTTTCAGTGTCACTGCATATATGGGAAAAATAAATAAATCGGTAGATTACAAGCTAGCAGCTTTAACATCTGAGCTCAGTCCGAGAGGAGTGAACTGCTACAGTCGTCTTCATTTAAATCTCTCTTTATCTCCACTGGAACCTCCAACTCCTTGTCTGCTCTGAACACGGGTTGAAAAGCTTCATTTACAAACACAATAAAATCTACTTCACATTGGTTTTGAGTGCCATTCAGACAGACACGCACGCACACGCACACGCACACACACACACACACACACACACACACACACACACACAAACAATTGTCCAGTTACAGGAAGCCAATGTGAGGTTTGTTTCCAATCACATTTAGCCCCGACAGGGTTAACATCACTAGTGTGAAGACATGCAGTGGAATGTATGTTGTCCATTCAATCTCATCAAGTCGTTGTGCTGTGAGTGTTTCCAAATATTCAAGTGTCAATCCTTAACCCCGGGCTTAACTGCGAGCTCAAAGGTTAACAAACACACATGTGAAACACAAGTTAAAGATTGTTGCGGAGAGTTGAGATGAATTCCACTCTCACATCCGTCCATTAAATATTTAATCACAAGTTTAAACTTTGGAGAGAGCCATGCTAGCTGCGTTCCCCCATGTTTCCAGTCTTTAAGCTAAGCTAAGCTAACAATGTCCTGGGTGTAGCTTAATGTTTTAATCTCGAAAAGTTTCATTTAAATAAATATCTGCTCAATCAATGATGAAAGGGTGTCGGTGGCAACGATCACAAGTGCCAACAAAACTTCTTCGAGGTTGTGACTTTAACAGACAGATGTAAGTGTGGAATAAATGTTTTTCTTAAGTTTTAGTCATAGTGTTTTATCTATGACGGCTTATTACGGCCATTGTAAATAATGCATAAATAGATCAGAAAAAATCACAAATTTGCATGAAAAGTCTTGGATATTCTCTGACATTAAAGTGGTACATTCTGGAGAAAGAAATCAAAAAATGTACGAGAAAAAAACTTTTTGAGGTAAATTAAAAAAAAAAAAAAAATGTAAATCATTTTTTGACTTAATATTCTCAGAGAATATTCCAGACTTTAATTCTGGAAATTCAGCCTTTTTCTCTGAATATTATCCCCTCCTCTGGCTCCATATTTTTTAAAATATTTATAGCAGTTATGACTCTCAGTCTCTGTGATTAGCGTCATGTGCAGAACATATGTAGAAATCTGGATTTGCTACTAAAAACACTGAGCATTAAACTACTCGTGGATCTGGGTTATTTGATCTTCATGTCTGCTTTTGTGTCAAAGTGAACCCACGTTTGTGTGTTTAAACACACAATAACTCAGTGGAAATAAATAAATAAACAGCCCAGAGTCTTTGACATCATCAGTCCGTCGCTTCCTGTCCATGAACACAGTGTTTAAACTAACGATCCAGCTTCAGGACAGAGCTGGTGTCCACTGAGCTCCGTTCACAGTGAGCGATATTTAGAGGAGGAACCAGTGTCTGAAGTCTGCAGCTCGTCCTTCAACTTCAAGAACCAACGAAGGCAATAAATACAATTTCTAAAATATAGAAAACAAAAATTTAAATATCTCTCTCTCTCTATATATATATACAAATTAATATAACAGAAAATAAATACTCCAGCATCACTCTTAGAAATGAAATAATTTAAAACATATATTGCCTTGGTCAAGAGGTAGGCCATGAGGACACCCACCTTCACGTCACTAGAACTCTAATTTAAAGGAGCATACCCGTGTGTTTGCTCATACTCACGTGTTATTTTACCATCACATGCATGAATTTATTTCTACTTTTCAGGATGCCATCGGTTTCAACTCATTTCTGTTTGTGTATAAAAAACAATTAGCACTTCAATTATAGTCAGTTAATAAATTAATAAATGTAGAAAGCTTTAGCCAATTCATTGTGCGTTAATAAACTAAAACAATAATAAAAAGATGATTACATTTACATATTAATGTTTCTATTCCCATATTCCGTCTTTGAATAGTAAATACAAAAATCAAGTTTTAAAATTAAATAAATATGTAGTTTTTGTTATCAAATTTAGTTTTAAGCATGCACATTAAATTAAATCTCACAATTTATTTGTGTCCCACTTTAAGATGAACAGTTCACATTTTGTGTTTGCTACTAAAAACACTGAGCATTAAACTACTCGTGGATCTGGGTTATTTGATCTTCATGTCTGCTTTTGTGTCAAAGTGACATCTGTCTCTCTTTAATTTGAAAAAACTGCTGGGATCTGATTGGCCAGCTGTTATGTTTTCAGCCAATCAGAGTGCAAGTTGTTATTCATTTAATTTTAGGAGTTAAATTAAAGAGAGAGACAGAAAGTGATATTCAGACTCCATAGAAACCTGCTGGAGTTGTTAAATTAAATCTTTATGTGCCGTTTTTGTGAAGTATTTAAGACTAATATTGTAACTTTGACATAAATAAACACAGACAAAAAGTTTCAAGAGTCTCCCAATGAATTTCAAGCTCAACAGAAATGAATAGAAACCAATGGATGCCTTGAAGTTGGTAAAATAAATCCAAAAATCTAGAAAAATGCCTCAATAAAAGTCGCCTCACTTAAACAAACTGCCGCTTTATAAATTAAATTGTACTTTTTGAAAATAAACTATAGTTTTTGGAAGTTTCACTCTTTGGAAAAATTAATAAATAAATAAATAAGTAAGACGATCTTCTGCAGCACTGATCTGGACGCACCGTGGGGTGGAAATGTGAGTTTTCTGTTCATGTCACACCAGTGATGACTTAAAGGTTCAGTTCACATAAATTACAATACAATAGTTTTATGAACAGAGCTTTTGAGATTTCTGCCTCTGAAAGAAAAAGTAGGTTCATTTAGTTTTTGTGGAATACGGCCTGCGCAGTTACTGCATTCTGACACACGTAGAGACCTGTCAATCACTGTGTAGCCCCGCCCCTAAATCATACCCTGCTTTATGGTCTGTTTGACTCTAAATGGATCATAATTTACTAAATGAACATCATGCTGTATTGAAGAAGACTTGAAACTAGAGATTGAGACCATAAACTCATGTTTACAATGTTTACTGAGGTAATAAATCAAGAGAGAAGTAGAGTCATTTTCTCATAGACTTCTATACAACCAGAGGAGTCGCCCCCTGATGGACACTAGAGAGAATGCAGCTTTAACACATGAAGCTTTGACTTCACTTTAAAGAACTGGAGGGTGTCGCCTGGATAAGACATGAACTTAAATAAGAAGAGGCTAACAATTTTGAACAAATAAGTTTGCAGGTCAAAACAAACAGCCTAGATATATTAATGCTGATTTCTTAGAGGAAATGAATTTTGATTGAGTCTTTCCCGAAACGATGTCCCAGTTATTCTGATGTAAAGTGGCTCCTATGAAGACTGGAGGTCTGCAGATGATAAACACGTTGCTGTTGAGTAAATCTTTCAGTGAGCTGAAGGCAGAAATCTCTAAAAATCTGAACAAATGAGTCTTTATGTAAACCCGGTGAACTGATCCTTTACAGACACAAAACCCCGTCTACGTTTCCACTCGCACTCACTAGCATTCCCTCGGCCATCTTTGTAGTCTATTATGGATATTTTGTGGATTCTGGGAGGGGGTCATGCAGGACGGGTTAGAAGAGGATCCCTGTTTACAAAATACGCATGAGGTGCTGATCCTCAGCAAGTTCAGGAGACAACGAGCAAACAGGAAGTAAGTGAGTAAGTGAGTGAGTGAGTGAGTGAGTAGTGAGTGAATGCACGGGTAGTTTAGTTCCCTCTCAGGGGCTTTTTTTACGCTATATGGTGCTTTCAGTGTGTGTGTGACCGATGTTGGTGTGGACGTGGGGGTGTGCCTGGGTGTGGCTGGGCCTGCGGGGGCCCACACAGTTCTGCTGCTCACTGAGCAGAGTGGTGGTCTCTAACGGACCAGGAGAGGGCGGCGACAGCTTGGGCTTCGGGGAGACGGAGGAGGGCGGAGTCGGGTTAAAGGTGCACGCCGTCAGGCTCACGGAGGACGGAGGGGGCTGGGAGAAAGGGGCGTGGTTGCTCGGAGGGGGCGTGGCTTGAGGCAGAGACTGGCTCGGTCTGCAGGTGGAGGTGGAGCTGGGCGGAGCGGTGCGGCTGCTTGCCGGCGGCGGTGGTGGCGGCGGCTGAATTTTAGACGGCGGGCGCTTTGCGGGAGGCGTGGCCAGCGGCAGCGGAGCTCGGGTCCCCGGTGGCGTCACGGGGGGCAAAGAGACGGACGTGTCCAGGCGAGTGTGACTGCCCTCTGGAGACTGAGGAGTGCTGTCCAGCCGGGACGCCAGGAGACCGTTCTGGTACTGAGGACGAGTGATCTGAGGAGCACAAAACAGACAAGTATAGAACCGTTTTTTAATCTTTTTTTAACAGTAAATATCGTATAAAAAATCAAAGCCGAGATCCTAGTTCATGCTTAAATTCACAACATCCAGAATTGATTACTACGATGCTGTTGCACGAGTCAAGTCCAGACATTTTATTTATGTAGCAAGTTTAAAAACAACAGTTGACTCAAAGCACTCTCAGGTAGAGGTGGATGGTTTACTATGTGCCTCAAAACAGCTAAACACAACTGAAGGCATAAAAAAGGTCCATAATATATTTTATAATACAATGAAACAATGAGGGAAATATTGTACTTTTTACTCCACTTCATTTATTTGACAGATATAATTACTAGTTACTTAAGCTACAACAAGGAACTTTCATGTTGTGTTGATTCTGGCGCCCCCTGTGGACTAAAGTGGTAGTGTTTCTGAGCACCAGACTCCCTTTGGAAAACCTCTCATTCTACTGCAGCACGGTCTGACAAAAGTTCCTCACTGTAACTTTAACAAAATAAGAGTTTACTAAAAAAAATACTTGACCAGTACTCACCTTGACAAACTGCAGGTCCGTGAGAGCTCGTACGCAGAAGTCCGGTACGTACTGGAACGGGGTTCCTGGGATCTGAGTGATGCTCCCACCGACGGAGACGTTTTCTGGAGCGCGCTCAGTGCAGCTCAGAGACGCCGAGCGGTTGAGGTTCCCAGCGTGAGACGGAGAACGAAACTCTGGTGGTGGGTGGGAGGTTTGACAGAGAAGAGTGTGAGCGAGAGAGCGAGGAGGCAAAGAAAGCAACAAAACAACAACAAACACATGAACAGAAGCATAAAACAAATTGACGTTAAAATGACGACATCATG